>NC_091140.1:39110713-39451577 GCF_041381155.1 Argopecten irradians | reverse complement strand
CCGACCATTTTAAAGATGGTGAACCATACTGTACACAGGCATCATACTGGAGAGTTAGAACCTTTGCTGAGGCACACCATTACTTTTTTGTAAAATAATTTCCCTTAACCTGCCGTAAACTTGTGGTTGACCAACATTGGTTTGATCTTTTTTGGTCTGTCTAACCGTCCATTAGTCACGTGGTCCACTGGTCCAACCGTCGCTCGCGCCCCCTACTGTCTCAAACACCCACCCTGTATCTCTAAACGAGCTGCAATTTCATACCTTCCTGGGTGGGTCTTCACTTCCATAGGAAAAGGAAGCTGAAAGCACCCCGTGGGGTCACGCCATTGCACTGTTTTCTTCATTTGATTTTTAAAAGAAATGTGCCCAATTTGGGAGACACTTTTTGTGGATGTCTGTAGGGAACGTCATGATTCTTTCCATCCGCTGTATTTCATATTGCAGAGATGACAAAGGTACTTCGTCTTTACTGCGGTATAATGTAAAAGCCTGCCTCTGCTATTGCTATTGTTGAAACGGGCATGAAAAGGGAAACGAAAAAGAAGCTGGCAAGTCGCGTAGGTAGTTATCCATGGTCTTCAGCAGAATGTGGAAACAAATTAGTTTATATAATAGTCCAGACGGGACCGATGTCCTGAAATGAGAGTGAGGAAAATGCTGTACACAGTAATGTTCTATCAAACAACATCAACTTTTATATTCGTTTGATATGTACTTTCATTTATTTTGGCTAAGTATAGAAATCTGATAGTACAAACATTTTTGATTAAAATGTTATCTAGATAATTTAGGGATTTCCTATGTTTTCATAATTTCACTGAATGTCTATGAGCACACCATAATTATGTGTAATATATTCTATTATTTATGATTTCATGTAATTATTGAAAGGCTACATAAGTAAAAAAAATATAATTCTGTTGTATATCTATCTATCTTGATGGCAATTAGAGCATTGTAAGATTTTTCTGATATCGACAATAACACTTTTGCGCTGATAGCATTTTCGTTCTTTTTATGTGAACACTACTTTAACAAAAATATAAGTTAAATTCCTAACAAATGTTTTACACCTGAAAATAAGGACATGTTGATTAATTGTTCTACCTTGTCTCTTTCAAAATATCGACATGGCAACAGATTGTACATATAAAAACTCCACAATAGCATCATAGCTTCTTAAGTTGTGGGTCGATCTGGGGTTTCCTTCGTCCAATCATCGCTCGAATCATTTCTCTTCGAATTGATCCTGAAAAAAATCAATTTAGTGTTGATGATAAAAATGTCCAATAGTTGTTTTAAATGTGAAAATGGGGCGGACCTATATGATTTATGGACTCACTAACTACATAAAATAATTCGTCTTCTTAAGATGAAATTCTACATTTTGTTTTTACACCAAATATCCAAATATCCCCCTGTCCCATAATTAATTAGTGTGACCGGGTTCAAGTCAGACTCAAATCAGTACAATAATTTACAATTAATTTATGTATTATATACAAATCCACATACAATGAGATCGACACAGCATCTGAGCTCAAACATTCTGTTCTCCATAATAACGATCTGTACTCCACAACATCCGAACCTGAACTGTCTAACCAAACGTATATCTTATTACCCAGACAATAAATTGCATTAATTGTAATTACCTACTTGAATTAGCTGACAGCACCTAATGCCACCGAGGTATTTTAAACTGACCCCTTTTTTGATTTGCACTCTCTCCTACTGTTGACAGACCCATAACAGCACTGATACAGAGCTTGGCTATTCGGGGATATTATCAGATAAAACAGTACAGTCTTAAAACTAATTAATTGCTACCATTTTAATTCTATACACAGTCACTCTCTCACATTAGATTAAATACTGTTGCTATGCTTTGAGCGCCATTTAATTTTTTTTTTCTTTAAAAAAAGCTTTTTCTCTGTATTCTTTCCATGCCCATATCACATCACAACAGTAACGAGAAACCACCAAAATGTCAACTTAAGGTATCAAAATAGCACCTTCCCCCATTTATCAGTCGGTTGTTATCAAAAAATTAATTTTAATTATCCCAAAGGAACGTTTAAAAGGTGACAGGCGTATACGGGCCGACACGTACAGCTTTGACAAAATAAACTAAAAGCAAAGCAAAATTTGACCAAAAAAAATGTACAACACTTGACAAAAAACGACAGCTTTTGTTGTTGTTGACAACGTTTTTGTGTGAAACTACTATCATAAGGATTTTAGTGCTTTCTATAATAATACAATATTGTAAAACAAAGGACAGTGAACGCGTACCTACATATAATTTTAACGGACAGATGGATGTATATATTTATTTCAGACACTACATTTGATATTGCTATACAAATTTTCTTGATTTTATTGTTGTTGGATTAACCGCGGTAATTATATCTGCTTCAGTGTCACATAAAGTTAATTGAGTAATTATATTACGTACACGGGGCAACCAGGTGGTATGACACTTAGCCTCAGGGCAATGGACACGCCAATTAAGTATAATTAGCCTACCCGCCTGACCAGTAAATTTAGAGCAGTAAATGTCAGGTGTTTATCTGTTGTATTTCATTTAAGCTTATATTATGTTTATACTCTGTAAGATCAGTGAAGGCCACGACCACCGAACGGACAACACGGCACTATTTTGGATTATCCAGGATATGCCTACCGTTCACGGCCAAAGTGCTAGTGTAATAAAAGACCGTCAAAAGAAATCATTACGGATCCTTGTTTCTTTTACGAAATCAACATTTTGTATAACAAGTGAAAAAATTTCCTTGTTATACTACTGTCAAAAATATGTTGCTTATGTGTATATTGACAAGGCGTATATGGGCCATCGTAATAAAGCAATAGGTCAGCCAAATTAATTCTGTTCCGATGCTAGCATTCTCTTAGAACGAATATACGTACCCGGCCTTCTATACCTTTCGGCCGGGTACGAATTGGTCCCTATGTGTCGTAGTGGAGCGCTGCCTCCGAAAATCACTCGGGCACAGTTTTCTATACTTTTTTGTAGGTTTCCAATTATTTTATGCGTATACATGCATTTACATATTATTTTTGTCCAAAACAAACATAACTACCATTCTTAATATCTACCGTACCGCTCACACGACGTCATATTCACAATTTCTGGACTTGCCGTAAAAATCCCCTTCAGAAAGATCTTCATATGTATTACGTAAAAAATAATGCCTCGGTGGCAATTTGATTATCTATGTGGTTCAGTTTTATTGCTTAGTAAGTAAGCGATGTCAAACAAGTAAGATGAAATGCAAACAAACGTTTTATAATGGTTTGCATAATCATTACTTTGCTCCATCAGCAGTAATAGGCACCAATTGTAGCTCTAAAGACGACATCATTATCTGTCTAAAAGTCTTTTGAGCTACAATATTGCAACTAGCATTCTCTGATCAACATTTTGGCACAATATAGGGTTTAATAATAATTCACATTCTCGATATCCAATACTATATACATGTACAGGAATATTAGGACGAATTCCTAAATGTTAGGAAACGAGGGTTGTTTACATAGGATCGAAGGACGCAATGAATGTGAATGTATACGGTCATCAATATCATACTTTTCTTGCATTAATTTAATTCCCATCCCCATTAAAATATCATTCTTGTATAGCATATAAAATCAAACCTACTTACGTCTTACTGCTAAGGTATATCCGTGAATTTAGAAGTGTTATGTCTATGGCTGTTTGTAAACACTGGAGATGTAAATGTAGGTCAATGGAAATCCCCGACTATTTATAGAACCACGCACGTATGTGTTTACATCTGAATACTTTAGTAAGTGCCTATGCATATATATGAGGTCCCCGCTTGTGTTTACAAAAAATCAGGCTAAGAACGTACATGATTTAGATATATTGATTTATTTATCAGTGTTGTTTAACACAAAGGTCATATGAGTGGGATATTTATATATATTTTTAATAAATAAATCTGTCGATTTCTTCCAAATATAGTTGGGACAATAATATCATGTCATTAACATTATCTAGCTTATATATAATGGACTGTATATGCAAAAGCTCTCACATTCCTTCCTGTTTCCTTTTTATTGAAATAATCTCTGTCACTGTCTGTGGTACATACATGACGTTAATTTATATATAGACCATGCTTATTATTAACTTAGGTCATAAAGCAATGTACGGGTTTATTGCATACAATGACATATGCAAGGGTCGGAAACTCCTTTTAAACCTCCTTTTAGATGGGTACAGATGAACCCTTTTAAACAACAAGTGTATGATAATAACTGTTTAATCAATAAATACGGCATATAACAGAAATGTGCAATGTTTAAACGATTTCTGACAGAATAAACAACAACAACAACAATTGCACATTATGCAAAGTTTCGGATTTTATATCGTCATAATGGCAAGCTTTAAAGAAGTAGCACTTTTATACAAAATAACAGGAAATTAATAATTTGAATATTAATTGATAACACATAATTATGGAAATTCTGATGTCCAAATCTCATATAGCTTTGCCACTGCCTGTTTAGGTTATAAGGCTAAGATAGATATGTGGGGGGATAAAGCTATCGATGCATACTGAGAGATAACATGCAGAAATCTGAAAACAAACTGAATAGTGTAAACTGCATTTTAAGATGACAATAAGATATAAAATGTAGAATACTGAGCCGGTGACATTGCTTAGTACTACTGTGCAAGGTTATAAGCAAAAACTGATCACCTGCATTGTCTCGTATGTTGTACCCAGATGTTGTCCGAGATTCTCAGAATGGAAAAGCATGCAGAAACAGAGTCTTCATCTTCATTGTGTGCATGACAAGCAACATTTTAAAACTTGAATTTTAACGGACTATAACAGAAAATTCAATTTTCTTTTCTCGCGGCAACGCCACCTATAAGCTGCTTTCCGATATACACTGTACAGATACCGGGAGGTCGATCTACATTAGAGAACGTTCATAGGTTCATTCTGTTTATTTTGTTTTCATTGTAAGGCCTATAGATACCAGTGTAGATATTATGAAAATGAGCTTTATATAGTTAAAAGGGTATCTCTTTGATGCGATTTAAATGACTCCGTAGTTTGTTTGCTTTTACATTTTACAAGAAGTGTGTAAATACAAAATCGTATCTGTAGACGCATGTTCCTGTCGTGACCTACTTACGTCACAATCTGTTGTACTTCATAAACGACTAACTTTGTCTCGTAATGTTAAAATGTTCTTGTCAAGTTTATTATAAAAACTAAAATATTTTCATCATTGTGGTGCATGGAAAGAATGGGTTATTTAAATGTATGTTTTAGAATAACGGCTCAGTATCAGTTAGATAAAACATAATACTATCGGATGTAGAGTACGACGACTACTGTCATACTGAAACCAAAATTATTGTATGTGTTGGTGTTTTTTATTCTGGAACTGAATATTACGATGGCTGACGGCAAAAATAACTCCTACAAAACGTTTTTCGTACTTAAATATTCATTCATATTTAAGTTATACAACTTTTATTTTCTAAAAATATTTTTTGTCATGAACAAATAATTAAATATACAAAATAATTATGTATAGAAAAATATTTTCTGTTTGAAATTTTTTATCAAATATTTATGTACATGCTAAAAACAACAGGTTTTGACGCTAAACTCAAGTGTGCAATTAATCTTTCAGATAAGGAATGCAGAACGCGCCTAAGGTTGGACTATTTTTACATTGTATAGACTCCAGACACATACACAATGCATCGTTTGGTTTGATTAAAATATAGACTGGGTTAAGTATGAAAGTCAATTTACTTACAGTATATGGTATGTATTTGTTGCTATGGAAGGATACGAGGTGCATATCGGTTTTTTAATTGTTCTATTATACCGCAGGGTGACACTTAAAACTGTATTTATTAGCTTGCGTTGTAAAAACAATTAGAGGTTAACTTAGACCTATTTATTACCACTTTATTTGACTTCATTTTGTTCAGAGATAGAATTAAATCTTTTCAAATAGAGTCCGTTTCAGAATTCCGACATAATGTTGTCTATGACCCAGTCTATGTTTTAAAACAAGCCAAATATAGAACATTCATTGTTGAATTCCTTATCTGAAAGATTAATTTGCACACCTGAGAATGGGAGGATTCATTTAAATACAGGATTTAGCATCAGACCTATTGATTTTTGTATATGATATTGGTCATGACAAAAAATATTTTTTTAGAAAATACGATTTGTACTTAAATGGTCAATGAATAGTTAGCTATACGTATATATAGGTACGAAAATCGTAGGAATTATTTTTTGCCGAGGCCGCTCTCGCCATCGACTAGTAAAGTTATAACAATTTTTCAAGCAATTACAAAATTTAAAATCCACATGAAAGAATTTTACGCCATCACTGATCTTAATTTTCATATTTATAAACCTCATCTTACATACAATGCCGGTACAAAGCTACTGCTCTTGCCTCCAGACTGTGAAAATAGCGTCAACAATTTTGTGTACTTGTTTCTTTAACGATAAATGCGAAGTTCACGTCATTGGTTGGAAAATGTAGTTCATCAATATATTTGATTGACCAGGTTTGCAATGAAATCTAGCCAACCAAGAATACATATTATTTAGTTGTTTTGCATTTTTTAATAATATAATGCCACAAAAATCTCATAAATCACGTTTTGTTTATATATCACATTTAGGTCATTAACATGATTTTTTTTATACAGTTCTTAATATCAATGTAAAAAAGGGCATTTAATGCCTTGATCTGTTTACGATGGTAAAACTATACAATATTAATAGTGAGTCTAAATTAGATATCAATATCAACAGTCATAATTGATATAACAGCGCACACAAACGAAAGAATTTTAACAATAAAACACCTATCTTCGTTAGCACATTTATGCAAGTTTGGATGACACAACAAAGTTCGATACATACACCTTCTAACTATATTTTTTTTCTATGGAAGTAGATTTGACATAATAAATGGACAGCTTTTTTGTTCATTGGCCATTCCGTTTCTTTTTTTTTTTTTTGGCATACCCCTATCCAAAATATACCCGGCCCAGCAGGCTCGAATTATATTTGATATTATCTATATCCGATGTTGTACAATAGCGCCATATAATAAAAAATATTGATTCCGAAAAGAATCCCTTGAACAATAATAATAAACAATACATTTAAACATACTTGTATAACCAGATTAGTGTTTCAAATATGTATAAAGTTAATAATGGTTAGGATATAAATGTGTTTTGTTATTTGAATTTAAAAAAAGTTATAACCATATACAATGTGATTCTAAACTGGGATTCACCCGACCGTTTTTGCAAACAATCTATAAGTCAAGTCATACCCCAATAAAAATAAATAAACTGGTAACATCAACAGTGCTTTATTCAGTGTCTATAGGACAATGTCACAAAACCCTAAGCACAACGAAAATGAAGTCTTGATCGACGGTTTAGATTATCTATGAGCCCCGATGTTCGAATGTAATATAAAAATGCATGCTCATAACCTAAGGCCACATTTAACAAACCAAATAGTTTACATATTGTATAACATATCTATGTATATGCCAATTAGTAAAAATATATAATACTCATCATTATAACTTAATAAAGATACGATGCCATATGATAAGTTTGACTCGTATTGAAAATGCCTTAATCTATATTAAATTCATTCGAACGATAATAGGCAGTATTAATGCATTCGTTATTTTGGATTTTTATAAATGTGCTAATTAATATTGTTATACTTACGAATTTATACCTGACGATATCTTGATTTGTCAACAATATAAACGGTACCTTGTACGGAACGATTTCTGTATTAAAAAATGAACAATAAAATAAAATATATTATGATCTATATCGCGCGCTCATACAATTTGCAATTTTAAGGGTGCATTCGGTAAACATGACAGTCAATCTGCCAAAGCGTTTCTAACAAAAAATATATACTAACGAATTAACGTGACAAATAATGATGTATGTATCAATATCAACGTTATACAAATAGGAAAACTATGGGGGGGGGTACAGCATGAATTTCTGTGATGATCATTTACAACCAAATGTTTACAATTCATCTAATAATTTCTAATAATAGCTGTGACTCAGATCGACCGTAATAAATAAATGTCGATAAGATCAACCTTATCACATAATGTGAAAACGGTCGGTTTATTCGCAAGTTCATAAAAAACGTTTACAATTCAATCTTAGTCGGATCAATTCTTCCATGACAATTATGGCACACTATTAATGCAGAAAATTATACAGATAAAACCCCAACACTTGTAAAAATAATGCCGAGTGTAGCAAACACTAAGGCAAAACATTAACAATCGTATACAATTGTTAAATTATAGAATGTATCGCAATATGTGGACATTCAATTACATTAATGAAAACGATGGGCATACATATTGTGTGCTCAAAATGACGTGAACATGTATGTATCCGATTTGGAAATTAGATATCTTATACGAAATGTTTTTTATTCACTTGATAATGTGTTCTCTCTCATTTCATTTCCGTAATCTTTATCACTGTGAGTTTGATAAGAGTTCACACGTTATATGCGTCTTGTTAATATCATATAGCACTGCGATCGACACTATGCAATAGCTCTATCATGCCTATGCTTCAATGTAAATACTTTGGGAATTATTGATGCTAAGCCATCCGGAAAAACATGTTAATCCGTGGAACAAATGTTCCATCACACGGAAAATATCCACATGAAATATCCGTAAAGTGAGCAATCGTAACGAACAATCTGTTACATGAAAATTAGCCTCATCACCCTCATCACTGTTCAACAGCTGGAATCTTTACACATTTCCTTTCTGTTTCGGTATCTGAACAATGTCAACAGCAATCATTATCATATCTGCCGTGACAAATTCTTCAAATCGAGCCATTTGGGTACAGTTTTTATTCTCATTTTCCATTTTTTTTCTCATGACAATGGATAGCTCTTGACCCGTGCCCCGAGATTATAGGTCCCGACATGACTGGACACTTCCGTAAAGGCCGACGCACACATTGCGACACGTGACCAGATGTCCACACAATAGGTATAAGAACACAATACTAGCCTCCTCGTCCAGCACACACCTTACATATCTTCTGTTCTCGAGCAAATACACGAGTTCGTCTTCCATTAACACAACTATATCTATGAATCATTAAGAAAAAGAGATGAATGCGTAAAATGTATGTTTTATTTAACGACATTATTCATGATTAATTTTGAATACTAGATGCAGTTTTATCAAAGGCATTATAACCTGTCTTAAGCATGTCTGGCCCGAGTGAAGTTGTTATATATATAACTTAAACGCGGGATTTTTTATTGTAATCTTTTTTATTTTTTCATCACATTACGGAACAACTGCATTTATTAGCAATTATGTTAATTTTTGCATGTTCATAAGACATATTCCAACATAGCATAAAAGAAGAACATTGACATAAACCTTTGATCCTGAGTAATTTCCGTCAAAACAACATCGATCGACGAAATTACTGAGCTATCGGTGTAAAATCTAATACCATCTTTATGATTTAGAAAATTACAACGTAAAAGTACAACATGCGGGAAGGGCCTCATATTTCTTCATTATTACTTACTTTTCCTGTAAATCCTCTCTAACTCTGTATATTGACTTTTACTTTCACTTTCCACTTTCGCTTCCACTTTCATGTTCCTTTCCATTTTCGATGGACTGCTCTGATCGTTTCAGCTTCTGACTTTGTATCGTTGCTGCCATTTTCCTCGATTTCCCAGACAACAGGCAATAACTTCTCAGCACTGAAATCCGCTCCTTAAGTGAATAAATCAATTACAAATCAATTAAAAATATAAAATGGTCCATATGTAATGATTGCATATCATTTGATGGCATAACATGTAAATCCGTTTTGTAAAGTCCCAGTCAATTAAAACATATATTGTCAGTAGTATCCTCCACAATTATCAATTATTGTTTAGGATGAATAGATAAATTAACAAAGAAGAAGCATTAAATTTTCCTTTCTATGCGGGATAAATGGATTAATTTATCACGTCACGAATTGAAGTTGGAAATAATTTTATATCATTAAACTGTCATTTGCACTAAATGCACGGGTTATCATGTCTCATGCAGATAGGGTATGGTGTTTATTACGTCATATTTCCTACGACGAAATTACACACCAACAAAATGATGAACGCCCATGATTCTAATCTCACCTACCTTACAAGGGCAGATAACTCTTAAATGTGCAAATTTGAACACTTACCGTGTTGTTATGTTATGTACACCACAATGCTGCCCTGTGCCAGTAAAGATTAACTACTAAACCGATTTTCCATTAACACTCAAGCACTGCCTGGAAACGTTGAAATAAATCATCATACGCTGTTTTCTATTCTAGGACTCGTCCTTCTGCTCCTTCTTAAGAAAGAAAATTAAAACATGATTACGGGAACGTATTTTTTAAGAATAAAGGAATATACAAATTTAATAATAATAAAATAGCTTTTCAAACCGGAAAAAATCTTATTTATTCTAGACAAAATTCAAACTGCTCCTTCTAAAAAGAAATTAAAACACGCATTAAGTTCATATTTTAAAGAATAAAGGTATTTTGCAGATTTATAAATAAATAAAATAATATTCATATAAAATTCTTGTTCAATCCAGAAAGAAATAACCAAAGTTACCGAGTAACAAAGCTAACAAAATTGCCCTTATGTCTTTTTGTACACAGTGTACCTACCTGAAGAGTTGGCGGTTCGATAGATCCAGACTGGACACCCATGATGAATTTGTCGCCTTTCATCAGTCTCAGGAATGGACAGGATGGGAACCAACGCGCATGTTCATAGAATGGATCGTCTTCCGGGTCCCATTCACGTAATCCTCCTCCACAGTGGAAACACCTCACGTAGTCATTCCTACCTGTTTAGACAGATTCAATTCGGAACATTATTGTATATTCTAAGAACATTATTTGCATGGAAAGACAATTGTTAGTTTTCATTTGATTGTAGTTTGATATCTTTATCAATAATAACTTGCTAACCGCAGCTTTAATAATGCATTATTTCTCTCAGATTTGCATAATAAATAGAGGACGCTGAGAATGAGACAGGATAAATGTCCTTAAACAGCGCAGCAATTTTAGCGATTTTAGAAGGTTAGACAAAATTCTTACCTTCATAAAAAAGACCGGCTCTAGCGAGATCTTCGGGCTGTTGTTGTAGACTCGTTGGCCACTTTCGGAAGGAGCTGAGACGAGTAGCAAGTATAGCAAACTGTGGATACTTTGGTTTGATTGTCTCCAAAGGTCCAGATACGTCCGAACTTGAGGCAAGACTTGTGGAATCATGACTTGACGTAGATACATTATCGGCACTATTTAGTTCCACTGCTTCTATAATGTGTGGCTCTACGATGTTCAGTGGTTTATTCTGTTTGTATTAAATCGTTAGGTATTGTAATGTCTATACCTTGTTCGGGTTGAGGATATGTCCTGTCATCTCCATTGTCACCGGTGACAGATATGTTAGGACCTGACACGTCTCCCCCTGTGTGTATCGTCGTTGTTAACATAAGGAGATTCGGACGACTTTGTGTCCATACAGGAAGATGCCCTGTCGTCAGTCCTTGTGTCCACAGGTCCATCGATTGCCCACCACATGCCCCATGTAGTTTCTCTGACTTGTCAATCCCAGATTTAAGTCCTACTGATCCACATATGTCAACTGAAGCTTCGGGGTTCACTTGGTTTAAAGAAGGGACACTTAGGAGATTTGTTCAGATGTATCTCTCTCGGGTCATCTTCTTTCTGCCCATCCACTGTACTTCAGTCCACACTGCCGACACACTACTGCATCATCATGGCCATCGTAATGAAAAGCCGGCTTCCGCCAGGGTCATGCAACTCACGAGAGAAGAGAAGGGGTAGGAAAAGAAACTTGCTGTACGAGACTGGTCTGACATCTTGATACCACATTCGTATCCCAAATGTGTTCTTTCTCGAAGTTGAAAATCTGTATTGGATTCTGTATTTTGGTTATAAAATCCTATTGTATTTTGGTTATCACTCCGGAAAAAAGTGAAAAATGTAATATTAATGACTATTTAGTGTTAAAACATCTTGAAGATGATTAATGATTCCTCCTTTGTTTGTTTTAAACTTATAAAGAGTTTAATTCGGTTGTCAAAAGTGTAAGAATTTACACCAATATTACTTCACTTAAACAGTACCATCAGAAGTGATTCCATGCGATAAAAGAAAATTATGTGTCGCCGATTTTTTTAAACATTTTTTACTCAAATTGGATTTGTTTCCTTGATCTTTTCTTTAACTAGAACTAATTTTTGTTTTGTCATTATAATAAAATCAAACGTGCAATTATATTTTCAAAAAAAAAACATTAAGGCATCCATGCATTACTTAAGATCTTATATATATAAAACTTGAAAGTTTGTGCATTAATAAATTATCTCCGTTTTTCGGGCTACGCAGTGTATGCAGAAAAAAACAGAAAAAAATGCAAAATAAGGTTTTACAAAAAAATTTAATTTCAATTATACAAAATTGATTATGTTCCCTTTTTAGTTTTAATTTATCTTTTTTTTTCTAATTGGTATAAATCTGGCGAAAAACTTACCTTGTCTTGTTTATTTCGACAATGTTTATACTAATGGTTTTAAAGCGAATTTGTTATATATATATAGTGTCGGATCTAAATATAGATTTCTCGATGAGTCAGGAAAATTCTATTATAGTGAAAAACATGTGATCACATGACTATGAGTTTATTTGAAGTAAACACAATTGTTTACAATGTTGTACAAGGTGAAATAGGTGTTTGTTTCTTTTAAATTGTTGTTAATGAAGATATGCTAAAATTTCAATTGAAATTATTTTGTTGACAATAACAATAAATCAATAAAATCGGACACTCATACAAATCTAAATTTAATATACAAGATGTATGCGTACATGAATAAAGGGAGATAACACCTGAATGCTAATAGACATACACATTCACTTGGGGCAATGTTCAGTATATTAACTGTGGATGATAAAATTGTAAAACTAGCTGAAACAATTTTGGGCAAATCTACCTATTAGGTTATATTGATTTTATTACCTTAGATGGGTCATGGTAAAACTGTAAACTAGCAGTGTGGTGAGGAAGATTAAATAGACAACTTCGTTGATAAATTTTAATCCAGAATTGCAAAACGTTACATTATTTAGACGTAAAATCAATTAGATTAAAAATTGTTCAATGATCCGGAACCGATTTTAGTCGATACTATCGGATACTGGTTAACTTGGTACTTCTTTGATTGCCAAATGAATAAACAACAGATACGATGATTAAGAACAACATTTTATTTAGTAGTTGTATTTTCAAAAGAAATGCCACATTACCGTAAAACATTGTTATATCACAGTCTATATATTGCAGGTTGTTATTAAAAGTTTTATAACAGCGTAAACAACATAGATTTTGACCTTTTACGAGGTAGAAATATATATCAGAATATCAACAGTAACAGTGGTTTGATTAGTGCAGCAATATCACAGTCATTTATATAACGGCACACACACTAACAATTTAACAAAACTAACAGAACAAATGGACACAATTTTCATTAATATAAAAATATTTAGCACCTTTATGAGACTGGTTACAAATAACGGACATTTAATGTATGCGTGTGATATTAATCTATCGGAACAGTAAACTGTTGTCGGAACATATTTAAGTCGTTCACAGTAAATCATTTTCATAAATGATCTAAACATTTAAAGTACATATGAAGTTCGAAAGTTTTAGAAGTTTCCACAAACACACAAAGACTATATCACACACGTGTTTCCCGAACTCGTTAGGGATCGATGCCGGAAGCTAAAATACCGTGTACCGTTGAAGACATGATAACACGTTCTGATGAATGAAGTCTTAACATTCATTTTTGACACATTAAAAAAAAGGTTCAATAAGTGTCTATTCTGCATTGTTACACTACAGTATCACAACTCAAATAAAGTACATTCTCGGACCAGCCGGTGACATTATGTCATATGTAGTGTTATAAATAATGTTCATAAAAATAAGAAATAACAATTATTTAGATCTATATTTCATATCGAATAACATATCCTAATTATATACGGCCAAGATTAAATATACATGATATTATCATTATGTCAAACTTAATAACAGATCTGATATATTGATCATGATTACAAATGATGCCATATACAAAATTTTTATCATACACATAGTCACAAACACATAATATAAATCGAGGTAATGAATAGATAAGCAATACCTTATCATAAACGATATTAGATCCATCGAACGCCCATAGCAATAGGATTTAGGGACGCATTCCTAAACTGACAACAAACTACAGCGTGCTAACAAAAAGATATACGAAGGAAACATCTCATCAAAATCACGATCATGTCAAAAATAAATCAATTATAACACGAATTTCTGTGATGATCCTTTAAAACCAAATGTTAAAGATGTAATAATGATAATAAGATATTAATATTCAAAGAAAATCAAATGAAACTAAATAACTTAAAGATGTTCCACCGCTGACGAAAGATACTTTTCCTCTATCAAAAACAGGAGCAAACGAATTGGTAATTTTTTTCAGTTACAACAGTTACTTCAGTAAAAAGTTTGAGCTTACCATTTTACTTCGAGATAAAAATATCAAAAATAATTAATTGCATCCCGAAAAAATTCCGTGGCACTATTTCCGATATGGAATAAAGTACTGATTGCGCATGCACCAAAAGCAAAATAAATTATCTTATATTATTTTTGTGTTAATTAGACATTATTGCTCAAATGATGAGTATCGTTTATGCTCTGTCGGTGGTGGAGCATCTTTAATAATACATCCGGTAAATTGATCAAAATAAAAGTTTCTCAACATTGTATACTTAGTACCAAACATATCTATAAAACGAGAAAAAAATGGTACAAAATTATCAAAAATGACAGGCAAGAGTCGAGACGTAAAAAATAATATACATGTAAATACATTCGTGTATAAGTTACCCGTGATTTGTAAATAATTAAGAATTGTTTGATACGATATAATTGTCATTCCAAAAATCAAAAAAATTGAAAGTAAATACATAAATGTATTAGCATTATTCGTCAATAAAACAATATGAAAAACTACTCGGGAATGGCATTCATCATCGGCGGTTCATATCATGTATGTAGCTCAAAAGAGGCAGACAATTAAATCATCATTCACTTACATATAAAATTTTTATAAATATATATAATTTAGCTTGAAATTTTCTTGAATATCGTGAGTACATATGACAAGAAGATTTGTGTTTACAGCTCATGAAAATGCTCAACAAAATGGTGATTATATCATAACAACGGACTGTATAGATTAAAAGCATAGGATAAGTCAGAACAACAACGCAAACAATTATTAACACTATCAAAACAACAACAAACAATAAAAGCTAACATATTATAAATAAAAATGACCCGTTTAAAGGATATAACAATTACAACACTAATTGTTGTTCTGATACATCCGAAACCAGTACACGAGTGAAATATACTTTTATGCTTCCACACAAAAGTTTACGTCCATGGTATCCTTGTAGTCGGCGTTTTTATAGCGTCGTCACACTGAAATATCTTATTAAAATCTATGCTGTAACCATTGTAAAAAAAAAACGCGATTGCGTACACGCCTGCACTTTTCAGAAACCTGAGCATAGAGCAATGAGAAACATTTGTTTTGTAATATATCCAGACGTGTAACAATAAATCGTAATCATTGTAATATCATCCCACACAACAGAAAGTACAAACCTTGCCGTTTAACAATAAACGGATTAAATAAATAGATGTTTGGGATGTAATTATTACGACATTCACTGAAGTCGCCTTTAAAGCCGACGCATGATATATTGGATGTCTATGAATTGTCTACGGCTATATCGGATTTATGATTCACAATTATAGTTCTCAGCATTTTGTGTTTTCCATATTTTTTCTCATGATATGATAGCCTTGACCGTTCCCCGGATATAGATCCGACACACTGGACACTTCCGTAAAGCCGATGCACACATTGGACACGTGACCAGATGTCCACAAGGTAAGAACACAATACTAGCGTCCTCGTCCAGGCACACCTTACATATCTTCTGTTCTCGTAATACTCGGTTCTCTTCTGTTAACTCATCTATACCTGAAACATGGAAAAGAGAAACATGTTAAATTTATGTTTTATTTACCGACATTATTCATGATTAGTTTTGAATATTCATGGGGTTTTTTTTATTAAAGAAACTATTAATATCCTGATGAAGTACTGTATAAACATAAAAACATTATCCCTTTTTTTATTAAGTAACACTTATGCGTTTGATAATCTCCCAACACAGCATAATAAGAAAACACAGCCTACACTTTGGTCTGAAAATATAAAGAAAAATACAAGAATTTTGTAGTAAATTGGGAATGCCTCATATTTCTTCATTAGTACTTACTTTTCCTGTGAATCCACTCTAACTCTGTATATTGACTTTTACTTTCACTTTCACTTTCGCTTCCACTTTCATGTTCCTTTCCATTTTCGATGGGACTGCTCTGATCGGTTTCAGCTTCTGACTTTGTATCGTTGCTGTCATTTTCCTCTATTTCCCAGACAACAGGCAATAACTTCTCAGCACTGAAATCCGTTCCTTAAGTGAATAAATCAATTACAAATCAATTAAAATATAAAATAGTCATATGTAATGATTGCATATCATTTGATTGGGCATAACATGTAAATCCGTTTTGTAAAGTCCCAGTCAATTAACACATATATTGTCAGTAGTATCCTCCACAGTTATCAATTATTGTTTAGATGAATGGATAATTTAAAATGAAAGCATGTTTTCTTCTATGTAATATAAAGGATTAATTTATCAATAACAATTGAAGTTGGAAGTATTTTATATATTAATCTGCATTTGCACTATAATGCATGGTTATCTTCTCTTGCAGTTAGGTATGGTTGTTACGTCATATCTACGACGAAATTTACACCAACAAAATGATAACGTCATATTCTACACCTACCAACAAGGGCAGATAACTCTTTAATGTGCAATTTTGAACACTTACCGTGTTGTTTTTTGTACACCACAATCGCCCTGGCCAGTAATGATTTACTATAACCGAGTTCCATAACACTCAGCACTGCCGGATGTTGAAATAAATCTTCATCGCTGTTTTCTATTCTAGACTCGTCCTTCTGCTCCTTCTTAAGAAAGAATTTAAAACATGATTACGGGAACGTATTTTTTAAGAATAAAGGAATATACAAATTTAATAATAAAATAGCTTTCAAACCGGAAAAAATCTTATTTATTCTAGACAAAATTCAAACTGCTCCTTCTTAAAAAGAAATTAAAACACGCATTAAGTTCATATTTTAAAGAATAAAGGTATTTGCAGATTTATAAATAAATAAATAATATTCATATAAAATTCTTGTTCAATCCAGAAAGAAATAACCAAAGTTACCGAGTAACAAAGCTAACAAAATTGCCCTTATGTCTTTTTGTACACAGTGTACCTACCTGAGGAGTTGGCGGTTCGATAGATCCAGACTGGACACCCATGATGAATTTGTCGCCTTTCGTCAGTCTCAGGAATGGACAGGATGGGAACCAACGCGCATGCTCATAGAATGGATCGTCTTCCGGGTCCCATTCACGTAATCCTCCTCCACAGTGGAAACACCTCACGTAGTCATTCCTACCTGTTTAGACAGATTCAATTCGGAACATTATTGTATATTCTAAGAACATTATTTGCATTGAAAGACAATTGTTAGTTTTCATTTGATTGTAGTTTGATATCTTTATCAATAATAACTTGCTAACCGCAGCTTTAATAATGCATTATTTCTCTCAGATTTGCATAATGAATAGAGGACGCTGAGAACGAGACAGGATAAATGTCCTTATGCAGCTCAGCAATTTTAGCGATTTTATTTAGACAAAATTCTTACCTTCATAAAAGAGACCGGCTCTAGCGAGATCTTCGGGCTGTTGTTGTAGACTCGTTGGCCACTTTCGGAAGGAGCTGAGACGAGTAGCAAGTATAGCAAACTGTGGATACTTTGGTTTGAATGTCTCCAAAGATCCAGATACGTCCGAACTTGAGGCAAGACTTGTGGAATCATGACTTGACGTAGACACACTATCGGCACTATTTAGTTCCACTGATTCTATAATGTGTGGCTCTACGATGTCAGTGTTTTGTTCTGTTTGTAGTAAATCGTTGGATATTGTATGTTCTATAGCTTGTTCAGGTTGGGGATATGTTCCGTCATCTCCATTTTCACCGGTGGTAGATATGTTAGGACCTGACACGTGTCCCGCTGTGGTATCGTAGGAATGTGTCCTGTCGTCAGTCCTTGTGTCCACAGGTCCATCGGATGGCCCACCACATGCCCCATGTTGTTTCGCTGACTTGTCAACCCCAGATTTAAGTCCAACTGGTCCACATATGTCAACTGAAGCTTCGGGTTCACTTGGTTTAAAGAAGGAACACTTAGGAGATTTGTCCAGGTGTATCTCTCTCGGGTCATCTTCTTTCTTCCACCCACTGTACTTTAGTCCACACTGCCGACACACTACTGCATCATCATGGCCATCGTAATGAAAGCCGGCTTCCGCCAGGGTCATACCACTCACGGGAGAAGAGAAGGGGTAGGAAAAGAAACTTGCTGTACGAGACTGGTCTGACATCTTGATACCACATTCGTATTCCAAATGTGTTCTTTCTGCTGGATAAAATCCCTCAATCGTTGACTTCATCTTGAAGATGATGTTCCTCTGAAAGTAAAGAAAAATACAAATGAAATTAGTTCCGTTATATTAAGAGCAGGCATCTCTTTATCTTTTAATCATTATGTATTCAACTTCTTCGAAAACAAAAATATAATAAGATTTGGTACTGGAGGAATAGATTATGTGAATATCTACACCAATATATTTTACCTAGACCATTTTATATAAAAAGCTATCGACAAATATCGACATGTGAAAGGAAAATGAAGGCAAGGAAAAGGAAAATTAAGGCAAGAAGAAAAGTAAATGATATAAAAAGCTAGAGGAAATGAAGAATAAATATCGTTGTCATATCGTTGTCATTGGTGTAAGTGTAATAGTCTACATTGTAAACAAGTAAAAATTAAGTTTCGCTGTAGAGTTTTACACGAAGAGGAATGGAATTAATGAATGTGATGCGAAGTCTTTGTAGTATACTTTATCCGATTCAGTGCTAATATAGGATAATTTAAACAACTGAATATGTGTTATATGTGTTATACGTTCTAATACACATATATCTAGACACTGGTGACGTACCTTATATGTTTAAGGAAATAATCAACTCGTTCATATCTAACACGTGATACAATGCCATTACTCTCATTACTCTATTGCTTTCAAAGGATATAGAAAACCATCATTTTGTAGCTGGCTTATGCCTTCAAATAGAGTATATTTCATGTGTGGTTTTTATACAGTGTTATACTAAATAGAGTATATAAGAAAAAGAAAATATTTCCCAGTAGTGTTATACATGTATATATAAATGCCAGATGGATAATTTTGATGTATATTCAGTTGTAACGATGACTTAATAAGATATGAAGTTCCATTGAGATATATGCTTATATATACCAGTGTTCCCCAGTACAAAGACGAGTTTAAGTCTGTATCTACATTGTATACGTAGTGTACTAGCAGTACTTCTCTAGCTTTCTTTTACTTAAATTTATATTAATATATCAATTTACTTTATATCTCAACTTTGAGAAATATGAACATATCAATGTTTTTACATTTTACTTACCTATATTTTATGAATATATCAATGTTCTTACATTTTACTTACCTATATTTGTAGTCGTGTTTATTGCACTATGTTGTATCCTGTACCTAGAACGTACTGACGTATATATACACACAATCAACACAATAATAAACTGTTGGAGATTCCACTTCTATTTTTAGATATCATGACGTACAATATGTACGCATGAGTCACTCAAGCTAAGTAAAGGTCACGTCCCACATCGGAACGCCTTGCCCATTTCTGCGAACATACTAGAAAATGTCGAGGTGATTCGAACTTTATTGGCCAGAACGGCCACCAATCCATGTATACTTGCATTTCATAAACTGCATAGTGGTCAATGTGTAATAAAATTATGATTGATAAATGAGAACATTAAAATTGCTAAAAATATTCCTCCTTTTTTTCTTTTATTTACATTTGATTTTATTTTCAATTATTCCTTAATTACATGTTGATTAATCTATATTTATTTATTTATTTTCTTATGAAATATGCCTCTTATAGGAATCATCAGTGTTAAAACGATTAGCGGATTACATGCAAGCGTTAATTAGACATTTCAAATGAAAAAATGGAATAACAACGTAACAGATATACAATGTAGGAAGTTTACGAAACACAGGATATATATGACATAAATATAACCAGAACCGTCAGAAGTGTTTTGTAGATTACCGATTACATTGTACCATAATAGTTGTGTTTCCATAACAAAATACATTATTTACAGATGCTCCACCGCCGACAGAGCATAAATGATATTCATCATTTGAACAATAATTGGTGTTTAATCGTGTATATATACTGTATATGTCTAATTAACACACACACAAAAAAATAAAAAAGATTATTTTGCCTTTGGAGCAGGCGCAATCGGTACTTCATTCCATATAGGATATAGTGCCATGGAATTTTTTCGGGATGCAATTAATTATTTTTCATATCTTTAACTTGAAGTAAAATTTGAAGCTGAAACCTTTCAATGTTGGTAAGTAAGTAACTTTTGTAACTGAAGAAAAATACTGAATCGTCTGCTACTGTTTTTGATAGTGAAAAAATACTATTTGTCAGCGGTGGAGCATCTTTAAATACAAAAAAATATATTTGGCAGAATCTCCGGTGTAGTACAATTATGGCGTTCAATATTGTTTTCATTTCATAATTATACACGTGTCAAACTAATTAAACTATCAGTTTCTAGTGTTTTTTGGTATAGTATAGTAAGTATAAAATGTCGTGTAAACCTAAAATGTAATTTTGTATTGTGTCTTATGACGAACAAAAAAAGAAAAGAAAAAGAAAGCCAATAGAAAACTGTGAACTGTGACATCTTGTATCTTTATATTGATATGGGGATAATGTCTATTATCGATCATTACTGGTTTAGAAAATCTGTCTTTAGATCTAGAATTTAGAAAACTTTTCAGAAAATACTTCAGAACTTTATCAGAAAAAAAATAAAGTAACTCAGGAGTAAATCTGAGTAAAATAAATATTGATACTTACATTGTAAATAATACGTCCATGTCGTGTATTCCCTTCACTATCAATGTAGCTATCCTCCGTTGTGAGTCCTTCTGTACCGACGTATAAAATACGTACGATAGGTAAACCCATTAGTCATATGTATTATTATATAAACTACTGATAACGCATAGAGGGACATATTGATCATATCCCCTCCCTTAAAGATGCTCCACCGCCGACAGAGCATGAATGATAATTATCATTTGAACAATAATTGGTGTTTAATCGTCCATATATGTGCCTAATTTACACAACAACAAAAAAACATGAAATAATTTATTTCGCCTTTGGTGCATGCGCAATAATTACTTCATTCCATATAGGATATAGTGCCACGGAATTTTTTCGGGATGCAATTAATTATTTTTGATATTTTTAACTTGAAGTAAAATTAGAAGCTCAAACTTTTCAATTGTGGTAATGGTGTAAAGTAAGTAACGTTTGTAACTGAAGAAAAATACTAAATCGTCTGCTCCTGTTTTTGATAGTGAAAAAATACCATTTGTCAGCGTTGGAGCATCTTTGAAACTTGTACACATGGTAAAACATCAGTAACATCACATTCGATAGCGACGCCGATATAAACATTTTCCTTCGTGCTTTAAGAATACCCATATTTTTGTAAACGTTTGTGCTCACTGGAATAGAGTTTTCGTTGGGTATGTCAGTAATTTTTGTTGTTATAATACCTTGCCCCGATTTCTCGAAAAAACACATAAGACCAAAACTGAATTAAGTCTTTAGTTTTCATATAGTTTAGTTACATAAGGAGAAAAAGTTTTGACTTAAGTCTGTACTTTTGTTTCGAGAAATCGGACCCAGAAAGAAGTTTATCATAACGATGCTATTTTGTGAAATTGATTTCATATCTCGATTCGGTGATTATTTTGGTTTCATTTGGATTATATAGCGTACAAGTAATAGTATATTACAACAAACAAACGTGTATAACGTTGTGATATTACATCAAATACGACTGAGAAAAATAAATTGGAGTTTTGTGTTTGTACATCTACGTTGATTAAAGAAGAATATTTACATTAAGTTTTAGACTAATCATGACTAATTAGGTTTGCATCAGATGCATACTATCGAAATGTAAGAAAGGAATTTATATAAGCTCTAAGTTTGTTTTCCGATCTCGAAATGTGTTTATTTACTGTATTATATGTATCATTATATGAATAAAATACTGTTCAAACTAAATGTAAGAAAAACAATTCTATGTTATGGAATAGTTGTTGCGGAAGTCTTCTTCATAACAGAAAGTAGTATAAACATAGTATCATGTGTGTTTATATCTTTGATGTCCGATTAGATAAAACTACTATGACTCGTTTATTTACGATTCGATGTGAAAACTTGCGTCAGAGATTCAGAATATGAAATATTTAAATGGTAAAGCATTTTTTGGGGGAAAGGTTAATCAAATTAGAAATATCTGTTGAATTGTGTTAAATTGTGTATTTATATTTATAGTATCCAACTGGTCTGGAAATAACACAAAAAATATCCTACAATATCGCATATTGTTCTAGCTTACAGAGTCAGTTGTCAGCATAATAATGTCTAGTTTACTTTCTATTTCTTACCTTAATTATATTTGATTGAAATTACACCACTCGATATTTTGTGCAATTACTAAAATAAGTTACATATCGAAAGAATTTCGTGATTGGAATCATTCAACCACATTTAGGTACTGAAACCGTCAAAATTACCATGGCATAGCAAAATATGGAAGCTATATATATATAATTATAAATTCTTTACACCAATGAAGTTTTACAGAAATTAATTCAAAATTAAAAGACGTGCTTCCCATTGCAGTGCCGCTTTCCAAATTTTAGCTGGAATTTTCCGGTTTCAGAACGGGGCTTTGGTTGCAATTTCAAAAGAAATACCCTGTGCTAAAAATAGACACCATGTAATTTTCATAAACAAGCTGCATGGGTCAGCAAGTTTTCGTGCATTCAAGCAATGTAAGAACTTGTGTAATTCTGTAAGATGTAATCAATAATTCTATATTTACTCATTTATCCGTCAAATGACATAAAATAAGACATGTCAGAAGATGGGTTTAAATAGTTTTATACTGTTAAACAACAAACGCTTCTGTCAAGCCTGACAGATTAAAGTAAAGGGAAGTAACTCCAACTTTTGAAACTGTTAAAACAAGTCTGTCACATTATGACTGCACACAAAACTTTCTTTCTAAATGAAATGTATAAATCATAAAAAGCGGGCAGATAATTTGTTTTATTGTAATCATGGACCAGAGAATTATAATTAATAATGGCGGAAAGACACATGGATAGATACAATTACAATTTCGAAGTGTAGTGATTTTTATACACAACTGTGATGAACACAATGACATTGTCGAACACATAACTTTATAAAGCATTTCAAATAAAAATGTACGTTGTTAATTTGTCTAAACGCAATGAAATTAAAATATTAAAACCTTAAAATACTTAAACCGCATTATGATGCATACGTGTCTATGATTCTTACTATCCCGGCGGCAAAATGACAACTTTGCGTATGTCATGGAGATATTTTCACAAGTCAACCACGGATACATTCGGTACACGTATGTACTCCTCTGAGAATTCAAAATTTCATTGTATTAAACTTTTTTGCTCATATAGATTTTTGAAAATAGGAGTTCATATCATAAAAGAAAATGGAAGAAAAAACATATGTCCGTGTGCTCGTTTTTGAGCTATTGTCACTCAAAGATACCTAGTTGACAAAATATTGGATTTTATGGGAATTTTGTCGTTTTGACCATATACACAAGAGATTAAAGCCATAATTTCCTAATGAGGTGTTTGATATCTACATGTATGGATGTTTGTAGAATTTATTTTGCAATAGTCTTCTTAAAAAATATACCAGTTTTGATCAATTAGACTAATATTTTTCCTCAGAATAACTATATGTTACCCCTACCCCTTAAATTTGAGCTGCAAAATGCACCATTTTCAGCCATTTTTGCCAAATTTAACCCTTTATAGAAAAAGTTCTGGTGTTAAACTTTTATTAATATTTTGCATATCAACAGGGAAAGGGTTATTCTTTCTAAATCAGGCAGAAAAATGGGGGGTCCGTGTGCTTACTGTTTTGCCCCTTTTGAATATTTGTTATTTTTCAGTATTTTAGAGTAAAAAATAAAAGCGCTCAAATTACCAATAAATGTTAAAAATAAAGTGACAAAAGTGTATCATTTCACATATTAATGTTCAATATTTTGATTACCACGAACCCAGTAAAGATTTAAAGCAGATATTAGCTCGATACAGCTAAAAATACTGGCGCAGTGATTATTTAAGTAAAAACAATTTCAGAAAAAAATGGTAAAATTGTGGCTCTACTCAAAGCGAAAAAAGACACAATTCCAAAATGGCCGCCAAATGGGCCATTTCTTAATATCCCTGTATAAAAAATCTACTAAAAATAGAAATGTAATTTTTTGACAAAATTTGCAACTGGCAACTTGCTACAGATATTGATAGGTTTTATTTGAAAATCTCACAACTTCTTTGATCTATGTCGAAACGAGACTTCAACGGGACTGAAACCTCAGAAGAATACAACCTTAAGTCTAATAACACAACACTATTTGACAGCCTGGTCTCACAACAAAGTAGTCACTACCAATTAAATGTTCACACGAAAGGAAACATGGCATCGGCAACTACATGTAGGTTATACATCTAATTACAAATCAAAATTAAAGTAAACTCAAATGAAACCATATATCAAAATATATAGACATGACAAAGGACTAGGATAGCCTGTTGTCTCGTCCATTTGTTGATAACTATTTGTTTTCTGTATAACTGAAAGAACTTGTTTATTTAGATACTTTGAAATGAATTAAACATGACAAGTATTTGCAATGATTATCATACATACATACATGTACATACATGCATACATACTCCAATGTGTATAGTTGACACCTACTTGCATCATATATATATGTATTTATAAGGTGAGATAAATATAAATTTTACATCCTATTCTGACAAGGACATGGCTTAATTTACATTTAGAAAATTGTTTCTTTCGGTATAGCAATTACCAAACAATTTACATCTACTTACGTATCTCTCGAAAGGTGGTTGGATAATTAATTGTTTACAGATCTGAATATCATATTGAGCATTGGTAAATACAACAACATAACAAAAATCACAGAATCACAACCAGTTTGTATGAAACAACAAATTGACAGAACCGCGTTAGTTTATATTAATATTTAATATAATTTTGAAACATGACAAGTGGCATGGCACTCATTCTTTTTACATCATGACACAACAATGTCACCAATATATATCACGTTACAATAAATATACAAAGAATAACAGGGTCTGACAAACCATCTACCTGGTACAGTGTGCACCGAAAGTTTATATTCTACTATAACTTATGACACAATGGCCTTGACCGTTCCCCGGATATAGGTCCGGCATACAGGACACTTCCGTAAAGCCGACGCACACATTGGACACGTGACCAGATGTCCACAAGGTAAGAACACAATACTAGCGTCCTCGTCCAGGCACACCTTACATATCTTCTGTTCTCGCAGCTCCCTGTTTTCTTCTGTAAGTACCTCTATATCTGAAACATCATGGATATAACAATGAGATTACTTTGGATGTACATTATCAAAGATGGAAGATGTGCACGGTAGGTAGCTAGGTGGCTACTAATCATCTCCTTTGTCTAATGTTCAATGAATTACATAATTAATTAATTAATTAATTAATTAATTGTATATGTATAGTTAATATCATATCCTTACAAATGGAAAATTTTAAATTCCCAGCGTTATCTTTGTCAACATTTAATATTCATTTTGCTGATTTGCCGTCCGGCACAGTGATAATAAAAAATGAACGATAACTAGGATTTTGTGCCTTTTCATTTTTTCTGAGGTATTTTACCTTGGTTGGTGTATTCTGTTTTGGTCATTAGTTTGTCAGATTCGTTAATTTTACTTTCATATTTTTTTGGCGTTTCTTCATTTTTCGTAGGTTTTTTATCGTCATTTCCTTCATCGTTATCATTGTTATCATTTTCCTCCATTTCCCAGACAACTGACAACAGCTTCTCGGCATGCAGTTCCAACCCTAACGATGGAAAGTGCAACCATTAAAATCGATTGGAACATATATATATCAGTGCCAGTATTATTTATTCCCACCTCCTGTGTCCGAAGAATAATTGTATCATGGCGAAATTGATTACGTGGTTAAACAAACAAAGTTTGTAAAAAAAAACTTATGCACAAACAATCAATCTCAAGGACGTCATTATTGAAAATTAATTTGATTTTTTAGTTCCTCCTCAAATATTATCTAACAAATTTACACCATTCTATAATTTGTTAAGATTTGTTTTATTCCGTTTTCTACAAAGGAAATTTCGAATTTATCGTGACATAAGAATTAAACAGAGAATAGCCCTATCAATCTACATGGTAACATAACGTACATACCATACTTGGTCCTGTAAATAGGAATGGCTTTGGTAATGATAGTTTTAGTGTAACCCATCTCAATCAGGCTTAGTACTGCCGGGTGTTCCAACACGTCTGCTTCCTTGTGTGGACTTGGAACTGGTTCCTGTTAAAATAAAATAAATTAACAATAAACACTCACAAGAAGACTTGCTCCCTCGTCCTATTGACAGTTTGATGTTCTTTCAATTTCAGTCTCGTCGACAGCTTTTAAATAATGCAGCTAAATACTTCTCTTGTGGTGATGTAATTAGACACTGGTTTGAAAGGGATGACTTTTTTGTACAATACTTAGATAGGCTCTATACGTATTCTTGAAATGTATATCCTTACCCGTACATCAGATGGTGTGAGTGTTCCTGACTGAACACCCATGATGAATTTGTCACCTTTGGTCAGTCTGAGGAAGGGACAGAACGGGAACCAACGCGCATGCTCATAGAATGGGTCATCTTCCGGTTCCCATTCACGTAATCCACCACCACAATGGAAGCATCTTACGTGGTCATTTCTCCCTGTTTTGTAAAATATAAAACAAACAAGTATATTAGTGAATGTCTTATTTTGACTTGTCGGACCTGCAGATGGAGCGTTCAAATTGTACGTCTGTTGTCACAATTGCATGATCTTAAAATGGAACTATATTTGGGATTTTTTTTCTCTTTTCCTCCTTACTGACTTTCTGCTTCATACAAACTAACGTCTCCCTTGACAACGCCTTACTTTTGAGCGTTCGACCATGTTCATACTTAAACAATCCTGGTTATTGATAAGACGACAATATAACCAACCAGCCAAACTTACATCAATGTAAAAATCAGTTCTTTAAAAAATAGTTATGCTAATATTATATTCCATCTATTGTTGATTTAGTACATTTTGACGTGGGAAAAGCTATTACCTTCATAAAACAGACCAGCTTTTGCAAGCACATGTGGTCTTTGATTGAGATGATCTGGCCATCCTCTATATGACTGAAGACGAGATGCGAGTATTGCGAATTGTTGATATTTTGGTAAAGTTGTTTCCAAAGTTTCTGTCGCTGTTGGAAGGATTATGGTATCGGAACAACTTGCTGAATCAACGGGTGTGTCAGATGGAGAATCACTCGAAATTCTGCGTTGGTTCGAATTGGATGCAACTTCTATAATATCGTCCGTTCTTGAAAACTCTTCAGATTGATTTACTATATTGACTGGATTTTCTGAGTTCGTGAAGTTGTCGGTCACGTCTAGGCGTTGTTCTCCTGTTGCTGACTGAGCTGTTTCCAAAGCAGCTTCCGTTTCCTGTGACCTTGTAGATGTTACAGAAGTGGCTGTACTCGTCTGTTGGTGTGTGTAGTGAATCACATTTTGTTCCTCGGTAGAGTCGCCGTTATTGGCAATCTCGGCTGGAGATCCAGTTCTAAAGAGTGGGCAAGCAGGCGAGTTGATCCGGTGAATATCTGTAGGATTGTCATCCTTCTGCCATCCAGCATATTTTAATCCACAAAGATGGCAAATCACAGCGTCACCATGGCCACAGTAGTGAAAACCTGCTTCTACCAGCAGCTTAACACACATAGCAGACGACAGAGGGTATGAAAAGAAGCTTGCTAACGGTGAATTCTTAGCCATCACTGATCGTTTCAGTCCGAAATAAAGTTGTCGTGATTTGTTGGACCCTGTAATGTAAACATGAAAACGTTACGGCATAACTTGATTACATTACATGTAGCTAGAGAAAAACTTTCACACTTTGGTCTAAAACAATGATATCATTGATTCTGCTTTCATAGATCCTAAAAATATACCTTCGTCAAGGTTTATTCTAAGCGAAACAAGTACAAATGCGTAAATTAAAGTAATTATATTGATTATAATATTATTGAGTGTCATTAAATCTATCATCAGACCAAATCTACCATACGACTGCAATAAATCAATCGATCGAATACATGTAACTAGTAAAACATACGAACAACACATGTAAACAATATATAAACTTTGGGTTTGATCGTTTATGTGGAGGAAGGTCGGAGTTCTCATCAAAAAAACACCGCCGACAGTAAACATCAAACAAATGTACATGCAATATAATGAAAACGGCTAGACACCTGCATTCCATGGGTGAGGTTTAGTGACAAAATACTAGAATCCTAAGCAAATCAAACGTAATAAGAACTTATACATTTGTATTATCCAAAACACACACTAGCTTCTATTTTTCAGAGTTCCAGAGGTTCTGTGTCTGCGTAGAGCTCTTTCTTGGATCCAGTAATATTATACAGATGATGGATGGTGGGTTTTCCTAATCGATTCCTTATTATGCATTTATTTACTAATGTGTATTTTAAGATATATAGATGATATTTACAATTAAAGTCTAAAGTCCCTTTAAGAGGTTAGTAGCTGGGTCATGATCCTACATACGTTCATAAGTGGAAACGTGATGAAAGTCATATGCGGATGACATTTGCGACAAACAGGTCACATGTGAATATACATGTACACTAATTCATTATTGACAATAAATAAAATAATAATCATACATGCGTACTTTACCTCGATCCCTAAATCACACCAGTATTAGCAATGAAATTTTGAGTATTACAAGACGTTTCTATTTTGCATAAATCAAAGGTGCTATTTTAAATAATTCTCACCAACCCACAAAATATTATTAAATTAAATCTGGCATTTTCCAACTATAGCTAAATAAGTCATAGTTTTAATGAAGTATCAAGAAATTATACTGAAATAGTCTACCTCTTTCACACGCAGGCTAAATTAAGAAGGCTGTGTGCGTCACACAAACGTGCACGTGGTCGCCTCACTTTCGGGCTGTTAGCCAATCATGACGGATATATTTATATTCAAGCAGGGATTCTCTCGTCTTAAAATAGATCATACGTGACAATATATATACTTTCAATATGTCACCACCAAATGTTTTAAAATACATTAAATTAGCATTTCTATCACCTTCTGAATATATTCAAATCGCATATTATCATCATGGCGATCGATAAACTTGTATGGTGAGAAGAGAAAGTATTTCATCATTATACTGCAAGAAAATCTAGATATTCTAGTGATATAATTAAACATAAGTAATGTCTAAAATTATATATAGTACTTCGCAAGTTATCAACACGGACTTTTTAAGTGAATTATATCCATTGGCATGGAGAATCAATCTTCAGAGCGAGACATATGTAGTACTAAACTATGCAAAAATATCAGAGGAGGAGAGTACAAAAAACATCCGACTTTAAAATACTACTGTCACAGAACGTAAAGCACAAAATATCCGACATTAAAATGCTTCTGTTACAGAACGTAAAGCACAAGTGCCGCAACAAACCATAACATCTTTGATTTTGAAATTAGCTATTTCACTCTTAATTAAATCGATTCCAATAATTAGGCATTGTTTATTAGCTAATGAGCCTGCGATATTGAATCACACAAACATCCAGATACGAAACGAAATTTGTCAAAACGTAGTATAATTATACATAGTTTTTAGTAAGCTTTATACCGGGCAAAAACTAGACAGAATGTGTGTATTTCGTATTATTCAATGTCAACATACTTTTGCAGTCCATGCACTTAATTTCCATAGATCTCTCATGTCGGTAAGGAACCGATGTTCTTATACAGTCTGCGACATTTGATAAAACTTACATGTACGCCCTGTTTTCGCATGTCCCAATAGCACAACAAGCGTCATCCTAATCCGACATCACTACATTTTGCGACGATGTACAGCATCATCAGAACTGTTTTAGACTTTACGTTGGAATTCTTGCGTGCGTGTTATATAGCTGACCAACTTCGCTAGCCAAGGGTATAAGCCGCTTATACCCTTGGCTAGCGAAGTTGATAGCTGACCAGTAAATAAATAACAAACATCACTTGGAAATTACTTTCCTAGTGGTAAAATTGTATACTGTTATTTATTGTTATAATTTTGGCTCAACTTTATCATATTGCTTTTACATTAGAAAAACAAAGGGGTACAAATGTATACATGTGTGTACATGTTTGTACACGTGTACATGTGTAGATACTCGTGGTGGCAATCATGCAGCTTCACTGTTACCTTATATTTATTACTAAGCTGTATTTTGTTATGTTTTTCGATTGAGACCCTAAATTGGAGTAAATCCCAACATTAAGTTACATGCAGTTTATAATATGTGCATTTTATGAGAAACATATCGATACATGTTCAGAAATATGACATATATTTCTGGTTTAATTAAACTGTAATAAAAGAAAAACTAACTATAAGTCTTTTCATAGAAATGTGCAATGCATTTTCATTGTAACGATGAAAGTCAGTTAACCTCGACCTTTACAGCTAACTACATGCATTGTCTGTAAACAAAAAATCGATTGTCTGTAAACAAAAAATCGATGTCGATGTTGCTAAAAATAGACTCACCGTTATAAACATCTCCCGATACGTGTTCAGGTTAACCAGAAATACAAATACTTAAACGTAATGCATAACATATCGGAATAGTTCGGCTTATATGTTGAATTAATGGATTTCTAAATGTCTTATAATTATTAACCTAAATCCTCGAGTCTTCAAATAATTCCGTTATATCATCAAAAATTCCACACAATGTTCTATTTTTAGACTTATCGCGATCGATAAATAGATGGATATATACATTGTTTGTGTAATACACAAATAAAACAATTGAGAAATAATAGGAGATCTTTGTACACGGTACCTCACATTAATTAGTGGGCTGGAGGAAACGTTTGACTTTTCTGTTTCAGTGGGTGTGGATTTGACTGAAAAATATGGGGTATAAATATAGCACACCGGGTATACCCTATAGCGCAATGTTTACAAATCTAAAGTAGGTATATTGCACAAGTGTATTTCTACACCCTCAATACATCAGGAATTACTATAACTGCCATAATATCCACGTCAGTTATAGTAACCCCTGGAGTATCGAGGGTGGTATTTGTATAAGTAAAAGGAAAATAATCATATTGAACAAATCCAGAAACAACCTTTACAATGAAAAGCCTATAATTCACTTTCAAATAAAAAAAACATCGATAAAACCAAACGCAAAACCAGTTATTTTCGATCGAGAAACCAAACCTACAAATTGCAATATTTTTAAGTATTTTTAAAATGATTAACCGATGGGCCACTATATGGTTATTGTAGCTCAAAACACTTCTAGACATATAGTGGTGTCGTGAAAGCGCATACGTAGTAAATGGGTATATTCGTTCTAAATGACCGTTAGCTAATTACATGTCATGTATATACATTTGTAATGTTAAAAATGACAGTGCCATGTCTTCGGAAAAGTTGTTTATTCAAACAGAATTTTCTTAGTCAAAATAGTCTTATCACTAGCTGTCAGTCACACCAGGTGACTAAAAAAGCAGTCGTTATATCTAACGATTTTGTCAAAGCTTTAGATCCGGAAATTCCAGAAATAGTATGGACTGAAGAAGGCCCTATAGTGGCTGAATATATATTCCATAGAAATGATTTTTGATTTTACTTTGAATTTATTTTTGCCTATTATTTCGGATTATTAATATGCTACATGTAGATTTATACCGTTTCACCTCATTACGAGAAATAGTTTGTGACATTAGAAAGACATTTGACCGCGGTTGACATCAAGCTTTTGGCTTTCTTTCCAAACTTCAAAATTTGGTATGTGCGGAAAGCTTAATTTTATATAGCATGGTTTGAAAATTATCTATATGGACAAGAGAGTATTTTGAACAATATAATAGCAGCTCTAATTTGGTATCCATTCATGCTGGAACACATCAAGGTTAAAGTTTCAAATTAAAAATCCCGACAACACATATATTTCTCATTTACTTTTACAAGGCTATTAGGCCTAATAATTTCTAAGAGAAATTGACTCGACATCAGGGAAATCGGGTTATTGAAAATAGTTATCATGGTTTTTAGTCCGTGACCATGAAAAGGTTCCATTTAACGAGAAGGAATTACGTCAAAACGAAAACACAGGGACCTGGCACGATTTTATATTACAGTATCAAGGGTATGAACTCGGCGGTCGAGAAAAACGGACCTATTTTTTTAAAACCGTGATTATTTTAATAAGTGGGTTCTATACAGCATTGACGGATATCTTGCCTTAAAGAGAAATAATTTATCTTTCCATTGAGTGCTTAATGAACAAAATTGGCAAAGTATTGACGAAGTTATGGCTTGATGAATCGGGAAATTTACGAAAAATATGCTAGGTAGACATTTACTGTCCGGTCGAAATGTCGTCTCGGCTCTAATGGGTACCTCAAAAACCAAGCCAAAATCACAAAATCTACGCTTATCGTGGTAAACAGTACCCATAACTGTGTTCATCCACAATCTTCTTTGGAGGTGTCATGACCCGTACTTTGTAGAAACTCCATTTAAACAATATATATATGTATACTATTGGTTAAAAATTTTCGTGCCAGGTCCCTGTGAACGAAAATACGAAGAATCCTGAATGGTACCCATCTGTGAAATACATCTCCCACACACTGCCTAAATGTTCCTTTACAAAACTCGTGATCATTGGCCACTCATTTCCTTCCTGAGGGGTTCGATGAAATCGTGACCTCGTCAATAATGTTATTTTCCGGCTTCCGTGAACAGTTGGTACGCATATATTTAACAAATCAGCATGTGCATACTTTCAAACTTTTAATTCCTTCACGTGATAAAGCGTCAGGTTTCCTTGTATATTATGTATATTATCGTCGATACATAATACATGTTTCCTTCTGACGAAAATACCCGATACGTTAAACAAACAATAAAAGTGGGCGTATTTTTCCCGCTGAAACGTAAAAAGATTTTTAAGATTTTCGGTGGTAATCTCTTTGACATGATTTAAGAGAATTTCCTCATAATTACTCAGCTATCTACTTCGTTTTTAGTATTCATCAGTTTTTACTAAATACAGAATAAAAAAACTGTCATAGCCAACACTCTGATCCATCGAGACGAGAGGCTAAGAAAGAACGAACGAAAGAAAGGATACAAAAGGCCAACTTCCACCTTATTCCAACTTTACAAAGGGAACCAGAAAAATGATCTCACTGCTCTTATTGGCAACAGGAAGGGATAGTGGTAATCCTAGATGCGTGGGAAATTGCTCCGCTACAGGACCATACAAAACCAATAGCCCAATAACCATAAGGTCAATGTCATTAAAGGCGCACAAAACATGTCTTTTGTCGAAAATTCCCCAATCATTTCTGTCTACTGTGTACTAATTGTTTGCAAACAACCATGATGGAGTACTCAAAACAATATTCCTCATCGATTTCCATTGTATAACAGTGGAAATGCCAAATCAATTACCAATAAGTCCAATAACTGGCAAGAATTGATGAGCGTGGGAACTGTCAACAAGTTAGATACTAAGCATTCACCAACACAAACTATGTATGAACGAACAAAGGAACATAACACCTGATCTACAAAATGCACACATGTAGATAGGGAAAACTGTGAAGATGTCTGCCAATGTTAATACTCCCTGGCAATTATCACGGGAGGAAAACATGGAATAGGTGTCCAAGTGTTTATCTGTTTTAAACAGGAGGAGGAAATTATTCAGCCACCGAAAAACAATTCAAAAACATCAAAAATTTACTACTCATAATTGGGATTACTATACACCACTACCTAATAATTCTTGAATTGGATATACTCTTTTCTATAGAAAAAAACACTGGAATCTATGTATGCATGTATGATATCTCCAAATAGTTTACACCGTTACCTTTCCGACTAAGCTTTGCTATCATCTTTGTCGTGTACTCGTCATACATCCGGAAAGTAGGGAATCGAGGGAACGGGAACCATTATTTATATTACCTAAATAATCTGAATGACACATGAACACATTATTTAAGGTTCACCTTTGTATAGATTTATGTCAAAAGTGAGTTCATGCTACAAATACCAGTGGGACATCACTTCATATATGTTGTATCTATAGGTGCCAGTATAGATATGAAAACAACATGCTTCTGAAACAGATATTGTTGATGGGATAGAACACAAACAAACAAGCACACCACCCCATATATTGCTCTGTTAGGAGATTTTAATTACATGGAAATTATATTGGGATCTTATTCAAATTTTCATTGGCAGGTTCCGAAACACACCCCGCAAGTATAAATTTCTTTGTAACTATTTGGTACTAATTCCTGTCATTCAAAAAAACACATCTAAGGACAAACATCAAGGACTTCGGGAAGAGAACCAAATCCATTCGTCTACTTGACTTAATATTCACAATTGAGGGTGGGAAATGATACGATGATCATCAGGTTCATAGGTCGCTGTATTGGCACAAAAGCGACCATCGTGGGTTATTCAAATATTTAAACAGATATTACTACACCAATCCGCGGTAAACATAATATCTTCAATGTGAGGAAGACTAATTTACAAGAAGACGGAGGAAAACTTTTCTTACGAAGCTATCTACGGAAGATCTGTACCACCATTGAATGTGACTTCCTTAAATAATATAGATGGTATTGAGAACAGCCTGGACCGTACGGTTACTGAACTTCTCCAAACCATGTATAGAAAAATCATATACCAGAGTGATTGGGTTACAACAATACAGTCGACCGACACATTCCAGAAATGAACAAGGGATGCTCGATGGCAGCTATAGCATTGATAGACGATAAAATGGTACAATTTACCTTCAAGAGCAAGACTCCTGAGAACTTCTAAAGCCTACATATGCAGGCCTCGTTAACAATGCAACAAAAATCTTTTTATTAATGTCCTCAAATATAAGTACGAAGAGGTTTTTTATCTCGAAAATCAATTCATATCCGAAAACTTTTTTTGGTTACCGTGTCCGATCCAATTACCAAGAACTAAATATACAGTATAGGGGTATTATCACGAAGCCGGAGTACGGAACAATTACAACAATTTAACCGTTAAGAATATGCGAATGTACTGAACACTTTTCTTTGCCACTGTGTCACTTCGTTTATGTCGGGGGATCTACCTTTGCCCAGTGGGTATCCAAAGATCATGTCATATCTGCCGTATTAATCGACGGATATCTTCATAAGCGATAAGAAAACTGTCTTCAAAGCATATTAAAAGAATTTTAACACACCTATAAATCTTATGAACCAGATATTTCTACACCCCCATTTTATTTTGTGTAAAACTGATGATGGTCATCAATTAACCTCTTTCCTTAATTTACAGGAAAATCACTCGATGAATCAAACATGTACGAATAAGATTGGAATCAGTGCTTTTAGTATTAAACCACAATTTCAATAAGGTGCAATTAAAAAGAAGCTTATAATTAATGGCCCATCAGCCTCTATAAAATCCTCGCTACCTTCAAAAATTATGCAAAACGATATTTATCAGGAGATATTTTCATGGAGCATATGGACAACCAACAGATCTTATTTTTCTTCACTCACCTGCATGGGTTTTGGCCAGAGTAGATCCTGCATTACACAGACTATTAGAAAAAACTCTTGTAACGTTTGGTGGTATTGTGGATAGGAAAGTAACTTTCGAACAGTGTTATATTTAGTCTTTTAGGTAAAGCGTTTTTGACCAGGTTTCCACAACAGTATTCTTATCCACAAATTGAGAAGCTACCATGTATTGGATGGGAAAATTCTAGGTTGGATAACTACTGCATTCTGGACCTCTCTAATGTGGCAAAAGTGTCGAGGGTCACATGGTCAACTATCGCACAGAAACACCCTGACACAAGTGTGCGTTACCAACCATGGTGTGTGTGCTGGGGACTATCATATTCCTAATTTTACCGTTAACGATGTATGCCAGTTATGTTGGACTGTCACAATAAAAGCTATTTGCAGATGAACTTAAACTATCAGCATAAAATCACATTCAGATTATGACACGTTGTAAGCTGCAAGAATAATATCTCACAAAATGTGTGAGTCCTGGACGTCTGTACATTGTTTACTAGAGGCTAAACCACTAGACAAATGTTATTTCTTGGGAAATTGGAAACAATCTGGGAAACCACATTTACACCCTTACAAATCTAGTGCATCACGATACTATCTCTCCGTGTAACAATGAAAAGGATCTTGGGTGTCTATATAGACAACCAATATCAAATTCACAGCACCATGTAATGCAGCAGCATTTTTAAGCGATATAGGTTGTAGGGAATAGTGTTCCGCACCTTCTCAAGATATGAGTCCGAACTGGTTTATTACTTTTACATTACTTGTATTCGTCCCCTCGTTTGGAGATTTCAGCAACTAAAATCTGGTCTCCAATGTTGACACGTGAATAAAAAATTTACACTAGAAAAAACGTACACAAACGAAGAGCAAACTAACAAGGATACCATCAATTTAAAATTCTTATATCGTTTTCAGGAGCGTTTTCAAGCAACTCACTCCACCACAGGTTCAACTAAACTCGGGCGGCCAATATCATACCAAGTGTTTGAATATAGAAACAACACTGGGGCAGATGTGATTTAAGTCTCCTTAAAACAAGATGCTAAAAACAAAATAGAACATTCTGGATCAAAACAATTAATGTTCAGCAGACTAGAACTAACGGGTTATTAAGCAACTAGTGGACTCTCGTAAAATAATCTATCTTCTTCAAAACGATTTAAGCTAAACACAACCCGTAAACTAAAAACTCAACCGCGAAATTTCTTCCGAGTTATCAGCGTAATATTAATCACAATGGAACTCGCCTTCAGAGGAAGTGGTATACATCACAAACGCTTTATTTGCTTAAAATTCCTGACTGAACAATTGTGGGTCAACCACACCCAATACCAATTTCGTCAACGTTCTACTTGTGTGTTAGTCATCCGAACTGTTGTGTGGTAGTGGTTGTTGTATATGTTAATAATCTAACCAATAACATTTAAATGGAGGTAGGTCATTTTCAACACCCAAATAGGGTCACCATGATGTTCACGTAGATGTTACTTAATCATTATTTACAGGATCTAACGATCGATTTTACAAGTGTCAATTTTTCGACTCCTTTTAATGCAACCGGATGTTTAATAATTAGTACAACAGTATGTATGTACTTACCAGTTGAAGAAAGCATCAACGTACATCAAACAAGCCCAGAAGCTTGTATGCAAAGATGTCATTAAAACACTACAGAAATAAGACATATTGGCTCCAGTAGTTAAAACTTGTCTTCATTCTCTGCCAGAATTAAATCCAATCCACACCAGCAACACGTCTCTGTTCACACTGGAAACAGTTTACTCCAAACCATGATCTCTTCATAACTTCTATAGGCTCCATTTCGCTAACAGGTCAAACACTTAATCACCTCTTTAAGGAGTAACTGAAAATTAAAAACAAGTAACATCATTCACACAACAACAAACAAGATAGCCTAAACAATACCTAACAGATGTGGACCTACTTACATAAAAAAATTTGTTTACAGTGACGTCCCTAATCACGGAACAGAATTTCCGCCTACAGGCAAATGCAAAACGAGAACACGTGGTAAACATCGATAATTGACCCCTGAACCTAGAAACTTACTTTTAAACATAAATTAAAAACCCAAATGTACAACAAATATGTATATTTATGTAAAACTAAACAATACATAAATACGTAAATTTTTAAAAAGTGAAAAGTTAAAAGATATGGAGCATATTCGAAAAGACGGAAATTCACCATGGATCAACACGTGGTGCAGACTGCATTATAATATTTGTCGGAAAATAAATACCCATTTAGAACACATTAATACCATTTTTTATAAAATTACATAACATTAGACAAACCGCTCCTTTCAAAGAGTACCTACCTTTAATACTGCTTAACAATCCACCTCAAAATCAGATGAAAAAAAACGTGAAACAACCTTGTTGACTGACACATGCCGAACGATATACCGGAAAGTAAGACACTGAAGAAGATAATTTGTTTTTCTGATTTCTCCTGTTTGAAAGAACCGAAACGACTGCGGACCACTGATTTTTTTTCACATATAAGCCTCTTTTTCTTCATATATTTGCCAATGCACCACAAATTCTAAGATATTCAATATATCATACTGTAAGTTTTGCACATTTTTTTTTTCTTTCAAAATAGCCAGCCTATAACTTCTAAATTTTCTGAAAGGTTTTTCCCTTTCTATACTCAGGATAATGTCTTTATGACTTTATATTTTTAACTACACCAAAATGTCCTTCAAGTAATGAATTATAAGTGTGTCCCGGCTCCTGTAATTATTTCTCATTATTATTATATAAATATCCTTCAAATAATGATTTTATGTCCTTCTAAATTTATCATCATTATTATTATTTAATTACACAAACAATCCAATTTACTATGCAGTATTACTGTAACAATAAGTATTGTTATTATGTGTGAATGTTGAATATAGCTGTATGAAAGTGGTGTAAGTTAAGGTGAATATGGTGTTCCTTATGAGTAAATGTGTTTGGGGTTTTCCCGGAATATAAGAATAAAACGGAATGAAAGTCTCCCTTCTGACTATTTTATGTAAGAGTTGTCTCCCTTGATATATTCTAAACTGTTGTGGAAATTAATTAAATTAACTTCATTGAATATAATTTTTTTGAGTGGATGAGACGAAGGATTGAAATGTATGCAAGCGCAAATTCTTAATACATCTGTTATTAGGTAAGAGAGAAGAGTGAAATAAATTTGATCTAAAATATAACAAATATGGAAATTGAATGAGAGCCCTAGATATGCGAATGGGAAATGTATTGTTATTTAAAGGTATTACTGAATACAATAGTATTTTTGAAAAAAAAAAACGTTTCTAGACACATCTTGTGCAGTAAATTAGTAGCTGTGGATTTCAATAAACTAAACTTAGATGTGACAGATACACAATAATTTATGATCTGCCTGTTACCAAGTGACTTCGTCAATCTTACTATGTAATATAAAGTGGGATGTGACCTAGAGCACACGCGGGCAAATGTTAAAACTTTGAAAGTTTAAAAAAATAAGAGTCTGAATTGAACATAATAAGGATCCTATGAATCGACAGATGATTGTTTATATACATATATATGTTCATAAATATACACACATGTGTCGTGATTATGTAAAAAGTTATTATATACGACTTGTTTTGTGTAATTCTCATCGAAATTATTGTGATAAGTAATTGAAATAAGTTGCATATACGACATTTCAAATAAGATATGCTCTATTATATAGGAGATATACTATAACAAAACATGTTTAATCGATACCAAGTAATTATCATACGGGTGTCTTTGTTGTGAGTATGTTGTTTTGTCTATGATAGATATGTTACTAGGCACATATATCTATCGATGCAGAGTTTAGATTCGCTGAAGAGGATATATATTCTCAATATGTGTTATGGAAATAAATAGATATTGAATCTTAAGTCGAGACAGTCACAGTCATGAACGTTGACATAAATTTGTTAATACTATTTAAAATACATTGCTAGCAGGCAAACACTTTCCCGCACAGTAAATATTTTTTATATAAATAGCAATGTAAAGATGATTGCCTAACTCCAGTAGTACTATATGATGATGTAGTAGAATACAAAAAAAATATGTATCGCTTGCTATGCTCTGTCAATGGATTCGATATTTGACACTATGCAAAAGTTATCACAGTACACATTCCTTATCTGTACTTTTTCAAAAATTGACCTAGACCAGAAACTGACCGAGACGCAAAGGTTCTTTTAGGAACACTAAGACACTGAATAAATGTGAAACACATTCATTCTTGACAATTATCATAATTAGTCGTTGTAACATTTAGTGGTTGTAGTCTTTGACCTTCTTATAACACTTACTCAAACTCAAAACCGTTTGGTTTATTTTTCTTATTCCAGAAAATTGATTTACCATAAGAGCTTAGCTACTCCTACACCTGTCTAACTCTTATAGTTCAGGAAAACGTGATCAGATCTAGTTATGCTTTTTATATATAAAACCTTCCAGTCAGAAAAGCCAAAATATACGCGCAAGATAGTCAACTCAATTTTCTTATATAGCTATAGATATTTGTGCGTTCTTGTCATTACAGATTGTGTACGCTCATCTAAAAATAAATAATTTCGTTACAATTGAAAAAAAAAAAAAAGTTGAGTGATGTTTGGAGAATCACACATCATAAATCATATTTACATCTACAGCGCAGAGAAACAGTACACAAATTCGGAGTTGTAACCAGTGTGTATAAGGCATTAGAAATGTCTGTCCATTTGAATGATTTTCACAGCCTAGTTCACCAAACCTGGTGGTTTTCAATAGATCACTGAAGAAAACATAGTGTTTTGGCCTAAAATAACTTTGGTCGTTAAATAATAATTTGATTATTTATAACATAAACATCACATCCTTTGTTTGTTTTGTAATTCATTTTTGACTATGTATTATCGGTGTTACTTGAGAGTTTTAATTTTGTTTGCAGAGACAGAAACAACTTCTAGACTAGAATTATAAAAAAATATCATAGCAATATTGATATTTACTCAAAAGACGAGATAACAACATCTTAATCCACACTATGATAGATGTCGAAAGTGATTAAAGGATTTGTGCCACGATTTTTTAACATTGTCATATTTCACGCTAAAATGAAGCGATTATACATTGTAAGACCGAGACACGCTCACTTGGGGCTTTCTGGTGACGGACAGCCGAGAGAACCGCCCCTCAGTATCAGCCTATCGAATATGCATATTTTCATTGCGATAACGAGGCTAATTCGGTGCGTGACGTCATCGACGGACAACCCTAAGCGAGGCGAGGAAGCTTATGACTATAATTTACATACAGCGACACGCCTAATTTGTGATTTTCCACGCCTATTTCATCGACATTATGGGTCAACTTACGCTTTGCTGACCTTACAATAATTAGTATAATTACTACATGTTATACCATGGGGTACTGTGCCGCATTTGGTTGTAACAACAGGACAGCTACCCAGAGAAATACTCCATTGAGTTTTTTTCGATTTCCGAGGGAGAAGCCATACCGTCAAGCCTGGATAAACTACACCCGATGTGTATTCAAGCTGAAAGAGCATCACAGACTTTGCTCGGACCATTTTTCGCCAGCCAGTTATGCACGTAATCCTACGTCACTGTTTTCATTGGGGATGTCTTCGCCTTACAGGAAACCGCTGTTGAAGAAGGATGCTGTACCCGACATTCCACTCCCCATCCAAAATGGCGCTTCATGTGTGGAGGCTGATATCCCCGGGACCAGACTCCGTCTGCCTACTCGTCAAGTGCGTGGCGCATTTCAGAAACGAGCTAGAGCTGACGTAAGTTTCGAATATTTATTAATCACATTTACCGAGATGTTATTAGCCATTTCATTTATTATGAACAAATATTTACAGTCAGTGGTGAATTGATAGTATAAACCCTGTTGATTTCAACCAAAGGCTACTCAACTTTATTTCTCGATAGATTGAGTATGTCGCGCGCAATTTGGAGCCGCGTGGATGAATTTATGATGGTCCAAATCAGAAACTTTTGGTGTTTTCAGTAACCGAACGTACGTTCGATGAACATGTACATGTATCAAAATAGGTTTTAACACATATACATGTACGTGTGTAAATACAAATGTAGAAAAGTTACATTGTTTATGTTACTACGTACCTCTTTGACCAATGCTTCCGTGCGTATGATAAATAAACAATGTTGTACAATGTACAGTTTTGCAAATTCCGATGACGTCGCAATGTTTACATGTTGTGTTGTCTGTGAGTCTGTGTTGTTCTCTACCACATGTAGCCTAGATCTTCATTCTATTCGTATTTTTAACATCTTTGGTTGTACGCGAATGGATAAGATATGTCAGAACAACATCAGTATTTGAGGTGGATAAGTTTAACCAAAACGACCTAGCACGACAAAGCATTTTTGTTCACCTCGGCGGACAGACAAGTCCTGTACGTTATCTAGAATCTACTGTGAATCGGCGAGAGTAGGTACGTTTGGGTGTTTCGAAATATCAATGAAACGGAATCCTACAATTGTAGCTTTACAATACTTGTAATAGATACATCTAATATTTATTGAAGTGTTTGAAACAACAATATGAATATAGTTAACATTTTGAGAGCGGTACAGTAAACGTTTACAGTAGTGGGCCTACCTGTGTTTGTACATGTTCCTCGAAACGACGTCCGATACATTTGAAAATCTCCAAAATCCGGAAATAATGACATTTCGATTCCGCTTCGCGGTCCATTGATTCTAATTGATCCCTACTCAACTTTATCCTTCGAAATCCTTATTATCCGTAAATGAAAGGACTACGTTTACTATGCGGGTCAATGTGTACATAAAGAAAGGCTATAATTAGAGTCTACATTTCTACGATAGTGACATTTTTCTTTAATGCAAAGGACATTAATGAAAGGAATACATTTGTATTTTAATTTTCTGTTATAAAATGTTCTCAATAGATTTATCAGGTCATATTTTATTTCAATTACAATGTGTGTACCTAAATTAATTTCTATTTAAGGACTTTGACCTAAATCTATGTCCTAAATAAAAAAAAATTTATTAAAAATAAATAATTGTTTTGATTAATAAAACAATAATTTAAACAAAAAATGAAATTAATAAAAATAATGTGAATGCATCCGCCATGGCATTGTTTCTGAATGTATACAACTTATAATATAAATATAACCTCAAATAAATTTATTTTCCATTTAAATAAGACTACCCTAATAATCACTTAAATCAAAGCTAAAAGAAGAAGAAGAAAAAAAGTCAGATATGGTAATCTTTTAGAACTATTCAGCTTATTGTAACCTATGAAATACAGTATGTACATTAATATTATGAACCATGATTTTTATTTAAAACTTGAAGGTATATTATTTTAATAAGAAATGATAGTATATTGATTAATACGCGATTTTCAAACTAATAGGGGAATACTCAAAATAGTGCAATCTTTATAACTGAGTGTTCATTTCCATGTGAGATTTTATAAATGAGTCAAGGATGTTATATGATTAGCCAATACAAGCAAGAATTAAAACTTTGAGACAAGTTTCCAAAGATATAAGGCGAAGAAAAAAATAAAATGTTTGTTTAGGGTCACAAACTCATGTTCAATAAAGCATTTTACAAATATGTAACCTGAATATATGCAGATTTTTTATGGGAAAAGTAATTGGAGAACGAAAACTAGGGGAAAAATACAGATTTTCTTTAAACTTTGATTTTATTTTTGTCAATAAAACAAAAAGTTCTGGGTATGGGGGTAAAATTTAGAGAGGGTCGGAGGGCCGGCTATAGCGAAAAAAGCATTTTCTTTGGCCTTACTAAAAAGTCCAGGTCAAAGTATTTCATCGTCAAAGTATGCTGATTTCGTGATATTGGTTCATTAGCCCGCCCCCCCCCCCCCCCCGGGAACTTAATTAAACCTACCAAATACCAGGTCACTGTGACCTAATTTAGAACTTAAATTCCTCAATTTAAAAAAGAATTTAAATAAAGGTTTGTATTTTGTATAGACTCAAGCTCTCTCTTATATGAGGCACTAATAAGTATAAAGAACCCTACTTTGTATGTGACAGATGCAATTACATTAATATATTATGGGTGAAGTAACTGAATATCTGCTGGATTATGTCACTGTGGTTAAACAATACATTGTAGATGTGTTGAACGGACTCCTGTGACATGTACAACTACAATTCAAATTAACAGACCCCCATAAATTATCCCCCAACCCTTAACCCTCAAAATACAATTGCAAGTATCCTGGAATTATTCGGAGCTGTACATTTACCGCATAAAGCTGCATTATGTTTGGTCTGTCTCAACATAACCTGTGTATACTTTTACTACATTACCATTAAAATTAGATGACATGACTTTCTTGGTCATTTTGGGCTAACCAACAATTTCATAACTTGTATAAATGTAGAGTTCAGTTTAAAAAAATAAATACATTTTTCTGTACTCTGTGCAGTGATAATTCAATTTGCAAACAATTATACAATATGTAATGTGATATCAGATGTTACAGATGAATTCTAACAAAATATTGCTTTTTTTTAAAGGTCTTGTCAAGTGCAATGGATGAGTTTAGGGCTGAGACTGTCACAGACAGTGACATGATAGAACCTGAAGACATGGAAACACAGGATACCCCAATGCAAAAACACAATTGAGACCCAGACTGTAAATACCACCAGTAATAAGAAGCTACAGGTGAAGCTTTTACCCCCTCAGAGAACCCGCTGTATTCAGGTCAACACGCAAACGTCACCAGTCTACAGAACTTTTGGCACCCAGACTGACCCACAGATGCAGATAGATGTTTCGCCTGCAGGTGGTGTGGCCATGGAGGACAATTCATGTGAAAGTGATGATGAAGAAGATGACAACATAGATGGATACAGTGACTGCAGTTATGATCCTTATGAAGACCTTGAGTGCAGTGATGATGATGATGTTGAAGGTGAGGTCTGTGTAACAAGCTATCGCTTGGAAACAAATATAGCACCTGAGGTTGAAAAACAGTTCCTGGTTAGTGAGACAGCACTGGCAGAACTTCTCTCTTTATGTAGGAACTGTTCTGGGCGATGTACACCCATTGTGCAATTTAGTAGAGGAACTATGATAGTGACAAATTCTGTATGTAGCTGTGGATATTCATCTGTGTGGAAGAGTCAGCCTTGCCACAAGACATTGCCATGGAGCAATCTTTTGACTGCTGGAGCCATCATGACAAGCGGCACAGCAATGCATCAAAGGCCCTTCAGCTGTTCAACAATATGAACCTGCAGATGTTTAGTGCAAGGACTTACAACCGCCTGCAGAGTTTGTATGTTGTGCCTTCTGTTCAGATGACATGGGATTGTGAGCAAGCTAATCTCCCTGGAACAGTTGCAAGGAAAAGAAGTGATCCTTGGAGGGGATGCAAGATGTGACTCGCCCGGGTACTCCGCCAAATATGGCAGTTATACGCTTATTGACTTGGAGGGCAAACAAGGTTCTAGACACCAATCTAGTGAAGGTAATATTTTTAAGGCAACAAGCAAATTGTGTTAGCTATATAGGAAGGCATTACTCGTATCTTATACTGTAATATTGGTACTGTATATGATACGTTACTGGTGTTTATATATTTTGAATGTAACAATGAGTTAATTAGAATAACATGAAAACACAGTAGGAATATTTAATGAATTCCTTGCTTTTAGTCCTAACACTGGTGGTGTGTTGAGAATTTTGCAGTGTCAGAAAATAAATCTTTTCTATATAAAAGCCCGGGCCCAAATGCCGCTATATATAAGAATTTTTTTCTTACATAACTCCGTAACCTCAGTGAGATTTCCATAAAACTTTTGAAAATTTGAAGTGAAATAGTACTGTCTAACCATCTATTAATCATTTGTAGTGTAATGAAGTTCCGGGTTCAAATCATATGGAGCTGGAGGGACTCAAGAGAGGCCTCGCGTTCCTATCTCGGCATATAGATGTGAAGGCATTGGTCACTGATCGCCACTCCATGGTCAAGAAGTACATGAGAGAACAACACCCCGACAAGAAGCACTACTTTGATGTGTGGCATGTTGCAAAAGGTATGCACGATGAATACATATTTGCAAATAAATACATGTAAATATTATTAATTTCGTCATTTGGGATACGAAACAGAAAATTAGTCGACACGTGGTGTGATTAAGTAATATCCAGATTATTTTAATGTAGGTGTTACGCATCTTTCATTTGTTATGTATGTAAATATTACAAATACATCATTTGGATACGAAACGGAAAATTAGTCGACACGTGGTGTGACTAAGTAATATCCAGATTATTTTAATGTAGGTGTTAGGCATATTTCATCTTTCATGTATATGTGCTGTACATGTGTAGTTTCTGATACCATGCGCTCTGCATCACTGTATTTACAGCAATAACCCTTTTGCAGCTTGTCATATTTTGCATTTCTTAGACAAAAGTATTTAGGTATGTTTTTTTAAAGAAAATTGAAGATTTCAAGACCTCCTTGTTTTGATTATTTTAGGCATATCCAAGAAGTTGGAGGCTTCTTCGAAGAAAAAGCAAGGCAAAGAAATCAGGCCTTGGATCAAGGCGATCGTTAACCATCTTCACTGGGTATCAGCTTCCTGTGGTGGCGATGGTGACCTCGTTTCTGCAAAATGGCTGTCAGTGGTGAACCACATCAGCAACATCCATGAGGGCCACTCCGAGATGTATCCCGCCTGTGAGCATGGTGAAATGATCGAGGAAAGGCTTGGCTGAGAGAAGGTAAAGTTTTGCAGTTGTTTTAGTTTTTTATATAGTCACAGGTTGAAAGTGCTGATAGTTATGACAGGAAATTCATAAAGGCGACTTCATCACTTTTCAGATCATTAATTCAATATCTATGATCAGCAAGTAAATATAAATCCAATTCACTTTTGATAATAAAATGCTTTTCATATGAATTGAATTTCATTTTAAATACCGGTAACCATTACTAGTATAATCATTGACCGAACTTTTTGTGTACCTGAATCCAGCCAATATATATATATTTAAAAAACCCAGACCTTTGGATTTTTCTATAATAAAATTATATTATTCTATTAACAGGATCTGTGCCCTACAAGCTTATCAAGGAGGTTGTTGCCAGCAAATTTCTCATGAAGGATGTGCCCAAACTGTCACCAGTTCATCAAACTTACAGCCTGGAAGTGTTTCACTCCATAGTTAACCACTATGCCCCTAAAAGTACCCACTTCACTACGCAGCAATGAGTGCAAGGTACAGTAATAAACAGATGCATACAAACAAAATATATACAGCAAAACCTGAGTAATCCGACACCATGGGCATGGGGAAGTGACTCTTTTGGTCAAGATAGACAGGGTGTTGGAAAAGTGAGGTATTGTTGTTAATTACACTTGGTGTACTGGAATACGGTACATTGTCAAATTAGACAGGGGTGACAAAAAAGGCAGGTGTCTGATTAGACAGGTTTCACTGTATGTGTTTGTGTATCTCCAATACTAAACAAGGAAATATTTAATGGTCTTTACCTAAACATCCTCAGTTATCCAAACTCTGATATCTAATTGTACTTGTAAAATTTACAATAGGAAATATTGATAGAAACATTTGTAATATTTTTGTATATCATATATGTTTATGAGATTGCAAAAAAAATTGAAAGGGTTTATGTTGATTTTGAATGTGATAAAATACTTTTACAAGAAATATTTTTTATCACATTTTAGGAACTGTGTTGCTGTCCTGCATTATAATGAGAACAGCAACAGACCACAGGCAACTACTAAAGACGGCCAGTTGAAGTACACCACATCCTACCCGAAGGCAAAGAAAGGCACAGTAGCAGTTGTAAAACCATGCAAACCTCCACCGACATTTGGTAAATGTTATTTTTATTTTCATGCCTCAAATAGTCAATGACTAATGCAGATTTATTTGCTCTTAACAGATAATATCACTTGATCAGTGGCTTATAAGAAACTTTGGATTAACATTGAGTTTCTTGTCTATAACTATGTATGATGAGAATTCACAATGTAAAAAAGGCTCGGTTTGAATTAAAAAATTGTTAAAGATATTTTTGTATGTTGTCATGTAAATTATCTACACGACACGTACATAAATCAGAACGTTCCGTGGTTTTATAATTTATAACGAAGAGGGATGATTTGATATCCTTATAATAATAACAACATACTCAAACAATGGTTGCTTTTCAAATTAATGTATTTCTTTTCAGGATATGTTGAACTCATTCGACAAGCTATTGTGGACAGAAGGAAAAATGAGTGCTCGACCTATGCAGATGCTGCTGAGGATATCAAAGTTTTAAACAACCATCATCCTCCATCGGTTGCATCAACCTTTGAACGTGTCGACAAGAATGAGTTGATCAGACATCACAGGTCCCGTTTTCACCGGCCATAGTCATGACAACATAAAGATTTTCATTTAAAACACTAAACCACAACAGTAGCAAAGAACTACATCAATTCAGACTTGGGCATATCTGAATCCACAGTATTCCTCAGAAGGAAACATGTCTCTAATCTTCTGCACTACACAAGCTGGAAGGACTTTCCTGTTGTGGCGCCCCAAACGATGCCAAATCCACCTGACAAATCTTCTATAGGCAATATGTCTATATATCCTATAATAATGGACGATTGGTGTGTAAAAAATTGTGTTGAGTTATATCATGTTTGGTAATGAGTTTCATTTCATATACAGTAAGGTTCCATTCTTTAATATCAGGCTGGTACGGCTTTCCATCCAGATTTTGTCTTACATAGACGGTTCATCTATATAGGGTATGTGCCCAAGGGTTGGATTTCTGAGACAGAGCAAGCAAACATACATGACAGATATGCCCTTACCAGGGCATTGAGAGTTTTTGCTTCATTGTTGTTGTCAATATCGTGTTGGCAAGGCGTTTTTTGTTTTGAAAAAAAACCGCTTACTTGAGGAACCTTGTCGTTCCCGTTTGGTGACTGCCCCTTTGTATTTTGGTCTAACCTTTTTCGAGGGACTCTCTCTTCTATTCAGAAGGATTTGAAGGAGGCCTCGGTAACTTCTGCCCTTTGTTTGAAGATAATGCGTGAAGGCCAGTAACTCACAGGGGTCAGCGCCTCCTGATAAGAAGGCTGGAACTTCAGCTCCCCAGTCTGCTGTGCAGCCGAAATCGAAGCCTTAGTTGAAGGGCAACAAGAGAAAGGTTGATAAGGATAAAAGCCCTCCTGGGGGCAATAAGAAGAGCTCCTGACTCTTTCTCCCTTTCCTTTGTCGTTCCAGACGAAAGTTCTTTTCTGCAGGACTCCACTCCTCCAATTGTAGATTCTGGTACTTTGAGGATTAGATTTCAGGAGAGGAAACGAACTTCTGCATCCCAGAAGAATAGCTGTTTACATCTATTTAGACGATTCTTTCATGCTTCAGCTAGTGTGGTATTCTTTAGAATAGAGCACCCGTCTGGTCCTGAAACTTTTAATCAAAGTCGGCTTCATTCCTTCCAGGGAGAAGACCGAGGTTTCCCCTTCTGAAGACTTTGTCTTCCTGGGAAACTGTTTCCACACGGTTCAGAGTATTACCTTTCCACCGTAGGATAATAGAGAAGGCTAAAGATCTTGCTTTGACCTCCATCGGCTCGTCCCACGTCTAGGTTCCTTGATTTCTGGGTTACCTCAATGCTCTGGCAGATTTAGTCCCTCTAGGGAGACGTTATATCAGACCTCCCCAGATGTTCTTCCTTGCGAACTGGGTCCCTGTCATCAGGGAATTAGCTTCCTCTCAACCAGTCGGAGAAGGATTTATTCGGTGTTAAACTCTAAAAGACAATGTTCTATGGGGGATTCAGTTGTCCACGACAGCTTCCACAAATGACCTTGTTCACGGATGCGTCAATGAAAGGGCGGAGGGCTTACCTGGGTGGCCATCGCCAGTCCTTTGTGCCCTCGCTATCTGTTTTCACTGTTTTAGTCAAGCATCTTCCAGACAGGTTGACTGTTCTGGCGGATACTCTTTCAAGGCGCCGCCAGCCGGTTCTGTCAGAATGGAGCTAAATCCCTCGAACTTCGCGGGCATTTTTCAGATGTGGAAACAGGCCTTACATAGATCATTTCGCCAATTTCCTGAACAATCTAGTTGCCAACCTTTGTCTGTCCGGTGGTGATAGACCAAATAATTGTGGACGCACTATTTCTGGATTGGGACGGATGCATTCTTATGCTTTCCTTCCATATAACCAGGTATGCAGGGTTCTACATTAGCTTTGGGAGGATTATTGCTCTCTCCTTCTGATATTGCCCCTGTGGGTGAGACAACTCTGATTTCCGGAGCTCTTGTAGTTTTTGGTAGATGTTCCTCTAGTTCTCCCACCCAAACCAATATCCTGCGCGCCAGCACGGCCCAGGAGTATGCATTCAAGTCCCGAGAACATCCACCTTCACACGCGGAAGCTATCTCAAGACGCCTCGCTCAGGCAGGTTTTTCTTCGGACGTGTCACCTATCACCACCCGATCAATTATGTCTTCCTCTTCTGCGTCTACCAGTCACGAAGATTTTCTGTGACTGGTGAATCGGTAGAAGGATGGATCCGGCCAAGGCCTCTGTCCAGCTCATTGCTGATTTCCTTCTCTTTTTGTTTAGATAATGCAATTTATCGCAGAACTATTGTCATGATAGACCGGAGGTAGCATCATCATCTCTGTCTGCTTTTATTGAGGGGAGGGGGGGTGTTCAGGCTGGTACAGAAAATAGAGGTTTGACTGTAAAAACTGCAGATTGGAAATCATAACTTTATGGAGTCCCAATTCTCTTTCCTTTTCCTCCCCATAAAGCCATTTTGGTTGTGATACTTTATAGCTCTTAATATGGAAGTAAAGGTTAAATAGATCATTTCGATGCTTAATAATGCATTTTGAACAATTTGTGATACCCATTAGTACCTACAAAACGAATAAGTAATTTGTCATGTCTGATCTCGGTCGCCTTAGTTTCAAAGAGACGAAACATGAAATGGACGACAATCATGGCAAAATAAATGACGAACTTGATGAAAATAAGGAACCAGAACTGTTTTTTGAGTTTTGTAATAGCGTGTGTGGACTCTAACTGGTCCTTGGCCTCTCAAATTCAGTAAGTTACACAAAAAATATATCTTAGTTACACTATTTTCTAGTTTGGAACTGATTCAGCAGTATCAGGTATTGCAATTATGGATTCAGTTATCATGAAGCAAATCAAAAAATATTTTTTCAACTATCTATTTAGCAATATTGAATACCCATCCTTTGGGGATGCATTGATAAAATATGAGAGATATCCATTCCTTACATTCAGATAAGTCGTTTATATCCAAATAACCTGTTTGAATTCTTGTGGTCCGATTTCTTGATCCCCTGCTTAGTCAATGCCATGATACACATGATGTCATTCAAATCACAACACCTTCGGTCTGCTACATATTATAGATTAGACTATATTCATTCTTAGCGGTCAGAGAAGAGGTACTTTCTAATATAGACAAGTTGGCCAAATTTAACCCTGACACTTTTACCCAAGGAGTATCAGGCAACCATTCTGGGAGGCTATGTATGAAGAATGACATACAATATGTATATTCACCCCTAGCCGAGCTCTGTCGATTTCATCATTACAAAAAGCCCACCAGTTCCTCCACAATGTTAAAATTTAGTTGAACTGGTACATATAAACTTAGACTTAGATATAAACATTGTACATTGTGAATCAGAATGGGTTATTACAAGCTCAATAACACTTAATGTTGATTGATGAATTGAAAATGTCAAAATGCAAAATATTAAAACAAAATCCTGCTGATAAGACGATGACATTGATTGAATGAAGAATTACCAAAGTCGAGCTGCACAAAATTTGAAAACATAGATGGGTCACAAGATACTTATACGTTTACACTAGCGTGACGTCGAACGGCGTCAAATACGGACAAGGGTTTAAATAAAACATGTCACATAAACAAATGTCTAATATAGAAACACAAAATTAATGTGATATTTATCTAATCCTTATAATATGAGCTATAGGACCATATGCATAAACTATATGATTATATACATTTTGTATATTGTGTTCGTGTCTGCCAATATTTCCATTCCGATTGAATTGTGGATTCCTGTAATGTACGTTGTTGAAACTTCTCTCATGAAATCTCGCGAGCTTTTCGATATGTAATAATCCTGTCGCCTATAAATTAATTAAACGAACAAAACAATATTCATACGCATACATAAGATACGGAAGCCTACACTATAGTGTGTTTAATACATGAAGGAAGGTAACTGATTGGAGAATGTTTATTGTGGAATCTCGAACTGCAAAACATGTCAGCTGTGCAACATTCAAATTCTGTTTTGGCCGTTATTGTTTGACCAGTCGAGCTGCACAACATTCAAAAGTTTGAATGTTGAATGAATCGAATGTCGAGCTGCGCAAACATTCAAAAGTCCGTTCGTTTACATCAATTTTATCGAGCTGCAACATTTAAAGTCCGTGTTATCAATACATGTGAAGTAGAATGTCGAATGTCGATGCTGGACACTATCAAAATTCAAAAGTAAAAATCCGTGCGTTTGTCTGTTTACACATAAGTTCTGAATGTTTGGAATGTCGTATGTCGAGCTGACGCAACATTCACAAAAGTCCTTCGTTTGTTCAGTTCTATAATAATGATACTGAATGTTGAATGTGCGTATTGTCCGAGGCTGCTTCACAACATTTCAAAAGTCGCGTTTCCGTTCTAGAATCAGTTATAAATAAGATCTGAATGTTGAATGTCGAATGTCGAGCTGGACGCAACATTCAAAAGTCTGTTCGTTTGTCAGTTATATATATAAGTTTCTGAATGTTTGAAGTGTCGTATGATCGAGATGCACAACATTCGACATCGCGTCTGTTTCGTTTATCAGTTTATCAGTATATATCGTTTTGATCATGTTGAATGTCGTCCGCTATGTCGAGCTGCGCAACATTCACAAAAGTCCTTTGTTTGTCAGTTTATCCATAAGTTCTGAATGTTGAATGTCGAATGTCGAGAGCTGCACAACATTCAAAAGTCCGTTCGTTTGTTCAGTTATACATAAGTTCTGAAATGTTGAATGTCGTATGTCCGAGCTGTCGGCAACATTTAAAAGGTCCGTTCGTTTGTCAGTTATGCATTACGTTCCAGAATGTTGAATGTCGAATGTCGAGCTGCACAACATTCAAACAGTCCGTTCGTATATTTGATCAGTTTATACATAAGTTCTGAATGTTGGATGATGTCGTATGTCGACTGCTGCAAAGCATTCAAAAAAAGTCCGTTCGTTTATCAGTTATACATAAGTTCTGAATGTTGAATAGTCGTAATGTCGAGCTGCACTAACATTCAATAAGTCTGTTCGTCGGTGGTCAGTTATACATGGTTTCTGCTGAATGTTGAATGTCGTTATGTCGAGAGTGCACATACATTCAAAAGTCCGTTCGTTTGTCAGTTATACATAAATTTCTGAATGTTGAATGTCGAATGTCGAGCTGCACAACATTCAAAAGTCCGTTCGTTTGTCCTTGTTATACATAAGTTTCTGAATGTTGAATGTCGTATGTCGAGTATGCACAACATTCAATTAAGTCTGTTTCGTTTGTTTGTCTCTTTATACATAAGTTACTGATTGTTGAATGTCGAATGTCGAGCTGCTGCAAATCATTCAAAAGTCCGTTCGTTTGTCAGTTATTATATATAAGTTCTGAATGTTGAATGTCGTAATGTCGAGCTGCACAACAACATTCAAAAGTCCGTTCGTTTTGTCAGTTAGTACATAAGTTCTGATATTTTGAATGTTCATGTCGAATGTCGCGACTATGTCGTTGAGCTGCATCACAACATTCAAAAGTCCGTTTTGTTTATCAGTTATACATAAGTTCTGAATGTTTGAATGTCGAATGTCGAGCTGCACAGCAACATTCAAAAGTCGTTCGTTTTGTCAGTATATACATAAGTTTCTGAATGTTTGAATGTCGTATGTCGAGCTGCGCAACATTCAAAAGTCCTTTCGTTGTCGTTATATCATCAGTTATGTAATAATGTTTTGAATGTTGAATGTCGCGAATGTCGAGCTGCGCAACATTCAAAAGTCCGTTCGTTTATCAGTATATACATAAGTTCTGAATGTTGAATGTCGTATGTCGAGCTGCACAACATTCAAAAGTCCTGTTCGTTTGTCAGTTATACATAAGTTCTGAATGTTGAAATGTCGAATGTCGAGCTGCACAACATTCAAAAGTCCGTTCGTTTATCAATTATACTATAAGTTTTGAATGTTGAATGTGAATGTCGTATATCGTGCTGGCGCAACATTCAAAAGTCTGTTAGTTTATACAGTTATACATAAGTTTTGAATGTTTGAATGTCGTATGTCGAGCTGCTCAACATTCAAAAGTCCCCTTCGTTTGTCAGTTATACCATTAAGTTCTGAATGTTTGAATGTCGTATGTCGAGCTGCGCAACATTCAAAAGTCTGTTCGTTTGTTTATAACAGTTTTATACATAAGTTTATCTGAATGTTGAATGTCGAATGTCGAGCTGCACAAACATTCAAAAGTCCGTTCGTTTATCAGTAGTATAAATAAGTTTCTGAATGTTGAATGTCCGTATGTCGAGCTGCGCAAACATTCAAAAGTCCCGTTCGTTTGTCAGTTATACATAAGTTCTGAATGTTTAATGTCGAATGTCGAGCTGCGCAACATTCGAAAGTCCGTTCGTTTATCAGTTATACATAAGTTCTGAATGTTGAATGTCGTATTTCGAGCTGCGCAACATTCACATTCTGTTGTCGTTGGTCAGTTATTGGTTTTGAATGTTGAATGTCGTATGTCGAGCTGCGCAACATTCAAAAGTCTGTTCGTTTGTCAGTTATACATAAGTTCTGAATGTTGAATGTCGTATGTCGAGCTGCGCATCATTCAAAAGTCCTTTGTTTGTCAGTTATACATAAATTCTGAATGTTGAATGTCGAATGTCGAGCTGCACAACATTCAAAAGTCTGTTCGTTTGTCAGTTATACATAAGTTCTGAATGTTGAATGTCGTATGTCGAGCTGCGCAACATTCAAAAGTCCGTTCGTTTGCCAGTTATACATAAGTTCTGAATGTTGAATGTCGTAAGTCGAGCTGCGGCAACATTCAAAAGTCCCGTTCGTTTGACAGTTATACAGTAAGTTCTGAATGTTGAATGTCGAATGTCGAGCTGCGCCATAACATTCAAAAGTTCCGTTCGTTTATCAGTTATACATAAAGTTCCTGAATGTTGAATGTCGTATGTCGAGCTGCACAACATTCAAAAGTCCGTTCGTTTATCAGTTTATACATAAGTTCTGAATGTTGAATGTCGTATGTCGGATGCTATGCAACATTCAAAAGTCCGTTCGTTTATCAGTTATACATAAGTTCTGAATGTTGAATGTCGTATGTCGAGCTGCGCAACATTCAAAAGTCCGTTCGTTTGTCAGTTATACATAAGTTCTGAATGTTGAATGTCGTATGTCGAGCTGTGCAACATTCAAAAGTCCGTTCGTTTGTCAGTTATACATAAGTTCTGAATGTTGAATGTCGAATGTCGAGCTGCGCAACATTCAAAAGTCCGTTCGTTTATCAGTTATACATAAGTTCTGAATGTTGAATGTCGTATTTCGAGCTGCGCAACATTCAAAAGTCCGTGTCGTTTGTCAGTTATACATAAGTTCTGAATGTTGAATGTCGTATGTCGAGCTGCGCAACATTCAAAAGTCCGTTCGTTTGTCAGTTATACATAAGTTCTGAATGTTGAATGTCGAATGTCGAGCTGCACAACATTTAAAAGTCCGTTCGTTTGTCAGTTATACATAAGTTCTGAATGTTGAATGTCGTATGTCGAGCTGCGCAACATTCAAAAGTCTGTTCGTTTGTCAGTTATACATAAGTTCTGAATGTTGAATGTCGTATGTCGAGCTGCGCAACATTCAAAAGTCCGTTCGTTTGTCAGTTATACATAAGTTCTGAATGTTTGAATGTCGTATCGTATGTCGAGCTGCGCAACATTCCAGGTTTCTGTTTGTCGTTGGCAAGTTAACATAAGTTCTGAATGTTGAATGTCGTATGTCGAGCTGCGCAACATTCAAAAGTCTGTTCGTTTGTCAGTTATACATAAGTTCTGAATGTTGAATGTCGAATGTCGAGCTGCACAACATTCAAAAGTCTGTTCGTTTATCAGTTATACATAAGTTCTGAATGTTGAATGTCGTATGTCGAGCTGCGCAACATTCAAAAGTCTGTTCGTTTGTCAGTTATACATAAGTTCTGAATGTTGAATGTCGTATGTCGAGCTGCGCAACATTCAAAAGTCCGTTCGTTTGTCAGTTATACATAAGTTCTGAATGTTGAATGTCGTATGTCGAGCTGCGCAACATTCAAAAGTCCGTTGTCGTTTTTCAGTTATATTGGTTTTGAATGTTGAATGTCGATATGTCGAGCTGCAGATCGCAACATTCAAAAGTCCGTTGTTTGTCAGTTATACATAAGTTCTGGATGTTGGAATGTCGTATGTCGAGCTGCACAACATTCAAAAAGTTCTGTTTGTTTGTCAGTTATACATAAGTTCTGAATGTTGAATGTCGAATGTCGAGCTGCACAACATTCAAAAGTCCGTTCGTTTGTCAGTTATATATAAGTTCTGAATGTTGAATGTCGAATGTCGAGCTGCGCAACATTCAAAAGTCCGTTCGTTTATCAGTTATACATAAGTTCTGAATGTTGAATGTCGAATGTCGAGCTGCACAACATTCAAAAGTCCGTTCGTTTGTCAGTTATACATAAGTTCTGAATGTTGAATGTCGTATGTCGAGCTACGCAACATTCAAAAGTCCGTTCGTTTATCAGTTATAAATAAGTTCTGAATGTTGAATGTCGAATGTCGAGCTGCACAACATTCAAAAGTCTGTTCGTTAGTCAGTTAATACATAAGTTCTGAATGTTGAAGGTAGAATGTCGAGCTGCACGACATTCAAAAGTCCGTTCGTTTGTCAGTTATACATAAGTTCTGAATGTTGAATGTCGTATGTCGAGCTGCGCAACATTCAAAAGTCCGTTTCGTTTGTCAGTTATACATAAGTTTTGAATGTTGAATGTCTAGTCGAATGTCGAGCTGCACAACATTCAAAAGTCCGTTCGTTTATCAGTTTCTACATAAGTTGTTCTGAATGTTGAATGTCGTGTCGTATGTCGAGCTGCGCAACATTCAAAAGTCTGTTCGTTTGTCAGTTATACATTTATTTCTGAATGTTGAATGTCGTATTGTCGAGCTGCGCAACATTCAAAAGTCCGTTCGTTTGTCAGTTATACATAAGTTCTGAATGTTGAATGTCGTTAATGTCGAGCTGCGCGCAACATTCAAAAGTCCCGTTCGTTTGTTTATCAGTTATACATAAGTTCTCGAATGTTGAATGTCGTATATGTCGAGCTGCCGCAACATTCAATAAGTCTGTTTGTCGTTTATTCAGTTATTGGTTTTGAATGTTGAATGTCGTATGTCGAGCTGCGCAAACATTCAAAAGTCTGTTCGTGTTGTCAGTTATACATAAGGTTCTGAATGTTGAATGTCGAATGTCGAGCTGCACAACATTCAAAAGTTCCGTTCGTTTTTCAGTTATACATAAGTTCTGAATGTTGAATGTCGAATGTCGAGCTGCACAACATTCAAAAGTCTGCGTTCGATTTATCAGTTATACACATAAGTTTCTGAATGTTGAATGTCGAATGTATGTCGCATGCCGAGCTGCGCCGCCCGCAACATTCAAAAGTCCGTTCGTTTGTCAGTTATATATAAGTTCTGAATGTCGAATGTCGTATGTCGAGCTGCACGCAAACATTCAAAATAGTCCGTTCGTTTGTCAGTTTATTACATAATTCTGAATGTTGAATGTCGTATGTCCGAGCTGCGCAACATTCAAAAGTCTGGTTCGTTTATCAGTTTATACATAAGTTTCTGAATGTTGAATGTCGAATGTCGAGTGTGCACAACATTCAAAAGTCCGTTAGTATTGCAGCTCAGTTTTATACATAAGTTCATGAATGTTGAATGTCGTAATGTCGAAGCTGCGCAACATTCAAAAGTCCAGTTCGTTTATCAGTTAATACATAAGTTCTTTGAATGTTGAATGTCGAATGTCGAGCTGCACAACATTCAAAAGTCCTGTTCGTTTTTCAGTTATACATAAGTTTGAATGTTGAAATGTCGTATGTCGAGCTGCAAACATTCAAAAGTCCGTTCGTTGTCAGTTATACATAAGTTCTGGGGAAATGTTGAATGTCGAATGTCGAGCTGCACACACATTCAAAAGTCCGTTCGTTAGTTGTCAGTTTATAAACATAAGTTCTGGAATGTTGAATGTCGACATGTCGAGCTGCAGCGAAACATTCACAAACAGTCCCGTTCGTTTGTCCTCAATGTTACAAATAAGTTCTTGAATGTTTGAATGTCGAATGTCGAGCCAGTCTCAACTATTTCAAAAGTCCGTTCAGTTAGTCAGTGGTTTATATCATAAGTTCTGAATGTTGAATGTCGAATGTCGAGCCCTGCGCAACAAATCAAAAGTCTGTTTGTCGTTTATAAGTTATAAAAAGTTCTGAATGTTGTGAATGTCGTTTGAGAGACGAGGTGCTCGCAAACATTCAAAAGTCTGTTAGTTTGTCACATTATATATTAATTTTGAATGTTTGTCAAATGCATATGTCGAGGCTGCGCAACATTCAAAAGTCTGTTAGTCTAGTTAGTCAATTAGATATAATAATAAGTTCTGAATGTCGAATGTCGTATTGTTGATGCGGGCAATACATTCATAAAGTCAGTTCGTTGGAACAGTTATACTAAATATGTGAATGTATGAATGTTCGTTATGTCGAAGCCTGGCGCAACATTCAAAAGTCCGTTCGAATTATCAGTTATACATAAGTTATGAATGTTGAATGATGTCTTATTTCGAGCTGTGGCAACATTCAATATTCCGTTTCGTTTTGTCAGTTATACATAAGTTCTCTGAAGTTGAATGTCGTTTGATCGAGCTTGCCACAACATTCAGTATCTGTTTCGTTTGGCCAGTTATATAGGTTTTTGAATGTGTAAATTGTCGTATGTGTCTGGATGCTGCGCAAACATTCAAAGAAGTGCCGTTTCGTTTTGTCCAGTTACTACATAATTCTCTAGAAGTTTTGAATGTCGAATGTCGAGCTGCGCAACATTCAAAAGTCCGTTCGTTTGTCAGTTATACATAAGTTTTTCTGAATGTTGACATGTCCGTGATGTCGAGCTGGCTTGGGCAACATTCAGAAGTCCGTTAGTCTTGTCCAGTTATATGGGTTTTCTGAATGTTGAATGTCGTATGTCGAGCTGCTTCGCGAATCAACAACATTCTCAAAAGTTCGTTGCGTTTGTCAGTTATAACATAAGTTCTGAAGTAAGATGTGAATGTCAAATGTGCCTGAGCATGAGCACAACATTCAAGAAGTCCGTTTTGTTTAGTCAGTTATGGGGTGATATAATTTCTGGATGTGTGAAATGTCGAATGGTCGAGCTGCACAACATTCAAAAACATCTCATTTCAAAAGGTCGTTGGATTGGTCAGTTATGCAATTCACGTTGGTAGAGTTACCTGAGCTCATAAACAAAGGGGAAAAAAAAGTCTTACATTAAAAAATAAGTGCACTATATCATATAACACAAAGAATTGCTAGCTACATGTATGCTATATGTGGAAGAGAGCCTAGATTTCGTCCCTGACCGGACTTTGATTCAGTTACATGTATCTCTCGTATTTTTCCCACATATTGTACAATTTTCGGCTTATCTCCATAACTTCATAAAAATGCTGCGGAAAACTTAGTGGGGGCGGGCTTGAAATTCAAATTTGCAATTTATTAATATTTTGCTGAATTTTATAAATCTACTGTACATTGATAGTTTATTAATTTCCGGTTCCGTTTCCAATACTAAACACCGCCTGGGGAGGGCTGTCTGGCGCATCCGTTACTGTAGCCGTATATACGTATCGTCGTACCCACAGGAACCTGGCACGAAAATTTTTAACCAATAGTATACATATACATATATATATATATATATATATATTATAGTATCAAGGGTATGAACTCGGCAATAGAGAAAAACGGACCTATTTTTTAAAAACCGTGATTATTTTAATAAATAGGTTTTATACAACATTGACGGATATCTACTAATCTTTCCATTGAGTGCTTGATGAACAAAATTGGTCAAGTATTGACGAAGTTATCGCTTGATGAATCGGGAAATTTACGAAAAATATGCGATGTAGACATTTCCCTGTCCGGTCGAATCTCTGTCTAAAAATGCACTATGCAACATAAATAACTTACATTCCTGACTGTACCTGTGCTATACAAAGTATATAACTTACATCCCTGACTGTACCCGTACTATACAACATATATTAGTTACATTCCTGACTGTACCCGTACTATGAAACTTATATAACTTACATCCCTGACTGTTCCCGTCACATACAACTAATATAACTTACATCCCGGATTATACTCGTGCTGTACAACATATATAACTTACATCCCTGACTGTACCCGTACTATGAAACTTATATAACTTACATCCCTGACTGTTCCCGTCACATACAACTAATATAACTTACATCCCTGACTGTACTCGTGCTGTACAACGTATATAACTTACTTCCCTGACTGTAACCTACATCCCTGGCTGTAACCGTCACATGCAACATGTATAACTTACATTCCTGACTGTACCCGTGCTGTACAACGTATAAAACTTCATCCCTGTTGTCAGACGAAGAGCAATAAGCCATTTAGACACAGTAAAATCATTGCTTTTATACATGGTAAATACGTCGATACACAAGACTATCACGTGAAATATGTTAAATTTGACTAATTTAGTTATAATTAATTTTTCTTTGTTTTCATACCAAATCTGGCTTTCTGATTGGCCAATATTTTTTTTTGCATACCACTATGAAAAAAAATCGAGAATAGCAAATCTGATGAAAGGCTGTGATATTATAAGGAGAGTTAATATATTACCCAATGCTAGTAATGAAAACTTGACCATTATAAGCTATATGTATCATTCATGATTTGAATGCGAAACATTGTTAGATGTCCGCAATAACAAGAAAATTCTTTATTATACTGATTAATGATGTTCATCTATGAGAAATCATTTACCCGTTGAAAACTGGTACAAATAATGAGGTATGGCGCATATCGGCCCGTTTCGTTACTGTTAATTGCAGTAGCTAATTAATGAAATGGCGTTTTCTCTAATTAATTTTTTTTTCGCAGAACGCATCAGAGGACCGACTTACTATATATGGCTCATTTTAATTCAGTGTAATAAAAATATAACTTTAATCATATCCTAAAAAGTCGTCCTCCGATGTACCCGTACGGAAAATGGGAAAAATGTTTACTTATATTTTTAATTTAACAATTGATCTCTATGTTATCATATATAAATTTGTTGATAAAATGTAATGTTATCAGATTAACATGTCCTGATATGAACTATATATATTTTACATATCCATTATCACTTGTAAACATTGAGTCGAAACAATGCCGTAGGGAAAGAGGGATAAGATATAGGTGGTCACTATCTATCTGTATGCCAATTATAACACCAGTATATTGTGATGTATGTAAAGTATCGCGTACAAATTTTATTCCTGTTTTTCAGTGTCCCATAAACCGAATACGACTAGACGTCATATCTCTTTAAAAAATGGATGCTATGGATTTATTTCGTATGTAGTGATTTTGAGATGTAATAGGTTGTATAATATATAACAAATGTTCGAAAAATATGGATAAAGTGGAATAAATGTTACTGGAATTCCTTATTTAATATCATTTTGCTTTATATGTAATTTTCAACTATAAACATTTAAAAAAAATCTCCCAGCATTCCAAAAGTAAAAATGTCGCCCATTACTAAATTAGGTATATAATATTATAATAATAAAAATGGGATTGTCTGTAACGTATGGTGGCTGATTACGGCCATCTCGTGTTGTTGTGCTGTCGCCTTGTCGTGTTGTCGCCTTGTCGAGTTTTCGCGGTCTCAAACTGCGACAACCCGAGATTTAACAGTTAAAATGTCGACTAGTCGCGTTTTCGAACCGCGACAAGTCGACAACACGACAAGTCGACATTTCAAACACGCTAATTAGCGCGTACAGAATCTCGTGTTGTCGCGGTAAAATGTCGACTTGTCGTGTTGTCGAGTTGTCGACTTGTCGTGTTGTCGCCTTGTCGTGTTGTCGACTTGTCGTGTTGTCGAGTTGTCGACTTGTCGCCTTCCTGTTACACATGCGCAAACAATGGATAACACTCGCCAAATTGGATTGCTAATGAAAATAATTGTGTGCATGTGTTTGTACCTTATGGTGGCATATTTCTGCCATCGAGTTGCCGACATCATATCGGAAGATGTCGACATAAACAGAAGAATATGTCGACTTACCACATGACCCTGCCCACATAATGATTCCAAGATAATTATGTAGAAAGTCGGTAACTCGGCGATTAATCGTGTTTATGCTCGGGTGTGACACCGACTTGTCAGTTATCGATGTCGACATCTAAACTAAAAGATGTCGACATCTGGCCATGGTCTTGAAAGTGGAATTCAAAGGCCATCCTTTCATAGGGCACTGTGTATATGCAGCACGGCACCATACAGCAGAGTTCGACGTTGATTTTGTTTATTCAGAAAAAGTTTTTATTTATTTGATTTCAAAATTAAAAATTGTGATCCTGCATATCCCGGCCATGCAGCTGTAGCCTGCGTGTATGTTCACATTGTAACTGTTAGTCCGAGCAGAGGAAGTTAGAGTGCAATTTAAGGACTCTGCTTTGTACAACGAATTTCCATCCTCTTGGCCATAATCATTTATTAATATATATAACCGTGGGTTGAAAAATCGTTTAAAAGCTGTGTGTGTGCTTTTGTGGATTAGCATTCGTACCAAGTCCATGTGGTACATACCGTACTATACTATATTACAATGATTTTTTCAAGATTTCATTTTTTGCGAATCACGAAAAATACCAGTTACGTAATTTAAAAGCCATAAACGTCACAGTACAGATACAAAATACCCATTTGGAAACCAGCTTTACTTGTTAGTTTGCCCTGTCCATATATATACATAAATATTTACATCCCTCGACACACTTAAATAAAGGCACAACGATTTTTTGTTACGGTCTTAATGGCCAGATTCAACCTTTGGGCTAAAAATCCTCCCGCGGGACGCGGTTTTAGCTCCAAACTCGGGATATATCTGCATCTATTTTTCGTAGTAAAAACGTAGTAAAAAAAAGTCACGTGCTTATACCTCATTCATGCCATTGGCCGGAATATACAATTGTATTATGGGTAACTAGTGATCACGTGATTGTGTGTTTACTTCCAAATATGGTGATAGTTTGCTTGCCATTTCTTCGGAGAAATTGATTTATTTGAAAATATTTAGACTCCAAAATGTTATTAATATTGCATGCATATCATTTTGACTTGCACATATGTATTATTTTACTATAAATAATGAACTGAACTGGGTTGTAAAACTGTCATTTCCACGTTTTGTAAATAAATGATATAAAACGAATTGACCAATTCAATAGGTCTAACCGTCTAATCTAAGATCAGCGAAGATCGGCTACTCCCGGCTAAATCCGAGAATTCCAAATTTATATTTATATATATTATTACCTGCTTTAGGGTTCAGAACATATACATATAACACAGAGAAAATAAGATCTTCTTCAAAAGGCCTAATTTTGTATAAATACCAGGTCAGAGAAATCACTCTATTTGGAAGTAAACACACACTCATGTGATCACTAGTTACCCATAATACAATTCCATATTTATTTCGGCCAATGGCATGAATGAGGTAAAATCACGTGACTTGTTTTACTACGTTTGACTACATAGAACGCGTGTTTTGTACCATTATTGGGAAAATCCCCCACGGATCGTGATTTCATTTCCACCATTTGAAACAGAAGGCTTAGAGTAGACGTTGATTGTGAAACATTGATAAATTGAAGATTACATGTTGTGCCATGGCAGATGTCAAAGTTCATGTATACATACTCGACAATTACTTGAAACATCATCTAATTAATTTGGGTTGAAATTATAATTGATGTTGACCAGGAAATGCACCAGGCTAAATTTGGTTGAATAATGCATGGGAGGTGAATTAATCTTAACTTTTCCACTTTGTGGTGGAAAATCCTTCAAAACGGATTTATCTCCCTTGATTAAAATGACAACCCATGTACCTTTGCTATGATATAAAAAAATCATTTTTAAATATTAATCAAATATGTGTATTAATTTAATCTGAAACATGTTTGTTTTGCTGAAAATTTGCAAAAAAATAATATCATACAAAATATTCATGATCGTTATTTGATTGTTGTTGTTTTTGTACTTGCTGTAAAATGAGAAAAACCGTGTTGTGGAGAAGAAGTTTGTTAAAATTTGAATTGTTTACAAATGGATGAGATTTGAGAATGAGCAGAAGGCAATAAGGATATATACATTTATGTCTAACAGTCACCTGAATTCCGATATGCACAGTTATAAATAATGTTTTGCTTTTAAACAAACAAATAAATATGTCTCAGCCCTGTGACTTGGCACATAGGTCAAGATCATTGATTTGAACAAACTCTGTATCCCTTCATCCCAGCATGCTATGGCCAAATAACATGTCCATGTATGAGGTTCTTGGTTATTAAGAAGATTGTAAATTGTTTACAACAGACACTGGATGATGCCAGCCAAAAGACAATTGCAATAGGTCACACAGGAGGAGATTAATTCAACACACAATCATATATACTTTATATACTTTTTCTCATAAATCATTACATATAATCCTTGTACACATCCACATCAATGGCGACGCTAACAGGAAATTAATGAATATGCAAAATGGCGTGCGAGCGTTGAAGGGTCGAGATTTTGGTGTTTTGGGGGTCCGGGGATCTCCCCCGGAAAAAAATATGATTTTGATGATGTTGCGAGCGCCGAATGCGCGAGACTTTGGTGTTCTGGGGGTCCGGGGGTCTCCCCCGCGAAAAATATTACGATTTGGAATGGCCAAGATGAGTTTTACGGTGTATTTTGAGGATTTTAATGCGTTCTTAACGTGGTAATTTTTCGATTTACATTTACCTGCATTTAGAAATAATAATTGTGAATGTCGTCATACCATTATGCAACCCTGCTCGATCTGAACATACGTCTTCACACCATCAGCACATTGTTGTTTAACTAAAAAAATTATGAATTGATTTAATTGTGTTGCTTAGACATATAAACAATTTAATATTTTAAGAAGCATTTTTGAAATAGTAGAATCCCTTGATGGACATTTTTAGTTTAGTTCATGTGTATTGAATTTTTATTATTAAAGGTTTGGACATTACGTGCTTGAACTTTTAGGAAATGCGCCGCAAAGCGGCAAAATTTTCTAAAATGAAGCACAAAAATGTGCAGGAGGACCCTTTTTCTTCCTACGCCCCAGCAGTTGCACATTTAAAAAGTTTGATGAACTTGGTACCCACTACTGACTGATGTAAATCATGCCAATAAAAGATGGATCTTTTCTCTATTTCTGTATTTTTGTTTACCTTTTTCTTTCCTCTTGGAAATGTTTTATAACATGGGGAAACTAAAAATGAAGTCTATATAGCAGGAATTACAAAACACATAGCCACCTGTCAACCATGCATGTTTTTTTTTCTGATTGGTCCCCCGAGTTCGGATACAGAATGAAACAAATACATACACTGTATATAAGCACCATATATTGGCCTATCAGGCCCATGAAATCAGCCAGTGACGATATCCATTTAACCTTTTAATATATGAAGAGTATTTGATTCCATTACATATGTTTCCTATGAAAATTGAGCAAATAATGCTCATAAATGTGTTTCCCTATTTAAACTATGGTAAAGACCCTATCTCCTGGGGAAAATTCCCGAGACCCCAGGGCCATGAAATTCACAATATTGGTAGAGGGCCTTGAGACCTTTCAATCTATGAAGAAACAAAATGATACATTTTCGTACGGAACCTACCGAAGCATAATGAGTTAGGTCCTAGGTCCCGATTTACCAGGCGGGAAGCTGCCATGTAAGCACATAAGCCCGTGTTTCTTAGTATATGTGTACATACATGTACATGTATGTATTAGATTCCCAAAAAGCTAAGTGGGCTATGCGGAAACTTATAACTATTTTGTTTGGAAATAATATGGAAAATAAACTATGATATGATAGTATTGCTAACAATTTCAAATGGTGGAAATGAAACCACGATCCGCGGAGGATTTCCCCTATAATGGTACAAAGCACGCGTTCTTTGTAGTAAAACGTAGTAAAACAAGTCACGTGATTATACCTCATTCATGCCATTGGCCGAAATAAATATGGAATTGTATTAGTGGGTAACTAGTGATCACATGAGTGTGTGTTTACTTCCAAATAGAGTTGATTTCTCTGACCTGGTATTTACACATAATTTGGCCTTATTTTCTCTGTGATATATACGTATATGTTCTGAACCTTAAAGCAGGTAATAATATATATAAATATAAATTTAGAATTCTACGAATTTAGCCGGGAGTAGCCGATCTTCGCTGATTTTAGATTAGACGGTTAGACCTATTGAATTGGTCAATTCGTATTATATCATTTATTTACAAAACGTGAAAATGGCAGTTTTATAACTCATTCAGTTCATTATTTATAGTAAAACAGTGCATATGTGCAAGTCAAAATGATATGCATGCAATATTAATAACATTTTGGAGTCTAAATATTTTTCAAATAAATCAATTTCTCCGAAGAAATGGCAAGCAAACTATCACCATATTCGGAAGTAAACACAAAATCACGTGATCACTAGTTACCCATAACACAATTGTATATTCCGGCCAATGGCATGAATGAGGTATAAGCACGTGACTTTTTTTTTACTACGTTTGACTACAAAGAACGCATGTTTTTACTACGAAAAATAGATGCAGATGTATCGCGAGTTGGGAGTTTAAAACCGCCTTCCTGGAGGATTTTTAGCCCAAAGGTTGAATCTAACCATTAAGACCGTAACAAAAATTCGTTGTGCCTTTATATAAGTGTATCGAGGGATGTAAATATTTATGTATATATATATGGACAGGCCAAGCTAACAAGTAAAGCTGGTTTCCCAATGTGTATTGTGTACCTATACTGTGACCTTTATGGCTTTTAAATTAGGTAACTGGTATTTTTCGGGATTCACAAGAAAATACAACATAAAAAAATCTTTTTATTTTTCATTTTTTTTTCATTCATTCTTTTAATATAGTATAGAACGGTATGTACTACATGGACTTGGTACGAATTGACCGATCGACAGGTGTAATATAACCACGCCTCGCGCTCACAAACGCACGTGTTTCTATTCAATGTCGGAGCAAACATCGTAGCACACACAATACAAAATACAAAGTCACGTGCGGTTTGATTGACAGCTGGCGATCCGTCAATTCCAATCAACAAAACACACACACAGCTTTGAAACGAATTTTCAACCCAAGGTTATATATATTAATAATTCGTTGTACACTTCCTTAGCTCGGGCTAACAGCTACGTACACGCAGGCTACAGTTTCATGGCCGGGATGTGCAGGATCACAATTTTTTTTTATTTTGAAATCAAATAAATAAAAACTTTAATTAACAAAATCAACGTCGATCTCTGTTGTATGGCTTTTGCTGCATATACACAGTGCTCTATGAAAGGGTGGCCTTTGATTTCCACTTTCAAGACCAGATGTCGACATCTTTTAGTTTAGATGTCGACATCAATAACTGACAAGTCGGTGTCACACCCGAGCATAAACACATTAATCGCCGAGTTACCGACTGTCTACATAAATATCTTGGAATCATTATGTGGGCATGTACATGTGGTAAGTCGACATATTCTTCTGTTTATGTCGACATCTTCCGATATGATGTCGACTTAATGCCTTAACGATGTCGACATTATTAAGTCGTAAGTCGGCAAATCGATGGCAGACATATGCCACCATACTGCTGTATGGCTTTTGCTGCATATACACAGTGCTCTATGAAAAGGTGGCCTTTGATTTCCACTTTCAAGACCAGATGTCGACATCTTTTAGTTTAGATGTCGACATCAATAACTGACAAGTCGGTGTCACACCCGAGCATAAACACATTAATCGCCGAGTTACCGACTGTCTACATAAATATCTTGGATTTATTATGTGGGCATGTACATGTGGTAAGTCGACATATTCTTCTGTTTATGTCGACATATTCCGATATGATGTCGACTTAATGCCTTACCGATGTCGACATTATTAAGTCGTAAGTCGGCAAATCGATGGCAGAAATATGCCACCATACAGCAGAGATCGACGTTGATTTTGTTAATTCAAGTTTTTATTCATTTGATTTCAAAAAAAAAAAAAATGCCTGCACATCCCGGCCATGAAACTGTAGCCTGCGTGTACGTAGCTGTTAGCCCGAGCTAAGGAAGTGTACAACGTATTATTAATATATATAACCGTGGGTTGAAAATTCGTTTCAAAGCTGTGTGTGTGTTATGTTGATTGGCATTCGTACAAAGTCCGTGTAGTACATACCGTACTATACTATATTAAAAGAATGAATGAAAATAAAAATAAAAAAATAAAATAAAAAAAGATTGTTTTATGTTGTATTTTCTTGTGAATCCCGAAAAAAACCAGTTACGTAATTTAAAAGCCATAAAGGTCACAATACACGTTGGGAAACCAGCTTTACTTGTTAGCTTGGCCTACAATATACACTTATATAAAGGCACAACGAATTTTTGTTACGGTCTTAATGGTCAGATTCAAACTTTGGGCTAAAAATCCTCCAGGGACGCGGTTTTAAACTCCCAACTCGCGATACATCTGCATCTATTTTTCGTAGTAAAAACATGCGTTCTTTGTAGTCAAACGTAGTAAAAAAAAGTCAGGTGCATTCATTCATTCCATTGGCCGGAATATACAATTGTATTATGGGTAACTAGTGATCACGTGATTTTGTGTTTACTTCCAAATATGGTGATAGTTTGCTTGCCATTTCTTCGGAGAAATTGATTTATTTGAAAATATTTAGACTCCAAAATATTATTAATATTGCATGCTTATCATTTGGCTTGCACATATGCACTGTTTTACTATAAATAATGAACTGAAATGAGTTGTAAAACTGCCATTTTCACGTTTTGTAAATAAATGATATAATACGAATTGACCAATTCAATAGGTCTAACCGTTTAATCTAAAATCAGCGAAGATCGGCTACTCCCGGCTAAATTCGTAGAATTCTAAATTTATATTTATATATATTATTACTTGCTTTAGGGCTCGGAACATATACATATAACACAGAGAAAATAAGTATGTATAAATACCAGGTCAGAGAAATCACACTATTTGGAAGTAAACACACACTCATGTGATCACTAGTTACCCACTAATACAATTCCATATTTATTTCGGCCAATGGCATGAATGAGGTATAATCACGTGACTTGTTTTACTACGTTTTACTACAAAGAACGCGTGTTTTGTACAATTATGGGGAAAATCCTCCGCGGATCGTGGTTTCATTTCCACCATTTGAAATTGCTAGCAATACTATCATATCATAGTTTATTTTCCATATTATTTCTAAACAAATAGTTATAAGCTTCCGCATAGCCCACTTAGCTTTTTGGGAATCTAATACATATGTACACATATACTAAGAAACACGGGCTTATGTGCTTACATGGCAGGTCTCAAGGCCCTCCACCAATATTGTGAATTTCATGGCCCTGGGGTCTCGGAATTTTCCCCAGGGGATAGGGTTTTTACCATAGTTTATATAGGAGACATATTTATTTGTTTGTTTAAAAGCAAAACATTATTCATAACTGTGCATATCGGAATTCAGGTGACTGTTAGACATTCTCAACTCTCATCCATTTGTAAAAAATTCAAATTTTAACATACTTCTTCTCCACAACACGGTTTTTCTCATTTTACAGCAAGTACAAAAACAACAACAATCAAATTACAATCATGAATATTTTGTATTGATATTATTTTTTTTTTTTTTTTTTTTTTGCAAATTTTCAGCAAAACAAACATGTTTCAAATTGAATTAATACACATATTTGATTAATATATTTGATCTGCATTCATTATTGAATTTTTAAAAAAAAATGGAAAAAAAACTTTATAATATAGCAAAGGTTTGTCATTTTAATCAAGGGAGATAAATCCGTTTTTGAAGGATTTTCCACAAAGTGGAAAAGTTAAAGCCGCATAATCCGTATCTTTCAGGGTCCGTAAATCAACAAAAGAAAATTAGGGTACATATATTATAAAACGTTATCAACTTTCCCTAATTACACACCCAAAAAGTCCCGAGTTCAAAAGAAATTAATGATTAAAAATTCTATATCCAGAGTGTTTGAATAATTCACTTTCCATGCATTATTCAACCAAAATTTAGACTGGTACATTTCCTGGTCAACATCAATTATAATTTCAACACAAATTTATTAGATGATGTTTCAAGTAATTGTCGAGTATATATACATGAACTTTGTCATCTGCCATGGCACAACATGTAATCTTCAATTTATCAATGTTTCACAATCAAAGTCTACTCTAAGTCTTCTGTTTCAAATGGTGGGAATGAAACCACGATCCGCGGGGGATTTTCCCAATAATGGCACAAAACACGCGTTCTTTGTAGTCAAACGTAGTAAAACAAGTCACGTGATTATACCTCATTCATGCCATTGGCCGAAATAAATATGGAATTGTATTAGTGGGTAACTAGTGATCACATGAGTGTGTGTTTACTTCCAAATAGAGTGATTTCTCTGACCTGGTATTTATACATAATTAGGCCTTTTGAAGAAGATCTTATTTTCTCTGTGTTATATGTACATGTATATGTTCTGAAACCTAAAGCAGGTAATAATATATATAAATATAAATTTAGAATTCTACGAATTTAGCCGGGAGTAGCCGATCTTCGCTGATCCTAGATTAGACGGTTAGACCTATTGAATTGGTCAATTCGCATTATATCATCATTTATTTACAAAACGTGAAAATGACAGTTTTATAACTCATTTCAGATCATTATTTATAGTAAAAATAATACATATGTGCAAGTCAAAATGATATGCATGCAATATAAATAACATTTTGGAGTCTAAATATTTTCAAATAAATCAATTTCTCCGAAGAAATGGCAAGCAAACTATCACCATATTTGGAAGTAAACACACAATCACGTGATCACTAGTTACCCATAATACAATTGTATATTCCGGCCAATGGCATGAATGAGGTATAAGCACGTGACTTTTTTTACTACGTTTTTACTACAAAAAATAGATGCAGATATATCCCGAGTTTGGAGCTAAAACCGCGTCCCGCGGGAGGATTTTTAGCCCAAAGGTTGAATCTGGCCATTAAGACCGTAACAAAAATTCGTTGTGCCTTTATATAAGTGTATCGAGGGATGTAAATATTTATGTATATATATGGACAGGGCAAGCTAACAAGTAAAGCTGGTTTCCAAATGGGTATTGCGTATCTGTACTGTGACCTTTTTGGCTTTTAAATTACGTAACTGGTATTTTTCGTGATTCAAAAAAATGAAATCTTGAAAAAATAATTGTAATATAGTATAGTACGGTATGTACCACATGGACTTGGTACGAATGCTAATCCACAAAGCACACACACAGCTTTTAAACGAATTTTCAAACCACGGTTATATCTATTAATAAATGATTATGGCCAAGAGGATGGAAATTTGTTGTACAAAGCAGAGTCCTTTTGCACTGTAACTTCCTCAGCTCGGACTAACAGCTACAATGTGTACGTACACGCAGGCTAGTACAGCTGCATGGCCGGGATATGCAGGATCACAATTTTTAATTTTGTAATCAAATATATAAAAACTTTTCTGAATTAACAAAATCAACGTCGAACTCTGCTGTATAGCGCCTTGCTGTATATACACAGTGCCCTATGAAAGGGTGGCCTTTGATTTCCACTTTCATGACCAGATGTCGACATCTTTTAGTTTAGATGTCGACATCAATAATTGTTAAGTCGGTGTCACACTCGAGCATAAACACGATTAATCGCAGAGTTACCGACTTTCTACATAATTATCTTGGAATCATTATATGGGCAGGTTCATGTGGTAAGTCGACATATTCTTCTGTTTATGTCGACATCTTCCGATATGATGTCGACTTAATGCCTTAATTATGTCGACATCATTAAGTCGTAAGTCGGCAACTCGATGACAGAAATATGCCACCAATATGGTCTATGGTACAAGCACTGACTTCAGTTTTCTATATTCAAAGATAGTGGCTATTTCATATAATTTGCGCATGAGTAACAGGAAGGCGACAAGTCGACAACTCGACAACACGACAAGTCGACAACACGACAAGTCGACATTTTACCGTGACAACACGATATTCTGTACGCGCTAATTAGCGTGTTTGAAATGTCGACTTGTCGTGTTGTCGACTTGTCGCGGTTCGGAAACGCGACAAGTCGACATTTTAACTGTTAAATCTCGGGTTGTCGCAGTTTGAGACCGCGACAACTTGACAAGGCGACAACACGACAAGGCGACAACACAACAACACGAGATGGCCGTAATCAGCCACCATAGTAACGTTACTTTTTTGATTCCTTGAGCGTTAAAATGTCTTGAAGACTGTCAGTACACGACATATTAAATAATGCAACAACAATTAACCGAATTGTGTCAAAATAGTGACTTTTTGTAGATATGAATATTGAAATAATCATGATTTACCCAAAACATTCCGAATTTTTTTTAGAGCGATTATGGCAAGTCATGCAAATGTTTGCAAAATTTGTTCATACAAATTATCGAATGTATATATTAAACATGGCACGTATATTTGAGTAAATATTGACATATATATTAATTATCGACCTTTGTTGAGGTCCAAATAATGTTATATCGCCCGCGTAGAATAAATAACGAAACCGAGCTACGCCCTCGGTTATCATTTTAAATTTTACAAGGGCGAAATGTGCTGAAATGGAAACACCGAGTCCATATGCTTATCGAACTTCACATGACCATGTATTAGCCAATGAAAATAATGATATCTAATATCAGAGACATACAGTTGGTAGTAGACTAAAGGTTACACCCATGTGCACACGGAGTGCACTACGTTTAGACTACAGGTAGACACGGAGTGCACGAGGTTTAGACTACAGGTAGACACGGAGTGCACTACGTGTGAACACGGTGTCCACTACAGGTGGACATCGTGTCCAGGTACATTGAGACCTAGACAGACAAGGTGATGTGATACAGTTAGGGATCGGGGAAGAATAAGTTCTTTAATTTGAAATAATACATAATTATAATTTCTAAGTGTTTATTTTTCTTAAATTACAACATCTACAATTTAACGTACAGTATTTATAACTATATAATACGATATTTTTTTAATTTATATTCATTAAGTATATGTCTATTTAATTTTATATCAGTAATTTCCGTTTCATATCTTAAAGTGTCTATATTACGTTTTCAAAAGTCAATGTTTTATGGGTAAATTGCATTAAATATATATATACATCATTTACATGAAATAGTAAATACAAGCATTTTCACAAGTCAAAAACAACTTTGAATTGCAGCAAAAACCAGTCCTAATGTGCTTTTGAGACACTTTTTCTATTATAATAAGCTATCAGTAATACAATCATATACCGGGTAATACATACAACAAATGTAGCTTTTAAATAAAAAGATTTGGTGCCTATCAATCAGTTTTCTAGCGATACTCTTGTAGATCGTCTTTCATTAAAATATATACACTTTTATGATATTTTTCTTGCTATTTTAAGTTCTAAAAGTATTGTACGTAAAAATAGCTTAATTACATATTCTTTGATCATGCAGAATTAAATCCACTTCAAACTATGTGACGTCCTCCACTTATTGGTGGCTAGTCTACCTACAAGTACCCAATTCAGCTTGTTTTGATTCTTAATTACCGGTACACACAATATGTTTATGATCCCAACCCCGCAAGTTATCTTGACCGTATATTGCGTCATGGTCCAATAATAGGAGATTTCAGAAAAGATGGCGTGACGTCACAGAAAGTTAACATCCGGGTCCTCAAAGGTACAAACACGGTATGGCGACTAATAAAAACAATAACAGATACGTACATCCCTGATACATAATCGATACGTTGACAAAAGTATACACTTTCATACTTGCAAATTCTGATTTCAAAATAGTTTCTTATTGTTTCAGACGTTACAGACATTTATATTTACAATTGTTTATTGTTAAATATATTTGTTTAGATTTAGTGTTGAAGCCAGCTTGCGAAGTGGTGCCGGGCCGTCACACGTACCCGCTTTTTGTTCACACGTAGAAATCCATGTTGTGAAAAAGTTATGAATAGATAATTGATTTCAATGTATCATATTTCTGTTATACACGAAAAATCTGTTCATAACACTATTTAATATAAATATAACGAAAAGTGAACCACCTGGCCAGACCACGGTCGCTCGTGCATGGCTTCGCTGGTAGATCACCTCGGGCAACAGCCGATAATTGGGAAATTAATAATATTTATACGTAATTACCAACACATATCTCAATAAGTACTTGTAAAATATATATCTTTCGTTATTTCCCATGTATATATTATTTTAAATGAATGGTATAAACCACTGTTACACATAAATGAAGATATACATGTATGTGTACGTAGACGTACAGTATGGCTGCCGATATCTCGAAAAATAAAATAGTGAAATCGTTCAATTTCATGAGTTTATTTTTTTATTTTTTTAATCACTTTTATTCCATGTGCCGTTATGTGAAGTCCCAAATTTAGGTGATATTACTTTTAAATAACTTGAATACATGTTAATAGACTACATTTAGATTTATGAATATAGCTACAATGTAGATCGTAATTACTACAATGTATAAATGCCGACCAGGACACATTGCGCACGGCTTTGAGAATTCTAAAATACTCGAAGTTTTGTTTAAAAATATGATAAAAAGTAACTATAAAATGACTCATTTGAATGTTATAAACTAAATTCCAAAATTTCTAACGAAAAAGTTAACCAGAATACATAATTTTGTGACTATGAAAAATGACGAAATTCGGGATCTCGGCAGTACTGTACGTAATGGCTGCAGTGCGCTTGGGGTATCTACGAAGGCAAATTTTAATTTGGTCATAATCACACATCGTAAGGTGTTTTACCAAGTAAGACTTAGAAAACAGTAATTGCTTATTAAAATATCAGTATAATATTTGGGGAAACTTGGAATTTAATTTGTAGTTTCTGTCAATTTTGTAACTTCTGTCAATGTTTATACGTAGGTCTAATGGCGACCGTGTTTTTTTTCTCGTGGCGGTAGAAAATGGAGTATAAACGGAGTAAAATATATAAATACCAGATGTTTATATCTAAATATTATTGTTAAATATTTTTATTTACCCTTTTTATAATTCAAATAACGCAATAGTTCTCGGATTGTCGTACTATTTATTACAGTTAAATGTAAACAAACATCGCAAGGGGCTGTTTTCCCTCTATGTTTATGTGTAGATATAACGGAGTTGTACCTTTGAGCGCTCGGATGTACCTTTGTGTGACGTCATCGCCATCTTTTCTGAAATCTCCTATTATAACTTGTCAAGCATACAGGTAAGCCACAGTATCCAGCTATACAGGTGCCTCAAGGTGACCATCGATAGATGGCCAGAGGGCAGAATCGTTGCCTTCTGTGTTTGCACGGCTTTATGAGAATGGGGGCAATAAAAGATTATATTATCTTTATATAATACATGTATGTGATTTTAGAATTGTTTCTATATGGAAGTTTGTTAAAGGCCCACTACCTTTCCGGAGCAAAATTTAAAGGTTTCTTAAAAACATTAATAACAAAAGAAAATATATATCGATGGCTTAAGATGAGGTTACAACACCAAACATATGCAAGATTTCCTGTCTAATGTACGATAACAATGAAGATTCATTTCGCTGTTTTGCCGTCTGGCGCAGTGATAGTCAACTACCGCGCGGCATTTAGGACGACGGCGGGAAACATAAAACGACCCGCGTTATGAAAATTAACATTTTATTTATTCTAATTAAACAGTTCTGAAGGTGATGATAAGTGTGCTAGTAAACGTATAGTTAATAACTTCTGCGACTCTACAAAATTATTGATCTCGTTTTACATTCCTATTTTAAAAATTAAAAGCCGTTTCGGAAAGGTAGTGGCCCTTTAAGACACTCTGACCAATGTTAGGTAATTTAGATTATCATACCCGCGTGGTTGATGGAACAGTATGAAGTCCAAGTGACCATGGCAACTGCAGTCCTAGCCTAGGGGTCTACCTTTCGAGCAGGCAAATTTTAAGTGTACAATATACTATATGTATGGATCATACATTGTTATCACGTAACTCACGCGGTTTGTAAAAGAAGGTCAGAATAGAATATTGTCAAATTATCAAGGTTTCTAGAATAAAAATAATTGTGACAAATTCAGAATCTAATCAAGGATATAGGTCCTTGATCTAATCAACAACTATGAATCTACAGTTTAAATGGGTAGAAGTTGGATTTATTTTGATTCTGTCTGTTTGATTTGTTATCAGGCATGTGACCTAATCTTCAGCGACGGTCCTTGGAACAGTGTTGATGATGCCCCATCCTCGATACTCCAGGGGTTCCGATCACTTACGATCTCTACACCCCTGGACTATCTCATAGTGAAATTGAAGGCAGCTCAGCGGAAAACATTTGACCAATCACAGGCTAGCAAAGATTTCATTTGAAGACTACAGAGAGAGCGACGCCTAACATCTAAGCCACACAGTCAACCACAGTGTACCGTTATACGGCTCTTTTGATGTACATCAAATGACTAAATTACCTGTTCTATTCTGTTGCCTCCAGTTTTACTATGAGATAGTCCAGGGGTGTAGAGATCGAAAGTGATCGGAACCCCTGGAGTATCGAGGATGATGATGCCCACAAGCAGCCACATGCCCGATACTAATTTTTTGCTTTCTTAAGCCAGTGCTTACAGGTTCCTTAATCGGTTGATACAATAAAATGTAATTTCTAATGCCGATTTTAACGTCTATGGACGATTTCTCATTTTTCCAATGCTTTGCAACGCGCTAGGTTCTTTGAAGCAAATGTATACGTATTATACATTTTACAGGATTAAAACTATTTCGCGCACCTTGCCGTTTAGAAAACTATAATACATACATACATAGTTAAAATTGATGAAGAATTTAATTTGTTTATGTTTATATGTCCTTGATTTTATTATGCCCATCAATATATTCTTTTTAATCAAAATATTTTGCCGATCAAAATATCTCTTTGGCGACGATATGCTTAGACTGAAAATCTTACTCCACGCAAGGTTCATCACTTTATGCGTTCGAAAAAGAATTTCATCTTTAAACTACATATCACTAGCTAAGAAAAATAGTTTTTACTGGGAAAATGCGGACTTGAACTATCCATTGATGAGACATAACCAGAACGTGGTTTACCGTACGCAGTTAATTTGCAACTTATAACTTCTAATAAACGTCCTTATTTATAAATATATGACAATATATATTGATACGTTTTACTTTCTATGTATCTATTCAAATAAACATTACAGTACGAATGATTTCCAGTAATTAACGGCAACTTTTATGTTGCAATAAATATTATGTTTCTGATCGCAATAAATATTTCTATCTGTCAAAATCCATATAGACTGCAGAATAAAAACATATTTGCTCATATCTCTGTGGCACAGCATCTAGTCTGTCTGTGGTCTGGATGTAGTGGACATTTTACCTGGACACAATGTCCGCCTGTAGTGGACACCGTGTTCACACGTAGTGCACTCCGTGTCTACCTGTAGTCTAAATCTTGTGCACTCCGTGTCTACCTGTAGTCTAAACCTCGTGCACTCCGTGTCTACCTGTAGTCTAAACCTCGTGCACTCCGTGTCTACCTGTAGTCTAAACCTCGTGCACTCCGTGTCCACTCGTAGTTCACACCGTGTGCACAATGTGTAACCTTTAGTCTAGCTACCAACTCATTAAATAATAATTCAATTCAATTGTAGATAATTCAATTTATTATCTATGCCGCTGCTAATATGTATATATTTATCGCATATATATATATATGAAAATTAGTGAACATATGTCACCATGATTTTTGAATTTGGAATTATTTCACTTGCCATAAACGATTCCCTCATTCGTAAAACGTATCCAATCCTATTGTTAACGTTACCCGTCTACATTACATACATTTCTTTCATAGAACATATAGTATAAGCAATGGTGTGTACTCTCCCCTCGTAGTTCTACAACCATTGCATTCAACTGCCCCAAAAGAAAACAATGATCTTGTTACATCTTTAACTTTGCTACTTTTTATATTACATTTCATTTAATTAGAGACCACGTTATAATACAAAATGAATCAACATTATTATATATATAATAACAAAATGTCTCTCATGTTTTACTCCTCTGGTAACACTCTATTGAAAATCACTTTATTTTAGTTGGATATAAATTGTCCGGTTATTTCGTGAGATACAAATGTAGCACCAACGCGAATTCATATGTTGCTCGAATAACTGTATAAAATATATACACGTATAATTATGATTATATGATGTTAAATAAGTGCATTTGACAGTGAAATTACTCAAAACACGAATCATTGTATACGCGCAAATGAAATGGTTTAAGGTCCTGTAATTTTGATAACTTTAACATCGACATCATATTATTAATTAACTTAGTTTATTATGCAAATATGTACAGCACGGGTACAGTCAGGGATGTAAATTATTTATGTTAACTTGTATAGCACGGGTACATGCAGGGATGTACGCAATTTATGTTTTATAGTAACGGGTACAGATGTAAGTTATAAGGAAAATATACATTCTATGTGACGGATACAGCCAGATGTGTAAGTTATATTAGTTCAGTACGGGTACAGTCAGTGATGTAAGTTATAAGGAAAATATACATTCTATGTGACGGATACAGCCAGATGTGTAAGTTATATTAGTTGTACAGTACGGGTACATGTACAGTCAGCGATGTAAATTATGTACATGTATGTAGTATATATAGCACAGGTACAGTCAGGGATGTAAGTTATATATACGTTGTATCTTACGGGTACAGTCAGGGGTGTAAGTTACATACGTTTGATAGCACGGGTACAGTCAGGGATGTAAGTTACATGTATATACATGCATGTTGTATAGCACGGGTACAGTCATGGATGTAATTATATAAGTTATATACGTTTTATGTGACGGGCACAGTCAGGGGTGTAAGTTACATACGTTTGATAGCACGGGTACAGTCAGGGATGTAAGTTACATGTATATACATGTATGTTGTATAGCACGGGTACAGTCAGGGATGTAAGTTACATGTATATACATGCATGTTGTATAGCACGGGTACAGTCAGGGATGTAATTATATAAATTATATAAGTAGTTATACATGCTATTTGTGACGGCTACAGTGAAGGATGTCAGTTTTATTATTATATTTTATGTGACGGATACAGCCAGGATTGTTTGGGTATATTTTACAACATGATTATATATCCTATGTATGTAGTTATCCTTCGACTGATACAGACAATGATGAATATATATACCTACCAACAAGGATTTATAAGTATACGTCCTTGCTACCAAGTAGTAGAGTCTAATCATCTTTTCATCGTACATGTAACATGTATGTCAGATTCGCGTGAAAGCAGACGAAAAATTAAACGTTATACGTTTTATAACATTCTATAATAGCTAACCCCTTTCTATAAGAATTATTTTGAAACAGGATCGACGGAGCAGGCCTAATTAGAGACGGATAATAAATCAAATACATTATGTGCGTTGTTATGCTGACGTTCGTACGGACCGAAACATTTAAAGATAACAGACTATATATACATCCGGTACGATCACAGCCTTCCGGTACGTACGTGGACGGGTACAGTCAGGGATGTAGCTGACAGCCCCTGTTGCCAATCGCGACATCTCGGAGTCATTTCCGTGAATCTTCGGAAATATATCATTTCCGAAGATTACCGGAAATTTCTCCGTGGGGATCCGATTGCCCCTGTTGCCTGGTACTGTCGATGTCATCCTAAATACCGGCTAGTGGATCGTCATTGCCCGACAACTCCAATGTCATCCTAAATAATGCCTATAGTGCAACGTCACTGCCCGACAACTCCTATGTCATCCTAAATACCGCCTGGAACGACCGTCACTGCCCAGCAACTCTAATGTCATCCTACAAATATGTAAATACTGCCTAGAGTGGACCGTCGGTCCGTCACTGCCCGGCAACTGCTATGTCATTCTAAATACCGTCTGGAATGGATCGTCACTGCCCGGTAACTCCAATTTTATCCAAAATTCCGCCTGGAGTGGACCGTCACTACCTTGGCAACTCCAATGTTCTCATTAATACTATCTAAAGTGAACTTTCATTGCCCTGCAACTCCAATATTATCCTAAATACCGCCTGGAGTGGATCGTCACTGCCCAATGCCATCCTTAATCCCGTCTGGATGGACTGTCACTGGCTGGCAACTCCATGGCAATGTCATCCTAAATAACACCTGGAGTGGACTGTTATAAGGACATGTAATCATAATGGAACAGTCTTGCGTGCACGGCCAGGTATTCTGCTACCCGGGTATCAAGGATTGGTCATAAAAGAAGTAGGTGGAATCCAACACAAAAATTAACAACACAAAAATGTTTACAGAACCTTTCTCGCAATTGCAATAAAAAGTTTCTTAAACGAGTTCAATAATTTGGTATTTTATACATGATTAGACGATATAGGATTTAGGCTTAAAGGCCCATTACCTTTCCGGAGCAAAATATAAAGGTTTCTTAAAAAACATTAATAACACCAGAAAATGCATACCGATGACCTAAAATAAGGTTACGACACCAAACATATGCAAGATTGCCTGCGTAATATATGAAAACAGCGGAGAGTCAATTCGCTGTTTTGCCGTCTGGCGCAGTGATAGTCAACTACCGCGCGGTATTTAGGACGACGGCGGGAAACATAATACGACCCGCGTTATGAAAATAAACATTTTATTTATTTTAATCAAATTGTCCAGAAGGTGATGATAAATGTAGTATTAACGGTAAGTTAATAATTTTTAGGACTCTACAAAATTATCGATCTTGTTTTACATTCCCATTTTAAAAATTAAAAGCCGTTTCGGAAAGGTAGTGGGCCTTTAAGAGTATGATAAACTTCAGATTGTATAGCGCGAGTGGATTAGACCTAAATATTGTTTTTGTTCTGTTTTTTTTTTTTTTATTATTATTATTCTGCACAAAAAGTATACAAAGGATCTCCGAAATGATAAGAAATATACCATTGAACATGTCGCCATTTTGTAGGACTTGAGTTAAAGATGTTACAGCAGCATTTTTATGTTGTTCATAAATCTGATATACCCTGGTAGCCGCTATCACATAGCTGACTTCAAGTTTTAAACTTGAGTCAATATCACGATAACGGCTCAAAAAATTTCTTTCTGATTTGGATATGTTATGTAGAATCAGAATTCGAGCAAATAACTATGGTATGCAACACTTATTTGTTAACTGTCAACTTTTGGTTGGAAATAAGGGTCAAAGTTCAAAAGTGCAATTTTTTGAAAACATCATTAAAAATCTGATTTTTAAGTTCTAGAAGGCCCAGAAACCAAATATTTGGTTTATAGCATGCTGACATAAATGGCTACCAAGTTTGTTAATATGAATGACCTTGACCTTCATTCAAGGTCACATGGTCCAAAAATCTTTATACCACTTCAAAATTCTGAAAGGTATAGAGACTGGACATGGAACCTAAATTGTAGCATGTCGAGACAAAGGGCTACCAAGTTTGGTAATATCAATGATCTTGACTGAAATTCCTTGTTTGTGAAAAAGCTTGTCAAATTTTCCAATGACAATTTCTATAATATGATTTTTTTTATCAAACACGTTAATGCATCCATCAATAAAATACTATTCATGAAATTTTTTTTTCTTAATATTACATGTACTCACAAAACATTGCGTATTAACCAGCACTGCCAGTTTTGAGTTCATCATACCTCGTCTGTCTGTTGTTGAGCACTGTGTGTAAACTTTTCACTTAAATGACTTCTTAAAAACCAAAAGGCCAAGGTATATATATTATGCCTGCAGTTTGATAGTTGAAGGGCTACCACGTTTGTTCAAATGAATGAGCGTGACCTTCATTCAAGGTCACAGGGGGTCAAAAAGGCTAAATCCTTTAAATGACTTCTATTAAATAAAGAATCGAACTACCTTCCGAAGATTAGGATAGTCTTTAAAGAAGCAGCTATTCCACCTGCAATAAGTTCTTGTCAATGGTCTTACAATCCACTGAAGGGCTAAGGAGAAGTAGGATTTTAAAGCCAAATTTCAGTAAAATTACCCCTTCTCAGCCCCACACCTCTGTCCCCAGGGGACAGACCTAACTCATTATATAAAATATGGTTGTTATTTCCCAGAGATGTTTCACACCAAATATGGTTGAAATCCACTAAAAATTTTAAAATCTTTTAACGACTTCTTCTCAATTAGTAAGAGTCCAAGGCTTGTAGCATGTTGGGATAAAGGACTGCCAAGTTTGCATGTTCAAATGAATACATGAGCTTGACCTTCATTCAAGGTCACAGGGATCAAAAAGGCTAAAATCTTTAAACGACTTCTTCTCAATAACAATAGAAGGGCCAAGGGTACTCATATTCAGCCAGCTGCAAGCTGGTATGAAGAGCTACAAAGTTTGTTCAAATAAATGATATTGACGTTCATTCAAGGTCATAGTAATCAAATACATATGCTACAATTTTCAAATAATTTACTGTGTATTTCAGTTCTACTATATATTGTACTAATAGTCAGATGACTGTTAAGGCCCATTGGGCCTCTTTGTTTCATTAACTGTCAACAAGTCAGTATATATACATGATTTCTACATTTGTATCTCTGTCTTTTAATTATATATATACAAGGCTTCCTTATTTTATATAGGTATACTACTATTTACTATTAATAACTGAAAGGCCCAGGGTACTCATATTCAGTCTGCTGCATGCTGGCATGATTATGTCGTTGTTATGAAGGCGATCTTAAGTGGTATTCAAACAACACCGTGATGTTAGTGTTTTCACTATGAATTGTGCCAGATAAAGTTCCAAGAGGCTTTAGATTTATAAATGTCAATGTAGGTGGCGCTGTAATCTAAATAATGGCCCAATCAGGTTAAAAGTATATTACAGACACGTGAATATCAAGGACATATAAATCCTTGGTTGATAGTTATGCAATCAAAAACCAAATATTTATCGTTACCAGATTTCCACCCTATATGAAACACCTCCTTTAGCACAATTTGACTTGTGTCTACTTAGCTATAAAGACACTTTTCTTATTTGTTGTCCACGCATGGGTGGACTTTGGCAGGTTTGACAATTATACATTAAATGTAAGTTTTGATCTGATCTTTGAACTGTTACCTGTTACCTGTTACCTCTTCTTAGACACCGTAGTTAGCTGGTTCCAGCTAGTTGTGGCGCGTTTTGTTCATTTACTAAATAGTTGTCCGGTTGTGCCATATAAAAACTGGGGTAAAACTTGCATGGTACTGAATTCCAGTGAGTGTTCAGTCGGTTTTTAAACGAGTTCAGAGTAGGGGCTTCTACTACGAAGTTGGGAAGGGAGTTCCATGAATCTACCACTCGCCGACTAAATATACTTTGTGTGACTTTAGTCCTGCTCTGTTTCTTAAAGAGTTTTAAACTATTACCTCTAGTATTAGCTGAAGACATTATAAATAGCTTATCTTTATCTAGTTTATCTATACCATTCAGAATTTTATAGACTTCGATCACATCGTTCCTTTTACGTCTATATTCTAAGGTGGGAAGTCCCAACTTTTTAAGTCTTGAATGGTATGGTAAATTTTCAATAGAGTGAACTCTTTTAGTGGCTCTACGTTGGACGTTTTCGAGAGCGATCTGATCTTTTTTTAGCAGTGGAGACCATACCTGGGTTGCATATTCTAAGTTAGGTCTAATTAGGCTTTTTTACAGGGTTAAGAACATGGTTATATCTATATAGACAAATGTCCTGAATATTAGACCCAGTATGCGATTTCCTTTATTAACTGCTTGACTAACATGCTGACTAAATTTAAGTTTGTTGTCGAAAAGTACACCTAAATCTTTCTCACACTGTACCTTCTCTATTTGTTCACTTTGTGGGAAGGAATAATGCGTGTCTTGTTCTAGATTGCCTATATTGAGGTGTTTGCATTTTTTAGTGTTCAAGGCCATTTTCCAGTCTCTAGTCCAAGTGACTACACTGTCTATGTCTGCTTGAAGTTCTTGAGACTCGGTGGGGTTGTTATTGTTTCTAAAAATTTTAGAGTCGTCAGCAAATAATTTTATGGTGCTATGTTGGACTACTTCGGGCAGGTCATTGATATATATCAGAAATAGAACAGGACCTAAGACACTACCTTGTGGTACACCACTAGTCACATTTACTAGTCCAGAAGTTTCACCATGAATAACAACTCGTTGCTGTAGATTGGATAAGAAGTCTTCTATCCACTTCTGATTGTCACTCAAACCTTGCGTACCTATTCAGTCAAGTAAACATTTCCTTGAACTTGTGATGTATCACAACACAAAAGCAAGTCTTTGATTATAATAATATGTTTATTCTTTAGTTTCTACTGGCTATAAGTAGTCACATAAAACTTTTCTCCTACTGAGTCTCTCTCACAAGACAATAGCCTTCTCTTACACCAGCATTCGTCATCAAATCAATTATATTGTACTTTCATTTTAGCACTAATTAACATTATCCATGCAAATAAACAAGTAAAAAGACCCTACTTATTGACTAATTTGGTACCTTTGTACTAACATTTGGAGTAATTACATCATTACAATATTAACACAATTTTGTAATTAAAAAGATTTACACTGACATAAATTTAGCAGATGATAGCGATGCAAATCAAAAAATGATGGTAAATTCTTTAACTTAAGATTTCTGCACATTTTTTCATTTAGAAAGTAAAAATATGAATGACTGGGATATTTTGCCCGTCAAATGGCAGAAACTGTTGATAAAAATGAGTAACAGTGTTAGGTATATCTTTATCTACCTGGTCCTGACCCCAAAACTGGAGCTATGCGCTTAAATCGGAATCAATTGTTGTTTGACATTCATAGTCATTTAACTTGACGTAAGGATGTGGCAGGTTTAGGAGGCAGAAGAAAGCCAAAGTACCATGAAACACTAGGGATTACCCGGTATATGTCACCTAATCATCGTAGCCAAAGTACCATGAAGCACTAGTGATTACCCGGTATATGTCACCTAACCATCGTAGCCAAAGTACAATGAAACACTAGTGATTACCTGGTATATGTCACCTAATTCCATCATAGCCAAAGTACCATGAAACACTAGTACCCGGTAAATGTTGAAACACTTTCACCACTTTACCACCATGTTCAAAAATTTTGTTTGGTTTTATTTGTTTTTTTTGTTGTTAAAACTAACAATACTGACAGTAATAAGAAATGGCTGATGGTAAGTTTTATTTCTTCCTCGTCCCAAAATACTAAAGGAGCATGAAAATATTACAATGGTTGCCAGGAATGTTGACAGTATATAAAGAATATACTACAAGGCGTTAACATCATGTATTTATATGAAGATCGCCAAATGGGATGAAATGAAAATTTACAATTTCAAATCAATTTTGAGTATTAAGTTGAACACAATCTTAAAAGGTTTTTCAACAAATAAACAATAACAAATAATTGCATTGTAGTTTAGGGTTGACAAGTTGTAATGATTTGTTATTATGAAGAATCTCAGAAATCAACAATGCTATCAATATTTGAGTATATGTTTGTATGATATCTGTGTTATAGGAGCTCTAGTATTAGGTTTAAGTGAGCATGGAGTGAAATAAACAAAATAATATACAAAAAATTGTGGTAAATCAGAAAAAAACGCAGCAATCACAGACATTATTTTTTAAAATTATGATGTATGCAGCAAATGAGAAATTGAAATCGAGATATTATACATTTATGGCCCAGTCACACCTGATGGTGTTATATTTTCCAGAGGGCTCGCAGAAGGGAGATGTTACATTGGAAACCTCCATATCACACTGCAACCGGGGACTTTAATTCTTTATTATACCGAAAATAACGGGTGATTCACAATATGTTTTTGTAAATATTACTTTTAATCTGTGAAAAGTAAAATTGCTGTGTCAAGCTTCATTCATTATTGCTGTACAAGGGGAGACGACTGTGTGTATATGACGGACACGCTCCAAGTAAATATTTGGTACCACGTTTTATTTCCTGGCCATGTGATACTGTAAGCCAACTTTTATTCGCTTGCGATTCACTTTTGCGATTTTCGCGATCGACTAAAAATAGCGAAAGGTAATCTCCGCGAGTATTGTCGACACATTGTTATGGCTGTATAGTTCAAAAATGCTCTGTTAGCATTAAGATGATTATATTTGTTCAGAAGTAAAATATCTATTCAACCTAAATAAACAATTCAAAGTTCAGTAAAACTGAACTTGATTATCTCAGAACGCTACCGTCCGCATGAGACGGTGTTTGTGTTGGCCGCCATGATACGTCAGGCGGAAATCATTATCGGTGCATATCTGTCTCAGAATTTTGAGTTATGGTATCCTTTTAAGCTACATGTAGTAAATGTTGTTTTGTTTTGTTTTAACTGCACTTATACCGTCATGTTTACCCGAAGACAACTCAAGGCAGTGATTGTCCCAATACTGGCAGATTCCATTGTTTATTTGTGTGTGATCGTGAGATCAATTCTATCGTACTGTACGTGTTTGTATAGTGATGAGATACCTTCTAATTACAAACGCAGGTAAACAGCTATAGTCTGTTTCACAAAAACAGATTTGTAATACTTTATAAATACTTTATGTCAGGAAAAGTAATGAAAGTGAAACGATTGTCTGATCCGCGAAAGTAAATCTTCGCCAACTTGTTTTGAAACGGAATTCTTGAAATTAAGTAGCCGTGAATTAAAGTTGGTTTACAGTACACTGTTATAGGTAAATGTAAAGTATACTTACACATACACAGCATGCAAAAATCATTTACATAGAAAAAACCAAGTTAAAAATAGAAAATGATGTGATAAAAATATCTCTAACACCTGAATTTAAATATATCTTCAAAAATGTAAAAAAAAAAACCAACAAAAAATCATTTCCTGTATTTATGATATGATTATGTTTGATGAGAATTTCTAAGTCTTTTCTATGACTAGCTATAGAGTTAAATTCTGTGTTTGCATATTACAGAGTTGTCTGCCCTTGTGGGTAGGTCAGGGGTTTTATTATCTCTCAGGAGAGGCGGTACAATTGCAATTTCAGGGGGTACTTTTCTGTACCATCTGTATGCTATTCAATGTAATTTAGCCCAAATTAGGCGGTACCACAGCCAGGTTCAACCGGAAAAAAGTACCGGTTACCGCCTGATAATGAAACCCCTGGTAGGTATTGTTTGTGACAAAATGTTTTTGCAAGCATAACATCATACTTTTTGTAGAAAACAATGCGAATTACTCTCACAAAATAATACCTATACGCAAGGGAGCTAACTCTGTAATATGCAAATATTGATGGACATGTCTAAATATTCCAGTATCATATAATGATGCATGTTAATCTCATCAGTATACACCCTTGTATATAAAACCGAGATCACATCTAGTAAAGGTGCCAATATCATTATCAAAATACCATATTGAGATCTTTTGCTTTTTGTTGAAAAAACATCAAGCACTGAAAAAATCATTAAAAATTGAAGCATTATTGTTAAAGTGAATAGTCGGGCAAAGAAAACCAGTCTAAATGCGTTCATTGGCCTTCAAAAAGTTCTCACATATTAATACGACGGTCAAGTTCTGCTTAGTTTCCCAGTTCTGACCATTAAAGTAAAGAAAAGTTGAAAGCATTGAAAGCGAGGCTGTGTGGAAATGTAACCACATAGTGAGGCGGGAGGACGTTTTAGAATTCCCTTACTTTAAATTAATTTCTTCGTACGCAGACAGATTTTGACGAGAGATTTTTATTTTTCCATTTCATAAGAAATTATACTGGATACATTCACACCATTTTTACCGACTTTAGCCATCCTTGCCCGACTATTCACTTTAAGCTAAAAACACAATTAAATCCTTATTGCAATTTGAAAATTCATAGAATGTATGAGTAAACATAAATGTGTTTCGGAGATGAACAAGTACTATAAATATGAATTGTAGATAAAGCAAATAACCTAATATGTTCTGTCTTTGGATTAAGTTATTTACTGAGGTGAGAACTAATGGATTCAATGTTACAGAATGTAATTTGTAACTGAAACTCCACTATATGTGATAAAACAGCAGTAATTTTCTCTTAACCTTCACAGAGATATCCACACAGTTATGTTGAAATAGTGTTGTTGCACATCATGCATTGGTTGAGAATATGTACCGATAAAGATCTAGTAATACCATGAGGTCATGTCAATAATATTGTAATACATCACATTGTTGTGCTTTTGTGAAATGTCAACAGCTTATACAACAGAAGGCAAACAGAGAAAAATAATTATTCACCCAATGAGTGAGAAAAAGGTCACCTCAAAGTGGGAGATTCTTCAGCCGTTAAACATGAGAAATGTCCATATCTATTTAAAACACTGCAATACTGTATATATATATATATGAGTGAAGCTGAATCAGATCGAACATATAGGGACCACTTCTCGAAAGCAATACAAAGATATGCAACCAAATCTCAAGTTTACTATAACACGAATTAACTCTTAATACACATAACAGTCAGAAAAGTGGACAAAAAGAAATGAGCTACTTTAAAAAGATACTACAGTCCTGGTACTAAGGTAGTTCAGTAAGCAGAAATCTCATGATTGACATAAAAAATTTCTTAAATTCATTCACCAATCCATTATTGCAATAAAACAATCATTTTTCCTTACAATATGTAGTGCAAACTATGTATACGAAGAAAGTGAACGCATAATTATGAATTTTTGGGAAGTATCTAAAACAAATACAAATTGAAATTTAGTGAAAATTACTGTGACATTACTGCCCAACTCTTATTTAAAAAACTTTCTAAAAAAATACTTGTATATAAATCTAGATTGACAGCTGTAAGACTAGGCAATCAACACTAAAGATCATCAATATAATATCAATAGCACTATTTGTTCTAGGTTGTACAGTTATATAAAAGAACGACATACAATTATCAAAGAAAAAATCATTTAGTGTTCAAAGAGCAGTTTCATGTAAATAAACATCTGTAATTGTATTTTGTAATTACAAATGATATAAATGTATGCTAGTAGGTTAAAACAGAAAGTCAAGCACAAAATCATACAGTTCTAATCATTGTTATACAATGCAGCAGAATTTTCAAATAGATGTAAAATAAAATTTATTTGGAAGAAAATAGGATTTATAATATAAAAGGAAGCAGCACAACACAAAATCAGGCCAACGTAATTTTTTATGAGCACTGTAATCAATATAATGAATCTGTAAGCACAACCAAGAGTAATCTGCTTTAATGGAGAATTCTGTCTTTGTGGTTATAAAAATACATCTGCTTTGCCCGCAGATTCAAATTGAATCATTTTTTTGTCATTATGTTTTTAACAGAATTTTCGCAACATGAAAATTAACCATCTATATTAATTGTACATTTAAATGAAATTGACAAAAAAACCTTTGCACATCTATAAACACATTGACAAATATGGTCCATTCTTACAATTAAATCATGGTACAAAATCTCATACATCTGAGTTCATCATATGATTTCAAACTTTCAATTGCACTGTAATTTAGAAAGAAACTAAAACAAAATATCAGTTAACTACATACAAAGGAATTGCACTGGATATGAGAAAGAAAAAGAAACAAAACAAAAAATACTCGGTAATTGCTATGAGGCAAACATGAGTTCATTCTTCGTGTTTTGTTTCAATGCCTAAAAAAACCCTATATCATGAAAATTATTATGACAATAAAACATTATAGAACCATAAATGAACTGATTGAATATCTTTGTCTATCCACCACCTAGCTTGGTGTATAAGCAATTAATATCTTCATTCAGTAAATTACTATTCAAAACATCATCATACAGTTGCTATGGTTACATAAATATAGAAAGTTAACAAGACTGTCACATGGTAAATAAAAGCCGACAAGACAATCACACCGTTGCTATGGAAAGGCTAAAGGGACAATTTTACAGACTGTTGCTATGGTTACATTAATAAGGGAAGTACATGGTTAGTGTATATGGTCAGGAGAGATCATGGGGGAGGCAATCATATGGTTACCATATTGATCCATGAGAGAGTACATGGTTATCATATAACATGAGGACATTACCTGCCTGCCAGGATTACTTAAAGTTATATAATTGTGTCATAACTTGGCAAACATTTTGACATGCTGATACTTTTCCTTATTGTATTGAAATCCATCAGGTTTTATTTGATGATTTAAGCAGTGAAAATCATTTGAAGACAGACAAACATGTGAAAACTGTTAAAATTCTTTTTGGTGTTTATATGAAAACATATTTCAGAAGTCATTCAACAGCTTGTAATAACATAGCAAAGTTGTGAGATTGTAGCTTCTTGGTGTTTTCATTTTACTGCTCAGCAGATTTAAAAAATTATGATTTTTGAGTTCTTATGTAAAATTGAAACCTATATAAAGAATACAGTTACCATGGTTACATCAGAAGACAGACAGACAGACACAATAGAACAGTTGTTATGGTTACACTAGCAAATACACAGGAGAGATTCTCTAACTAATTACATTTAACATGTCATCACATCAACACAATCATCACCCGCTCCCCATTCACCATCACAACACACTACATCATTACACAAAGGTCAAGGTTAGTGAGTATCACGCTTCACTGCCAATTTGTTATTTATAGTCCTCATGGCTGCACTAGCGCCCCCTATAGGCTGATGACACGGTGACGATGGCAGACTAGGTGCCATTGGAGGTAAACAAATGTCGAGTTTTTGAAACTCTTCCTCGGACACATGTTGTTTGAGTTTAGTAACAGCGTTCAGTAGTGCTTTGCGCTCTATTTCCAGCGTTTTAATGTGTGACTTGAGTTTGGCCTCCTTCGTCTGTAGACTATGTATAGTACTATCTAAGCTACGCTGGTGACTATTACAATACTGTAGTTTCTCTAGTAGTTCCACATTCTGCTGTTTCAGTTTCTGATTTGTATCCTCCAGTTTGTGGATGATGTCAGCCTCGCCTTTGGTTGGAGAGTATAACATTTCCTCCCTCAGAACGTGGTATTCCACCTCGTACGCGTGTAACTGTTTAGTGATGTCCATTTCAAACACCTGTCAAAAATAGGAGATCTTATTAAAGTATGATATAACGCACTTGGCTCTGATTTCTCATATCAAAAGTGCCAATTATAAAAGTCATCCGATATGTGTTGCGTTGATTCTTGACAACCATTTGATTTGAGAAATTGTCTAATAGTCTGTGATGTCATAAATAATGAAAGATACACAGAAGACTGTATTTGTAATTTTCTGTGACATTACAAGGAAACTTATGTTAACCAGTATGTCAGAATTCCAATCTTGACACAATCCTTGTCAGATCAACATCTCTGTATCAGAACAGACAACACATTATACACAATATAAATACAAAATGCCTCTACCTGATTGATGACCCTTTCCATCTGTATGATGCCCATTTCTGGAAGTGTTGTCTTGATAAACTCTACTATTCCCTCAAATGAATCACACTGCAAGATGAGCTCTTTATGGTTGCCTAGCAACACCAGGGCAACTTTAAGCAGGACCTCGACCCCCTGCATCAGGAATAAATCTACAAACAAAATCAAAGTATTGAAGTGATCACAGAATCAAAGTACTGAAAGTACTGAGGTAAAAATTATGTAATGATCAAATCAACATTCGTATAATAACAGGTAATTTAAAATCTTTCAGCATTCACTGGTACATTTTGTATACTAGTATTCACAAATTCAATTGTACATGATTTACAGTCAAAGGTATTGTATTGCCACATCATCTAAACCCCTATCATGTACAGGTTTAAATCTTAATGTAAGAAATTTTAGGAGAGATAAAAGCCGATAAATAAAATAGAATAATGTTGAAATAATAAAAATGAGTTTTTATCACACCAATCTACCCTCCTAATAAAGGGGAAAGATGAGTATTAATTCTTTAACACAGATTGATTACCAAACATCCTTGCGACAAATCCAAGAGGAAACTGGGAGGCAAATAAAGTGAGGAACCAGGGTGTGGCATAGAGGTTTGGGGCGATCTCGTAGTCCTCAAAGTGGTCATGGAGGTCCTTATAGTTATCATGGATCAGCCTCGTCAACTGGTACAGCTGTATCTGTAAATAGAATTGTGTATCTGATAAAGCCCTAATTAAGGAATATTGTAATTTTTTGTATTTTTGCAGACACATTGAAGCATTAAACATTTTCCTAAATTAAGTTTAGATTGCATTTTAATATTTTTGAAAATATATACATTTATGTAAATAGTACATAAATATTCTAAAATAAAACAATATTAACACAGAGATCATTTTAGTACTTTGTGAGAAAAAAGCAAACATCAATTGTCAAAATCCATGAATGAATGAACAATTTGATCACGTAACAATTTACCTGTAGGGGCATCATGTTGGGCTGAAACTGTCGTCGGAGTCCGAGATTAAACATCATGTGACGTAACGTCTCCCAAGCAAGGTTTTCATCCATCTGTATTATAGAGAGAAACAGGTAACCACATAAACGTATAGAGAAACAGGTAACTACATTAATGAATAGAGAAACAGATAACCACATTAATGTATAGAGATACAGGTAACTACATTAATGTTTAGTCATAGAGAAACAGATAACCACATTCATGTATAGAGAAACAGGTAACTACATTAATGTATAGTCATAGAGAAACAGGTAACTACATAAATGTACAGTCATAGAGATACAGGTAACTACATTAATGTATAGTCATAGAGATACAGGTAACCACATTAATGTATAGAGAAACAGGTAACTACATTAATGTTTAGTCATAGAGAAACAGGTAACCACATTAATGTATAGAGATACAGGTAACTATATTAGTGTATAGTCATAGAGAAACAGGTAACTACATAAATGTACAGTCATAGAGATACAGGTAACCATATTAATGAATAGAGATAGAGATACAGGTAACCACATTAATGTAGAGTCATAGATAAACAGGTAACCACATTAATGTATAGAGAAACAGGTAACTACATTAATGTATAGAGAAACAGGTAAATACATTAATGTATAGTCATAGAGATACAGGTAACCACATTAATGTATAGTCATAGAGATACAGGTAACTACATTATTGTATAGAGAAACAGGTAACCACATTATTGTACAGAGAATCAGGTAACCAGGTTAATGTATAGCTATAGAGAAACAGTATACGTACATGCATGAGGAGAATTCCAGCAATAAAGCTGAGGCCCTGACAATAGCCCACTTCCTTGTCAAGTAGACTGTAGGCTTTGAGGAGGTTGTAGAGCGCGAGTTGTCCTGGTCCGAGCTGAGTAGAGAAGTAGGGGTGACCGGGGAAAGTACGCCCTGTAAAATACAGTAAAATACATACCATAATACTGGTTTAGTTCAACGTCCTATTAACAGCCATGGTCAGTAAAGGATGTGCCAGGTTTGTTGGTGAAGGAAAGCCGGAGTATCCGGAAAAAAACCCACCAACCAACAGTCAGTACCTGGCAACTGCCCCACATGGGATTCAAATTTGCAACCCAGAGATGGAAGGCTTGTGGTAATATTTTGGGTCATTTTAACCACGCAGTCACCATGGCCCTGCACCTTTATATTGACATATAATCAATACCAATAACAAGAAAGAATAGGACACCATTATTAGGATTCCAAAGTAGATAATTTAAAAAAAAAATTAAATAATAATACCCAGGTAATAAAAGAAAACAATACAGGGGTTCCCAGATCCCAAAATGTTGCCGGTAAAGTATGATTGATCAGGGATTAGTCCCACCTTCCGGTAATATTGACATCATATTTTGACCTGAATTTTGTGACGTGACAATCACAGGAAGGTTGGACTAATTGATGGTAAATGGTTTACCCAAGTTGTTATTGGATCTCAAAAATGATGTTTTCCAGCAGTAGGATGTCTCATGATGATACTCACCCAGATCGATGAGGATGTTGTGTTGGTATTCTGTGAGTTCACGGAGAAGTTCATTGTAGTCTCTGGACGGCATGTTGGCCTGAGTGGCTGGATAGTGTAACTGGTGCTGCTCCACCAACAACCACCAAATATCACCGCGGTGGTTCTTAGGGACACCTTAGGGACAAAAACAACATTTTATATATACACACTAAATATCACCACAGTGGTTCTTAGGGACACCTTAGGGTCAAAAGCAACATTATATATATACACCAAATATCACCGCGGTGGTTCTTAGGGACACCTTAGGGTCAAAAGCAACATTATATATACACACCAAATATCACCACAGTGGTTCTTAGGGACACCTTAGGGACAAAAACAACATTATATATACACACCAAATATCACCACGGTGGTTCTTAGGGACACCTTAGGGACAAAAACAACATTATATATACACACCAAATATCACCGCGGTGGTTCTTAGGGACACCTTAGGGACAAAAACAACATTATATATACACACCAAATATCACCACAGTGGTTCTTAGGGACACCTTAGGGACAAAAGCAACATTATATATATACACCAAATATCACCACGGTGGTTCTTAGGGACATCTTAGGGACAAAAACAACATTTTATATATACACACCAAATATCACCGCGGTGGTTCTTAGGGACACCTTAGGGTCAAAAGCAACATTATATATACACACCAAATATCACCGCGGTGGTTCTTAGGGACACCTTAGGGTCAAAAGCAACATTATATATACACACCAAATATCACCACGGTGGTTCTTAGGGACACCTTAGGGTCAAAAACAACATTTTATATACACACCAAATATCACCGCGGTGGTTCTTAGGGACATCTTAGGGACAAAAACAACATTTTATATATACACACCAAATATCACCGCGGTGGTTCTTAGGGACACCTTAGAGACAAAAACATTATATATACACACCAAATATCACCGCGGTGGTTCTTAGGGACACCTTAGGGTCAAAAGCAACATTATATATATACACCAAATATCACCGCGGTGGTTCTTAGGGACACCTTAGAGACAAAAACAACATTATATATACACACCAAATATCACCGCGGTGGTTCAAAGGGACACCTTAGGGACAAAAACAACATTATATATTAAAACACACCAAATATCACCGCAGTGGTTCTTAGGGACACCTTAGGGACAAAAACAACATTTTATATATACACAAAATATCACTGGGGTGGTTCTCAGGGACACCTTAGGGATAAAAATAACATTCTATAAACAGCTTCACCAACAACCACCAAACATGCAAATAGATTTATGTATGTCACAATAATTCAAACAATTATGAGATCTATCCCATGCTTAGTTTCAGAGAAGAAGTCATTTACATGGAAATAGCCATATTGACCCCTTTTGACCCCGCCCCTCAGGCCCTGGGGGTCAGCACCATCATTTGTACAATTTTGAATACCCACCCTATAAGGATGCTACCATTGCATTATGATTGTTATCTCATGCGTAGTTGCAGAGAAGAAGTTGTTGATATGGAAATAGCCAAACTGACCCCTTTTGACCCTGCCCCTCAGGCCCAAGGGGGTCAGCCACATCATTTGTACAATTTTGAATCACCGCCCTATCAGGATGCTACCATTGCATTATGAGTGCTATCCCATGCTTAGTTTCTGAGAAGAAGTCATTTATATGGAAATAGCCAAATTGACCCCTTTTGATCCCGCCCTTCAGGTCCCCTGGGGTGTCAGCCCCACCATTTGTACAAACTTGAATTCCCAACCTATAAGAATGCTACCATTGCATTATGAGTGATATCCCATGCTTAGTTTCAGAGAAGTCTTTTATATGAAAATAGCCAAACTGACCATTTTTTATCCCGCCCCTCAGGCCCCCAGGGGGTCAGCCCGACCATTTGTACAATTTTCAGTCAGTACCCCATAAGGATGCTACCAGTCAAATTTTGTAAAATTCCGACCAGTGGTTATGGGGAAGAAGTTGATTGTTGACAAACGGACACCATAATCTCAGAACATTTTTAACATTATGAACTATTCTGTATATTTATAGTTAGTAACATTTAGTAGTAAACATTCACTGATTTAACCTTGTCTGGCTGACTAGATAAATAATGTAGTAAACAATCACCTTGTTTAACACAGTTGAGTAGTTTCCGCGGCTCAACTGTACTTGTGTGCCGATCATTAGACTTGAGCATTTCCTCCCAGTCCCTCGTTATGTCCTTCAAACACGGAGTTATCTCCTCATAGTCTAGACTCGGCTTCTCCAGTGCTTTGCTCTGGCGTGCTGAAACAGACAAACAGTATATAAATGTGCAATGAAATATTTTTGCACTTTTTAAAATTTATAAAATCATCAATGAATAAATCAGTGTATACAATTTGAAGATTGGGTTACATATGAATTACTTATTACTCTGGGAAAGTTGAATCATTTCACACCTGCAGACAAATTCCAATATCAATTTTTTTTATGTAGTTTTATCATTCATTGGAATTTAGAGAAAATATCTTGCTAGTTAAAACCTGCAATTTTAAGCATTATAAATTGGAAGTGAAACTAAAGTGTAATATTATATGCTAGAATGAAAAGCTAACAAGTTTGTTAAAATACATTTTTTTGACACTCATCCAAGGTCACAGAGATCAAATAGCTTTAAAGCTCTTCTCAACTTCATGTCAATACCTATAAGAGGCCTAGAGACCTGATATTAAACCTGTAGCATGATGGGATGGGCTACCAAATTTGTTCAAACAAATGACATTGACCTTCATTCAAGGTAACAGTAGTCAAATAGGCTTAAATCTTCAAACGACTTCTTGTCAATAACTATAAGATGTCTAGAGACCTGATATTGAACATCTAGCATGATAGGACGAAGGGCTACCATAGCCCTATTTTCAAGATCTCAAGAGGTCAAATGCATGTAGATGAAAATAACTCTGTAAGTTAAAATCCTAAATTTTTCAGAAATTGAACCTGTAGCATGCTGGAAGAAGCACAATAAATTTGTTCACTAGAATGATTACTTTTTGCTGAAATATGTCCAAACATTGTTCTTTCAAACCATTTCTTTGTATTTATTGCTTATTACAGAACTAGAATCCTCCAATTATTTTTTCACATTTCATTTACTCTGGCCATGAAATCAAACTTGATATGGACCATTTTGACAACAGATTCCTGGTCATATTCTAAAAAAATGTCTAAGTTTGGAAGTGTACATTTAAAAATCAGTTAAAATTAAATTACTATGCAAACCATAAAGCCAGCAACGGGATCTATTTAGGGTGATTAAGTCAATAAATAATTCAAAAATACTAAAATAGCTAGGGCAAAGAAACTAAACGCTAACAACCTCATGCATGAATCGCCACGGAAATAAATCAAAATATCAGGCATATTGTCAAAACCGTGGCCAACTGATATCCATATAGAAAAGGAAACAAATCAATGCTTGTTAAAAACATACAATAGCAATAGATAATTACATACAATGTTCCAGAGCTGTCAACGATGATGGGAGATTTCTCAGCTTTCTATTAGTAACTACCGTAAATAACTTTCTTTCACAGCTACTTAATTTCGCGATTTCCGTTTAAAAACAAAAGTTTTAAAACATGACTGGAAATTCCTATCAGTATCAATGGTGTAGATGTTAGTCATGAAGATAAAATTTCGCGAATTTATTTGGATCATGCAATTCGCGAATGTATATCGCACACAAAAGGGTGATGGTTTACAGTGGTATACCATGCATCCCTATTGTACACGATCTTGTTTTCAAACTTGTACCATCGTTAAATTTATGATCATATGTTTAACTTTTTTTATCAACGAGTCTTTCACGTTGATATTTTTCATTGTGATCTAACTTTAAAATCAGCTGCAATCTAATTTCATGAACTTCGTGACTTATTTTCCTATTCTTACCACCTATATACACAAAACTTCATCACATCCAACATCAGTAGGTTTATACATAACTACCCAGCTGGTTTTGTCATCGTTATATTTTCTGAATATTCTAATATAGAGGAATGGGAAAACATTTCATTTAATATGTTCTGTTTGGTATTTGGGGGAAGTAGCTAAGGTATCTTGTACAAATAACAAGAATAACGAGCGACCCGACTAGTTAGGTGTACCAGGCGTAACAGGCGTCCAAACAAAAAAGGATGAAAAGTCTACATCTACTTACAATGCTTACCTTCGATGACAACCAATGAGCGTGGTCCATAAAGGACAAAATGTCCTTGGATTGATGGAGAGAAAGATAGACACAGCGGTAAATATAAGGAAATGTCATAGGTTGGGTGGGGATGGGGGGTCTGTGTGTGGGAAGGGTTGGGGCAGGGGGCATTGATGGAGAGAAAGACACAGCAGTATATATAAGGAAATGTCATGATGGAGGGTATGTGTGTGTGTGAGGGGTGGGGGTAGGGGTAGGGGGGATCAATGTAGAGAAAGATAGACACAGCAGTAAATATAAGGAAATGTCATGGTGGAGAGGGTGTGTGTGTGTGTGTGGGAGGGGTGGGGGTAGAGGGGATCGATGGAGACAGGAGGAGTGGACAGACGATATGATAAACCTGATAAGGAGGGGCCGGGATATGCAGTGTACAGTCCAACCTGTTCATACAGACCATCCCATGACAAACAACAAAAGGCGCAGAGAGCCTGCATCCTTGGGACAAGCAACAATGGACTTAATGGCAAAGTGGTCTTTTAAAACAGGTCACCATATGTTGAGAATGGCCATTAGTGACCAGGAGAAAGTGGTCTCACCAAGAAGGTGGCCTATATACCCAGGTGGCTGCTAAGGTAATCTTCACTGTAAAGGAGTTTTAAACAATTGTTACCAATAAAATTTGGGGGAGGGACGGTTAGGGCACGGCACGGCACTGCAGAGGAAGAGAGGAATGGGTAAGGTAGGGCAGGGCAGGAAATAGAATTGATGTTTCAGCAATGTGAGACTAGGAAAACAGATACCATAGCAGCATTTGTTTAACAATTTCACACCTGAAATTCCAACATGGGCTATTCCAATCTTTGAACTAGAAGTGTCTAATATGTGTATTGTGGTATGATATTTTAAGGAGCTTTCATCCAGAAGTTGAAGACACATTTAATTGATTTACACACACGATTATATAGTTTGGACATGAGAGTGGACATGGATATCATACTGGATAAGGACAGAAGAAAGATGAGGGCTGTATATGTCAGGACCAATGAGATCAGAGCAAACATACAACTGTACAATGTACATACGTCATGCACACCATACATGCATGTAGACGGAACAAATACTGCATGTTAAGTCATACATGGTGCTTTTATAGATTACATAATGATAGGACACACATAACTCATATCTTTGTTAATAGAAATAGGGTAAATTCTAAACCAGCCTCCCGTGTGTATAAGCATCATGCATGTGATAGATGTGGCGAGTTTTGGAGGCTGCAATTATTAGTTTTCTTTTCTTCCTCATGATTGCAGAATTTTCAATACCACTTAAATATGAAGTGATGTATATATTGATAATTGTAACAGTAGAACAAACATGACCCCAAAATTCCTTTTTACTTCCATCTCACCTTTGATGTCCTGCTTTTCCTTCTCCATGCGAATCAGCAACAACGTCTGTAATATAGCCTTTTTCCACAACGATCGAATCTCCTGTTGACTCAAACGTGGTTTTTCCTTTTCTTTCTCAACTTCAACTTCCTCCTGTTTCTCTGAAATGAGCCGTGTCATAAATGTATGTCCATGTATTTCCAGAGAGAAATAATAGATAGATTAAGTTTCACAATCCGTGGATACATCAAAGTTTCATTCAAACAAGTATTCTATGACAGTATGTAGATTCCAAGAGTAAATATTACATCTTCAGAGACTTAAGTTCAGTGATAATTAATCACAAATGCGTACAGTCATAACTATCTTACAAAATATAGGTTATACCATATTAAGTAAAAAAAAATCCAAGACCATGTCTGTCTTTAGAGATGGACACATAGACAGAAAATTTACATGCCTTTCAGAATTGTTCAAGAGCTTATACACAAGTAACAGTACACTGTAAGGTGACTCGATAATCCTCAAGTGAAAGTTGATAGCATAAACAACACAATATAGGACGCTCTATAATCAATTTCTTATATAAATAAAGAAATCAATTACAGCTATAAAAGTAAGTATATTTTTTTTGAGAACATCTTTCCTTTAAAATTATCTTGGACTTTATTAGTCGCAAAAATTGACATAAAAAAATGACTTAATATTTGTAGGAGCGCTTTTAAACTTTCACATTTTGAGAACATTTACTCCTTACAATCAATGATAATATGGTGCCATATGGCACTGAACAGTAGATATATAAACATGGGGACCTGCAGCTGTGCATATCTTAATAATCAATCATTCTATAACCCATCATCATCTGTAAAATACGGTCGACAATCCATAACTAACATTACATGACTGAATTGATTTACATATTAACATCTGTGTTCCTAATTATTTCACTTTATGTGTGAATAAGCAATATATGGTCAATATTCGTGTCTTTCCTGTGAATGTAAAATTCCTCATGAATATGTCAATATGACATTATAGTGTGGTCTCACGGAAGCATACTGTACTATTGAGCACAATACCACTTATTAATTGTACTTAACATTAATCTTGACACCATTACTGTATACAGTTCATAAAGAACTTTTACAAGTGTATAATCAACATTTATTTAGGAACCAGCTAAGGTGCCCATGGCATGTTAAGTAGAACTTACCAGGCAGAGCCGGACTGACTGGTGCTCGAGCAGGGGTGACAACTCTGTTAAAGATGGCCTGCCTCCAGGAGCCGCGACGCTTCGGGGTGTAGTTATTAGGCGTTCCATTAGTATTGTTATCTGTGGAAGGTTCAGGGGTAGTGCGTCTCGAACCACTCCCAACAAACAGGAACCTGGCAATTTACATCTCATTTATATCTCAGTGTTAAAACATATTATATTTCACTTTGTTTTTTATTTGACATATACTTGTCCAGAGGTCTATTTATATACTTATTGGAGTGCCTTCCCATGTGAATACGACTAATTCATAGTCTGACACCAGCTACATCTCCAAAATTGGTTAAATCAATAGATCTTCATGACATTCATTCATTAAACCCCTGTTGAGCCTGAGACTTACATTTGTTTCATTGGGCTATTGGTACTCGCCCGGCGAGATGCATGCTGTTTGAACCCCTGTTGGGCCTGAGACTTACATTTGTTTCATTGGGCTATTGGTACTCGCCCGGCGAGACGCATGCTGTTTGAACCCCTGTTGGGCCTGAGACTAACGTTTGTTTCATTTGGCTATTGGTACTCGCCCGGCGAGACGCATGCTGTTTGAACCCCTGTTGGGCCTGAGACTTACATTTGTTTCATTGGGCTATTGGTACTCGCCCGGCGAGACGCATGCTGTTTGAACCCCTGTTGGGCCTGAGACTTACATTTGTTTCATTGGGCTATTGGTACTCGCCCGGCGAGAGGCATGCTGTTTGAACCCCTGTTGAGCCTGTGACTTACATTTGTTTCATTGGGCTATTGGTACTCGCCCAGCGAGACGCATGCAGTTTGAACCCCTGTTGGGCCTGAGACTTACATTTGTTTCATTGGGCTATTGGTACTCGCCCGGCGAGACGCATGCTGTTTGAAGTCCTCCTGAGGGGTCTCTAAATGCTCCTTGTTGTTATAACGGGACTTGAGGGCAGCATCAGGCATGGCACCCACAGTGGAACTGCGCGGGCGTCCTAGTTTAGGAGACGAAGGGGGAGTCGTGGGCTCCTCCGGGACCGGCGGAACTACTGGAAACTGGAAATGGACATCTTTGGTAAATGCTGGTGATGGCATTGGAGAGGCCTCCGGTGTCGATGTGACGGATGAATCCTGAAGTTTTAGAACGAGACATATTATCATTCTCTGTACCTGTATAATGAAGTTGTGTGTAAATAGGATAAAAAAAATTTATACCTTTTATTTCTACACTATTTTACATTTCCTTTTTTAACTCAACTTTGATGTTTTCCTTAATGTTTTTGTTATCATGATAATCTTTTTCTACGTATACAATTGTCTTTTTTAGTAATAAAATAAATTTAGTTCATAATTCTATATCTCATTTTTCTTCCTTGGTCAATAAAGGAAGTTAGAAGTCAAGCTAACAACCCCCTTCCCCCCTAAGCACGTCCCTTCTGAACAAAACATCCACACTAAACAAAAAAATGTATTAATAAATAAAGCTTTGGTAGTTCTGTTATATTAGTGATTTCTGATAGAAAATGTAAATGTGAGCAATCTGTATGGTTACCATGGAGCGAGTCATGCTGTTCTCACTGTCTGCTGTTCCACTCCTCTGTCGGAACGCTTCCCTCGCATCCTCCTTCTTACGACCCTGACAAGGTCAATTAGCATCATACTAATTAACTAACATCATTACCCTGTTTATATACCCATACATCTTTATGTAATTTGACCTAAAAACTCTGACTTTTTCTTGAATTTGCATCAGAATATTTAGGTCCATATCAATAATATTCATGAACAATTATTAAAGCATATTATTACATTTTTGCTTATTTTTAGTTTGTTTTTGTTTGCTGTTTTCTGTGTGTTTACAACTATTATCCTTGTTTATTATGTATATACACAGTAGAATTAGATTGAAAATAGGAAATTATGTATGAAGACAGAAACTATATAATTATACTTTTCAAGCTTAAAGGCTATCCAATTAACTATCCACTAATTAGTACCATTGCCAGCAAATTATCAAAGGAGTGAGCCAGACTCTTCTTGCAGCGATTCTTCAGATTGTCTAGCGCCAGGGCTGCCTTTCCCTTCCCTTCCAGCAGATTGAACTGTAAGAAAAATTGCAATACAGCATTTCTTAGACACTGTATATATATTTACATCACAAAAAGTTAAAGAAGCTCCACCGCCGACAGAGCATAAATAGCATTCATCATTAGAGCAATAATTGGTGTTTAATCGTGTATGTATATGTCTAATTAACACAAAAAATAATGTTAGAGCAATAATTGGAGTTTAATCTTGTATATATATGTCTAATTAACACAAAAAATAATGCAATTTATTTTGCCTTCAGTGCATGCACAATCAGTACTTCATTCCATATAGGATATAGTGCCGCAGATTTTTTTTCGGGATGCAATTAATTATTTTTTATAATTTCAACTTGAAGAAAATTTAGAAGCTCAAACTGTTCAATGGTGGTAATGGTGTAAAGTAAGTAACTTTTGTAACTGAAGAAAATTACTATATTGTCTGCTCCTGTTTTTGATAGTGAAAAAATACCATTTGTCAGCGGTGGAGCATCTTTAAAATTTGAGTTAGCCATAAATTTCCATCTGTTATATGATAGAGTTACCTCCCTTAACCTTTTGTTATGAGCAAAGAGGTATTACAATGTGATGACATCATTAATCAGTATTGTATATGTAGGTCTGATAACTTCTGTTGTTTGATGTTAGATATGGTATTCTGTGATATGAATAATGGATGTGAACTAGCCTTGTACCACTTAGAATGTTTTACTAATTTCTAAGTCATCCATTCATTTTGGATAAAAATCCATCTAATAATAGATTTTTTGAATTCAGATACGCTACTACATACTATACAGCCTTATGATTTTTAAATGTCTCATACATCGCTGATAAACAACCAGAAATGAATCCATACCAGACCTTTTTCTTCTTCATGTAATATTTTTTGTTTGGTGCTTAACAACCATGGAAATCTAACAATCTAAGAGAGCTTGACCTCTATGCACAGTTATCTAAGTTGTTTAATCAGATACTCGAGTATACATGGTTATACCAACATTATGTAATTTGTCTGACATAAAAGGAGATTTATGACACAGTTGTCTCCCCTTACCTCTTAGCTGTTTTGTGGCCCATTTTTAAGGAAACAGTTGTCTGCCCTTACCTCTGTTTTGTGAGCCATCTTGCTGTCAGAAATATGGGAGTGCTCTTTCTGTTTACTTTCACATAATTTCCTTAGACCAATCATCACGATCTCCACCATCTCGTCGTAGCTCTGGGGGTTCTCCATCTAAAACAGTACACCTTTATGAATACAGAAATCATTGACGACATTAACACCACATCCAAATGAAAATGACATTAATGAACAATTCATTGTAGCTAATTTGTGTTGACTATGAGTTAATAGATCCTCATAAAACTTATAGGTAACCATAACTTTAAAACTTTTAAAGTCATCTAGCTTTATTTTCCTCTTGCTTCTATGGTTTGGTTGGCTGACAAAATGATACAATAAATATCAGAGAATGAATGAATGAAGAACTGTCACCAAATTCTAACATATATTGGGTGTGATATCCTAGTTTTATATAATGTCTAACAATATCAGTTTGGGTATTTGAATCTAAATGGGATACAGTTATACTTGGTCAAAGGTGCTTCAAAACTAGTTCTAGCTAGAAATCATTTAAATAAGTTCAATATCGCAAGCTTTAATCTTAAAACTACATTAGTAGTATTCAGAAAATATTTTGCATAAAATGTGCTGCAGTAACTAAAAAAAGAATGCTGTTTTAATTAAAATGGAAATCAGCTGCAGTAAAATCAAGGTGACAAATGATAAGAAGAACGGACATATCCACGATCTGAGCAGAAAATGTGCCATAGCTTCAGGGATCAAACTGCCAATGTTTGTCATGACAATACAGGCCTTAGCATTATACTGGCTATTCTAAACATGTAAAAGCAATTTAATAATGCAAATTTTGAACTGTGAATTTTAAAAATCACGGAAAACAATCCTTGAAAACAATGGGGAAATATGCATTAACACTTTGAATACACATCAGTTGTAAAAATCAATACACCCAGAGAATCCAATCAATTTGAAATGTCATCGAAAAACAAACGCTCTTTATTCAACAAATGTATGGTTATATCACAGGGATCTGAGAATTTGTTACAGATTATGTAAAAATGGACCCACCATGCAGAGTGCCCTAGTTATGACCATCTTTAGACCTTTAATGGCAATTACCGTTCGAAAGAGCGATGATTTTCCTTTCAAAATCATCCTACACATCTATACAAAGTGCCGTCACTAAGACAATTTAAGCCCCATTTGCACAAACATAACCATAGATTTTGGAAAATTGCCTAATTAAAATTCATATTTGATTTTTGTTCACAGTTTCGTTCTCGTAAGGAAATCCAAAATGTCGGATGATCTAAAAGAATCAAGATATGTATCTTATCGCAGGTTAAGTACCATTGGTCAGTGGTTTTTTGCCTACTCCAGGTACTTACTACTCCTGTTTTCCTCCACAAACAAACCTGGCACATCCTTACATGACCCCAGCTGTTAATACGATGTGAAATCAATTAATAAAACCCAAACCAGCCATAATGAAAACAAGACCATCAAACCAAACACAGCTACCCTTACTGACCTCGAGTGTAACCTCATTGACCTTGAGCTACTGTTACCGACCTTGAGTGTGACCTATAGCTAACTGGCCTTGAGTTACCATTACTGACCTTCAGCTGGACTAATTGACATTAAGCATGACCTTATTGACCTTGAGCTACCTTTACCGACCTTAAGCTACCCTTACTGACTCTGAACGTGACCTTACTAACCTTAAGCAATACCTATTATTCTTGAGCTACCCTTATCAACCTTGAGTGTGACCTTACCAACCTTAAGCTACCCTTACCGACCTTGAGTGTGACCTTACTGACCTTGAACTACCCTTACTGACCTTAAGCTACCCTTTCTGACTTTAAGCTACCCTTACTGATCTTAATCTACCCTTACTGACCTAAAGCTACCCTTGCTGACCTTAATCTACCCTTACTGACCTTAAGCTACCCTTGCTGACCTTGAGCTACCCTTACTGACCTTGAGCTACCATTACTGACCTTGAGCTACCATTACTGAACTTAAGCTACCCTTACTGACCTTAAGCTACCCTTACTGACCTTAAGCGACCCTTACTGACCTTAAGCTACCCTTACTGACCTTGAGCTACCATTACTGACCTTAAGCTACCCTTATTGACCTTGAGCTACCATTACTGACCTTGAGCTACCCTTACTGACCTTAAGCTACCCTTACTGACCTTACGCTACCCTTACTGACCTTAAGCAACCCTTACTGACCTTAAGCTACCCTTACTGACCTTGAGCTACTATTACTGACCTTAAGCTACCCTTACTGACCTTGAGCTACCCTAACTGACCTTAAGCTTCCCTAACTGACCTTGAGCTACCCTTACTGACCATAAGCTACCCTTACTGACCCTGAACATGACATTACTGACCTTGACCTGACTGTTATTATATACTGACCTTAAGTGTGACCTTATTGACCTTGAGCTACCTTTACCGACCTTGAACGTGACATTTCTGACCTTGAGCATGATCTTACGGACTTTGAATTGACTGTATTATATACTGACCTTGAGCTGCCCTTATTGGGCTTGATGGTGATTATACTGACCTTGAGTATGTTTTGAACTAAAGCAGTATCTCGCTCAGGAAGGTTCTGTATTCTTCTGACCAGCAGCTCATAAGCATCATGGGGAGATAGGTCTGTGTAAAATACAACAATTTTAGTTACCTACTATGCATGCAACACTAACTGAATATCGACATTATACACATGCACATATGATAAATAATGTATAATATATGAATTATGAACTAATATAACCTGATAATGTCATCGTTCAGCATTTTACCATTGATCAATATTTCTCACATAAACAGCACTAATTGATTATTGATAATGAATTCCATTTCATCATTTTCATCCGTCACATTTTTCGCAAGATTAGTAATGTTGTAATCTATTTCAGCTATCATATACTTGTTCCTTATCAAGTTCCACCATTCTAAATGACGTCAACAACAATCAAAGTTCCTCAAAAAGTCACATTTCAAGCACTTATCTAAAGTTATGCTACAGTAATAAGCATTAATTGATTTTTAAAATATTTTCTGAAGTCACTCATTTAATTCCATTAGACCAGGTATCTGATTTATAATATCCCGTTGGAAGTTTTCTTACACTTAATTCATTATTCTGTGGCTGTAAGATGATGTTATTTATTCAGCCAATCAACTAGTGGGCATTCAAAGCTTTAGTTTTATACAATATTCCAATATTTTCCACAGTCGTATCTGTCAAACTCACAATAATCTATCACCACCTATGTAAAGCCATAAGGCATTTTTAAACAATAATGCTACATCATATTTTGTTCCATGTAAATGTATCCAAATGTCACACTTGTCACTGGTGTTCCCATGTATTGTTGAAGATGCTCCACCGCTGACAAATGGTTTTTTTCACTGTCAAAAACAGGAGCAGACGATTTAGTATTTTTCTTCTGTTACAAAAGTTACTTACTTTACATGTACCATTACCACCATTGACAAGTTTAACCTTCTAATTTTACTTCAAGTTAAAAATATGAAAAATAATTTATTGCATCCCGAAAAAAAATCCGTGGCACTATATCCTATATGGAATGAAGTACTGATTGCCCATGCACCAAATGCGAAATGAATTATTTTATATTATTTTTGTGTTTAATTCATATATATACACAATTAAACACCAATTATTGTTCAAATGATGAATATCATTTATGCTCTGTCGGCGGTGGAGCATCTTTAATTCAACAGTTCATTTTTATCCCATAGTTTCTTATCACAACTAAATTAAGCTTAACATTCCTTTAGCAGAGTTCCTCGATCCACGTTATTTTGTTTTTCACTTAACTCATGTTCCTTATAATTCCAGATATTTCAAGGTTTCCCTTCAAACATTTCCTGGTGTTGTATGTAAATATTCATCATCAAATTCCTTCTACTCCTTAGTGATATCCCGAGACACCAAGTTTTACAGCAGTTTTATCTCAAATAGACCACCAATCATAAGTATTGACGGTCTGGTCTCATACCAAGAAGAAGAAATTCCATTTCGCTTATTTTATTCCAGATGTCACATTTGTCCAATATGGAGGTTATGGGCCCTGAGATCAGGCCTGATGTAGAGCTACCAGTCAACAACGCTGATGACATTTATAAAAACTCCTGTGGTATGGAGACAGTCCTGATTATTTCAGATTTTTTCATCAGTCATGAAAGCTTGCTAGACATGCAACGAGGCTGTAACTCAAGCAGAAACAGACGACTTGGCTTACTGAGCCAATCACATCGTATAAAGATGAAGATTGATAGCGATAATTCGTTGACATGTGATAAGCACCCCACGCTTAGCCTCGTAGGTCATGTAACTGACTGAGAGGCTCTCGTCACTTGATGGGGCTTCTCTGTAACATGCTACACTCTCTCATATAAGCTAATTTACCAATCATACACAGTTGTTTATGATGAGGTACACAAAAGGTCATCCTAAAATGTCATTGACAACCTGATAACCTTCAAAACCTGCTTTCATTACGTAAATATTACAATTTCAAGCATTATTTTCCATGCATTTTTTTCATTATTGTTTTTGTTTATGTAGGAATTCAATCATCAGAGACATTGGTTCTTCTAGGAATATTCACTTGTTAGATACAGCAGTAAACCAGACCTTATATATAAATACATGGAGGAAACAAACAAATCACATTCTACCTATTCAATTTAAAACTTGTGACCAAGAGAGTTATTATGGAAGACGTATGTAAGATTGAAGGACAGTTTGGTTCCTAATTTAGACATGAATTCCTTTGACCATACTGATCAAAATTTACTCCAATATCTAAAATCTATACATTCATCAACATCATGTTCACTAGCTAATCTTATAATTACCACACTATATCAATAAGTTCTCATCTATAAATTGTTAAATGTAGATACACACAATTAAAATGTTGTAATGCAAATGCAATAGTAGTAGTAGATTACAAATATTTCTTCAATTGGGAAAAATGCTTTGATAATTTCCCTATATCCTTTAACAGTTTATTTGTTTGATACTTTCCCTTTATCCTTTAACAGTTTATTTGTATGATAATTTCCCTATATCCTTTAAATATTTGTTTGATAATTTCCCTACACCCTTTAACAGTTTATTTGTTTGATAATTTCCCTACACCCTTTAACAGTTTATTTGTTTGATAATTTCCCTACATCCTTTAACAGTTTATTTGTTTGATAATTTCCCTATATCCGTTAAATATTTGTTTGATAATTTCCCTATACCTTTAAAAGTTTATTTGTTTGATAATTTCCCTATACCCTTTAAATTTATTTGTTTGATAATTTCCCTATATCCTTTAACAGTTTTTGTTTGATAATTTCCCTATACCCTTTAACAGTTTATTTGTTTGATAATTTCCCTACACCCTTTAACAGTTTATTTGTTTGATAATTTCCCTACATCCTTTAACAGTTTATTTGTTTGATAATTTCCCTTTATCCTTTAACAGTTTATTTGTTTGATAATTTCCCTTTATCCTTTAACAGTTTATTTGTTTGATAATTCCCTATATCTTTAACAGTTTATTTGTTTGATAATTTCCCTATATCCTTTAACAGTTTATTTGTTTGATAATTTCCCTATATCCTTTAAATATTTGTTTGATAATTTCCCTTTATCCTTTAACAGTTTATTTGTTTGATAATTTCCCTATACCCTTTAACAGTTTATTTGTTTGATAATTTCCCTACACCCTTTAACAGTTTATTTGTATGATAATTTCCCTACACCCTTTAACAGTTTATTTGTATGATAATTTCCCTACACCCTTTAACAGTTTATTTGTATGATAATTTCCCTATACCCTTTAACAGTTTATTTGTTTGATAATTTCCCTATACCCTTTAACAGTTTATTTGTATGATAATTTCCCTATACCCTTTAACAGTTTATTTGTTTGATAATTTCCCTATACCCTTTAACAGTTTATTTGTATGATAATTTCCCTATACCCTTTAACACTTTATTTGTTTGATAATTTCCCTACACCCTTTAACAGTTTATTTGTTTGATAATTTCCCTATACCCTTTAACAGTTTATTTGTATGATAATTTCCCTACACCCTTTAACAGTTTATTTGTATGATAATTTCCCTACACCCTTTAACAGTTTATTTGTATGATAATTTCCCTATACCCTTTAACAGTTTATTTGTATGATAATTTCCCTACACCCTTTAACAGTTTATTTGTTTGATAATTTCCCTACACCCTTTAACAGTTTATTTGTATGATAATTTCCCTATACCCTTTAACAGTTTATTTGTATGATAATTTCCCTATACCCTTTAACAGTTTATTTGTATGATAATTTCCCTATACCCTTTAACAGTTTATTTGTATGATAATTTCCCTACACCCTTTAACAGTTTATTTGTTTGATAATTTCCCTATACCCTTTAACATTTATTTGTATGATAATTTCCCTATACCCTTTAACAGTTTATTTGTATGATAATTTCCCTACACCCTTTAACAGTTTATTTGTTTGATAATTTCCCTACACCCTTTAACAGTTTATTTGTATGATAATTTCCCTATATCCTTTAACAGTTTATTTGTATGATAATTTCCCTATACCCTTTAACAGTTTATTTGTTTGATAATTTCCCTATACCCTTTAACAGTTTATTTGTATGATAATTTCCCTATATCCTTTAACAGTTTATTTGTATGATAATTTCCCTATTATCCTTTAACAGTTTATTTGTATGATAATTTCCCTATACCCTTTAACAGTTTATTTGTATGATAATTTCCCTATATCCTTTAACAGTTTATTTGTTTGATAATTTCCCTATACCCTTTAACAGTTTATTTGTATGATAATTTCCCTACACCCTTTAACAGTTTATTTGTTTGATAATTTCCCTACACCCTTTAACAGTTTATTTGTATGATAATTTCCCTATACCCTTTAACAGTTTATTTGTATGATAATTTCCCTATACCCTTTAACAGTTTATTTGTATGATAATTTCCCTACACCCTTTAACAGTTATGATAATTCCTTAACAGTTTATTTGTTTGATAATTTCCCTACACCCTTTAACAGTTTATTTGTTTGATAATTTCCCTACACCCTTTAACAGTTTATTTGTATGATAATTTCCCTACACCCTTTAACAGTTTATTTGTATGATAATTTCCCTACACCCTTTAACAGTTTATTTGTTTGATAATTTCCCTATACCCTTTAACAGTTTATTTGTATGATAATTTCCCTAAAACCCTTTAACAGTTTATTTGTATGATAATTTCCCTATACCCTTTAACAGTTTATTTGTTTGATAATTTCCCTATACCCTTTAACAGTTTATTTGTATGATAATTTCCCTACACCCTTTAACAGTTTATTTGTTTGATAATTTCCCTACACCCTTTAACAGTTTATTTGTATTGATAATTTCCCTATACCCTTTAACAGTTTTATTTGTTTGATAATTTCCCTATACCCTTTAACAGTTTATTTGTTTGATAATTTCCCTACACCCTTTAACAGTTTATTTGTTTGATAATTTCCCTATACCCTTTAACAGTTTATTTGTTTGATAATTTCCCTACACCCTTTAACAGTTTATTTGTTTGATAATTTCCCTATATCCTTTAACAGTTTATTTGTATGATATTTCCTATTTACAGTTATTTGTTGATATTTCCCTATACCCTTTAACAGTTTATTTGTTTGATAATTTCCCTATACCCTTTAACAGTTTATTTGTTTGATAATTTCCCTATATCCTTTAACAGTATATTTGTTGATAATTTCCCTACACCCTTTAACAGTTTATTTGTTTGATAATTTCCCTATACCCTTTAAATATTTATTTTTCTTACCCTAAATAATTTGTTTTGATAATTTCCCTACACCTTTAACAGTTTATTTGTTTGATAATTTCCCTATATCCCTTTAACAGTTTATTTGTTTGATAATTTCCCTACACCCTTTATAAATTTTTATTTGTTTGATAATTTCCCTATATCCTTTAAAACAGTTTATTTGTTTGATAATTTCCCTACACCCTTTAACAGTTTATTTGTTTGATAATTTCCCTATTATGATTTCAAACTTTATACGTAAAAGAGTTATCTGTACTACCAATGTTTATATGTAAAATGATGTTACCTGTGATATCAAAACTTTATGATGTAAATGAGTTACCTGTATATCAAACTTTACACATGTAAATGAGTTACCTGTGATACAAACTTTATATGTAAATGAGTTACCTGAAATATCAAACTTTATATGTAAAAGAGTTACCTGTGATATCAAACTTGGCGGTATGTAAATGAGTTTACCTGTGAATACCAATACTTTATATGTAAAGTCGAGTTACATGTGATATATCAAACTTTATACAGTAAATGTGAGTTACCTGTATATCAAAACTTTATAGCTGTAAATCGAGTTACCTATGTGATATCAAACTTTAATATGTAACGCCATTAAGAGGTTACCTGTAATACCAAAACTTTATTATGTAAATTGAGTTACCATGTGATATCAAACTTTATATGTAAATCAAGTTACCTGATGAGTTAACCTCAAACTTAGGCTATATGTAAATGAAGTTTACCCTGTTATACCAAACAATTTATAATGTAAATGAGTTAACCTGTTGGGATACTAAATGAAGTTACCTGGTAATACCAAACTTTAATTATAAACTGAGTTACCTGTTTGTATACCAAACTTTTTATATGTAAATGAGTTACCCCCTGTGAAATACCAAACTTTATAGTGTAAATGAGTTACCTGTGGATAACCAAAACTTTAATCGTGCATATGTAAATGACCGTTACCTGTGATCAGTCGAAACCAAACTTTATATGTAAATGAGTTTTACCAGCATGAGATAGTACAAACTTAAGACTAAAATTATGTACCTGTAATATCAAACTTTATCATGTAAATGATTACCTGTGATACCAAACTATTATATGTAAATTGATTTACCATGTGATATCAAAACTTTAATATGTAAATGAGTTACCTGTGATACCAAACTTTATATGTACATGAGTTACCTGTGATATCAAACTTTAAAATCTAGTAAATGAGTTACCTGTGATATCAAACTTTATATGTAAATGAGTTACCTGTGATATCTAAACTTTATATGTAAATGTATTACCTGTGATATCAAACTTTATATGTAAATGATGTTACCTGTGATATCACAACTTTTCATATGTAAATGAGTTACCTGTGATATCAAACTTTATATGTAAATGAGTTACCTGTGATATCAAACTTTATATGTAAATGAGTTACCTGTGATACCAAACTTTATATGTAAATGAGTTACCTGTGATAATCAAACTTTTATATGTAAATGAGTTAACCTGTGATACCAAAACTTTATATGTAAATGAGTTACCTTGTAGATATCAAACTTTATATATGTAAATGAGTTACCTGTGATATCAAACTTTATATGTAAATGAGTTACCTGTGATATCAAACTTTATATGTAAATGAGTTACCTGTGATATCAAACTTTATATGTAAATGAGTTACCTGTGATACCAAACTTTATATGTTAATGAGTTACCTGTGATATCAAACTTTATATGTAAATGAGTTACATGTGATATCAAACTTTATATGTAAATGAGTTAACCTGTGATACCAAACTTTATATTGTAAATGAGTTACCTGTGATATCAAACTTTATATGTAAATGAGTTACCAATATCAAACTTTATATGTAAATGAGTTTTACCTGTGATATCAAACTTTATATGTAAATGAGTTACCTAGTGATATCAAACTTTATATGTTAATGAGTTACCTGTGATACAAACTTTATATATGTAAAATAAGTTACCTGTGATACCAAACTTTATATGTAAATGAGTTACCTGTGATATCAAACTTTATATGTAAATGAGTTACCTGTGATATCAAACTTTATATGTAAATGAGTTACCTGTAATATCAAACTTTATATATGGTAAATGATGAGTTTACGGTTATATCAAAACTTTATAAATGTAATTGTGGTTACCATACCTGTGATATTAAACTTTATATGTAAATGAGTTACCTGTGATATCAAACTTTATATGTAAATGAGTTACCTGTGATATCAAACTTTATATGTAAATGAGTTACCTGTAATACCAAACTTTATATGTAAATGAGTTACCTGTGATATCAAACTTTATATGTAAATGAGTTACCTGTGATATCAAACTTTATATGTAAATGAGTTACCTGTGATATCAAACTTTATATGTAAATGAGTTACCTGTGATATCAAACTTTATATGTAAATGAGTTACCTGTGATACCAAACTTTATATGTAAATGAGTTACCTGTGATATCAAACTTTATATGTAAATGAGTTACCTGTGATACCAAACTTTATATGTAAATGAGTTACCTGTGATATCAAACTTTATATGTAAATGAGTTACCTGTGATATCAAACTTTATATGTAAATGAGTTACCTGTGATATCAAACTTTTTATGTAAATGAGTTACCTGTGATATCAAACTTTATATGTAAATGAGTTACCTGTGATATCAAACTTTATATGTAAATGAGTTACCTGTGATATCAAACTTTATATGTAAATGAGTTACCTGTGATATCAAACTTTATATGTAAATGAGTTACCTGTGATATCAAACTTTATATGTAAATGAGTTACCTGTGATATCAAACTTTATATGTAAATGAGTTACCTGTGATATCAAACTTTATATGTAAATGAGTTACCTGTGATATCAAACTTTATATGTAAATGAGTGTTACCTGTGATATCAAACTTTATATGTAAATGAGTTACCTGTGATATCAAACTTTATATGTAAATGAGTTACCTGTGATATCAAACTTTATATATGTAAATGAGTTACCTGTGATATCAAACTTTATATGTAAATGAGTTACCTGTGATATCAAACTTTATATGTAAATGAGTTACCTGTGATATCAAACTTTATATGTAAATGAGTTACCTGTGATATCAAACTTTATATGTAAATGAGTTACCTGTGATATCAAACTTTATATGTAAATGAGTTACCTGTGATACCAAACTTTATATGTAAATTGAGTATACCTGTGATATCAAACTGTAAATGAGTTACCTGTGATATCAAACTTTAGTATATGTAAATGAGTTACCTGTGATATCAAACTTTATATGTAAATGAGTTACCTGTGATATCAAAACTTTATATGTAAATGAGTTACCTGTGATATCAAACTTTATATGTAAATGAGTTACCTGTGATATCAAACTTTATATGTAAATGAGTTACCTGTAATATCAAACTTTATATGTAAATGAGTTACCTGTGATATCAAACTTTATATATGTAAATGAGTTACCTGTGATATCAAACTTTATATGTAAATGATCGTTTTGTTACAAACTTTTTATATGTAAATGAGTTACCTGTGATACCAAAACTTTATATGTAAATGAGTTACCTGTGATATCAAACTTTATATGTAAATATTACCTGTGATACCAAACTTTATATGTAAATGAGTTACCTGTGATATCCAAACTTTATATGTAAATGAGTTACCTGTGATACAAACTTTATATGTAAATGAGTTACCTGTGATATCAAACTTTATATGTAAATGATTTACCTGTGATATCAAAACTTTATATGTAAATGAGTTTACCTGTGATATCAAACTTTATATGTAAATGAGTTACCTGTTGATATTCAAACTTTATATGTAAATGAGTTACCTGTGATACCAAACTTTATATGTAAATGAGTTACCTGTCTGATATCAAACTTTATTTATGTAAATAGAGATTACCTGTGATACAAACTTATATGTAAATGAGTTACCTGTGATATCAAACTTTATATGTAAATGAGTTACCTGTGATATCAAACTTTATATGTAGAAAGAGTTATCTTTAATACCAAACTTTATCATGTAAATGAGTTACCTGTGATATCAAACTTTTATATATGTTAAATGAGTTACTGTGATACCATAAACTTTATATGTAAAAATGATTTGCCTCGTGAGTATCAAACTTTATATATAAATGAGTTACCTGTGATATCAAAACTTTATATGTTAAATGAAGTTACCTGTGATATCAAACTTTATATGGTAAATGAGTTACGCTGTTGATATCAAACTTTATATGTAAAAGAGTTTACCTGTGATACCAAACTTTATATCAAATGATTACATGTGATATATGTAAATGAGTTTACCTGTGATACCAAACTTTATATGTAAATGAGTTACCTGTGATATCAAACTTTATATGTAAATGAGTTTAACCTGTGATACCAAACTTTATATGTAAATGAGTTACCTGTGTGATATCAAACTTTATATGTAAATGAGTTACCTGTGCATACCCAAACTTATATGTAAATGAGTTACCTGTGATATCAAACTTTATATCAATGTAAATGAGTTACCTGTAATATCAAACTTTATATGTAAATGAGTTACCTGTGATATGTCAAACTTTATATGAGTTAAATGAGTTTTACCTGTGATATCAAACTTTATATGTAAATGAGTTACCTGTGATACCAAACTTTATATGTAAAAGAGTTACCTGTGATATCAAATCTATTAACTTTTATGATAAATGAGTTACCTGTGATATCAAAACTTTAGTATGTATATGAGTTACCTGTGATATCCAACTTTATATGGTAAATGAGTTACCTGTGATATCCAAACTTTATATGTAAATGAGTTACCTGTGTTATCAAACTTTATTATGTAAATGAGTTACCTGTGATTATCAAAACTTTATATGTAAATGAGTTACCTGTGATAGCTTTATATGTAAATGAGTTACTGTTCAAATCTTTATATGTAAATGAGTTACCTGTGATATAAACTTTATATGTAAATGAGTTACCTGTAATCAAACTTTATATGTAAATGAGTTACCTGTGATATCAAACTTTATATGTAATGAGTTTACCTGTGATATCAAACTTTATATGTAAATGAAGTTACCTGTGATACCAAACTTTATATGTAAATGAGTTACCTGTGATATCAAAACTTTATATGTAAATGAGTTACCTGTGATATCAAACTTTATATGTAAATGAGTTACCTGTGATATCAAACTTTATATGTAAATGAGTTACCTGTGATATCAAACTTTATATGTGTAAATGAGTTACCTGTGATATCAAACTTTATATGTAAATGAGTTACCTGTGATATCAAACTTTTATATGTAAATGAGTTACCTGTGATATCAAACTTTATATGTAAATGAGTTACCTGTGATATCAAACTTTATATGTAAATGAGTTTACCTGTGATATCAAAACTTTATATGTAAATGAGTTACCTGTGATATCAAACTTTATATGTAAATGAGTTACCTGTGATATCAAAACTTTATATGTAAATGAGTTACCTGTGATATCAAACTTTATATGTAAATGAGTTACCTGTGATATCAAACTTTATATATGTAAAATTAGTTACCTGTGATACAAACTTTATATGTAAATGAGTTACCTGTGATATCAAACTTTATATGTAAATGAGTTACCTGTGATACCAAACTTTATATGTAAATGAGTTTACCTGTGATATCAAACTTTATATGTAAATGAGTTACCTGTGATATCAAACTTTATATGTAAATGAGTTACCTGTGATATCAAACTTTATATGTAAATGAGTTACCTGTGATATCAAACTTTATATGTAAATGAGTTACCTGTAATATCAAACTTTATATGTAAATGAGTTACCTGTGATATCACACTTTATATATGTAAATGAGTTACCTGTAATACCAAACTTTATATGTAAATGAAGTTACCTGTGATATATAACTTTATATGTAAATGAGTTTACCTGTGATATCAAACTTTATATGTAAATGAGTTACCTGTGATATCAAACTTTATATGTAAATGAGTTACCTGTGATATCAAACTTTATATGTAAATGAGTTACCTGTGATATCAAACTTTATATGTAAATGAGTTACCTGTGATATCAAACTTTATATGTAAATGAGTTACCTGTGATATCAAACTTTATATGTAAATGAGTTACCTGTGATATTAAAACTTTATATGTAAATGAGTTACCTGTGATATCAAACTTTATATATGTAAATGAGTTACCTGTGATACCAAACTTTATATGTAAATGAGTTACCTGTGATATCAAAACTTTATATGTAAATGAGTTACCTGTGATATCAAACTTTATATATGTAAATGAGTTACCTGTGATACCAAACTTTATATGTAAATGAGTTACCTGTGATATCAAACTTTATATGTAATTGAGTTACCTGTGATACCAAACTTTATATGTAAATGAGTTACCTGTAATACCAAACTTTATATGTTAAATGAGTTACCTGTGATATCAAACTTTATATGTAAATGAGTTACCTGTGCTATCAAACTTTATATGTAAATGAGTTACCTGTGCATCCAAACTTTATATGTAAATGAGTTACCTGTGATATCAAACTTTATATGTAAATTGAGTTACCTGTGATATCAAACTTTATATGTAAATGAGTTACCTGTGATATCAAACTTTATATGTAAATGAAGTTACCTGTGATATCAAACTTTATATGTAAATGAGTTACCTGTGATATCAAACTTTATATGTAAATGAGTTACCTGTGATATCAAACTTTATATGTAAATGAGTTACCTGTGATATCAAACTTTATATGTAAATGAGTTACCTGTGATATCAAACTTTATATGTAAATGAGTTACCTGTGATATCAAACTTTATATGTAAATGAGTTACCTGTGATATCAAACTTTATATGTAAATGAGTTACCTGTGATATCAAACTTTATATGTAAATGAGTTACCTGTAATCAAACTTTATATGTAAATGAGTTACCTGTGATATCAAACTTTATATGTAAATGAGTTACCTGTGATACCAAACTTTATATGTAAATGAGTTACCTGTAATATCAAACTTTATATGTAAATAGTTACCTGTGATACCAAACTTTATATGTAAATGAGTTACCTGTGATATCAAACTTTATATGTAAATGAGTTACCTGTGATACCAAACTTTATATGTAAATGAGTTACCTGTGATATCAAACTTTATATGTAAATGAGTTACCTGTGATATCAAACTTTATATGTAAATGAGTTACCTGTGATATCAAACTTTATATATGTAAATGAGTTACCTGTAATACCAAACTTTATATGTAAATGAAGTTACCTGTGATATCAAACTTTATATGTAAATGAGTTACCTGTGCTATCAAACTTTATATGTAAATGAGTTACCTGTGATATCAAACTTTATATGTAAATGAGTTACCTGTGATATCAAACTTTATATGAAATGAGTTACTGTAAATGATACCAAACTTTATATGTAAATGAGTTACCTGTAATACCAAACTTTATATATGTAAATGAGTTACCTGTGCTATCAAACTTTATATGTAAATGAGTTACCTGTGATATCAAACTTTATATGTAAATGAGTTACCTGTAATACCAAACTTTATATATGTAAATGAGTTACCTGTGATATCAAACTTTATATGCAAATGAGTTACCTGTAATACCAAACTTTATATGTAAATGAGTTACCTGTGATATCCAAACTTTATATATGTAAATGAGTTACCTGTGATATCAAACTTTATATGTAAATGAGTTACCTGTGATATCAAACTTTATGTATGAGTTACCTGTGATATCAAACTTTATATGTAATGAGTTACCTGTGATATCAAACTTTATATGTAAATGAGTTACCTGTGATACAAACTTTATATGTAAATGAGTTACCTGTGATATCAAACTTTATATGTAAATGAGTTACCTGTGATATCAAACTTTATATGTAAATGAGTTACCTGTGATATCAAACTTTATATATGTAAATGAGTTACCTGTGATATCAAACTTTATATATGTAAATGAGTTACCTGTGATATCAAACTTTATATGTAAATGAGTTACCTGTGATATCAAACTTTATATGTAAATGAGTTACCTGTGATATCAAACTTTATATATGTAAATGAGTTACCTGTGATATCAAACTTTATATGTAAATGAGTTACCTGTGATATCAAACTTTATATGTAAATGAGTTACCTGTGATATCAAACTTTATATGTAAATGAGTTACCTGTGATATCAAACTTTATATGTAAATGAGTTACCTGTGATATCAAACTTTATATGTTAATGAGTTACCTGTGATACAGAAGATATATCCTTAAATCTTCGGTCCAGAATGGTTGACTTTTTGTCGAGACTGATCAGAGAAATATCACTGGCTCCCAGACAAAACAGCATGGTTTTGTTTGGATTGTCTCTGGAAGACTCGCAATGATGTGAATCACTAAAATGGACATGGAGTTCTTTGTGACCTTGATCAAGATCACCACTGTTGCTATGGCTTAAAGGGTCCCTAGTTACCAAATCACACAACTCTTCTCGCGAATCCCCAGATCCGGAAAGACCTCCGCCAGAATTTGAATGTGAAAAGTGTCCGGAATTTTCTAGGACATTTTCCGATGAGCTGATACCATCACTACAACCCGATAGGTCATCAGCACTACTAGAAGGACTGTCTATATGTATTGTATTGCCTCTGAGGCGCTCGTTCTGAGCCCCAAGTTCATTCTCCGTGACCGACACAACTTCGTCCAGACTAGCTGGCAGGCTTTTAACACTAGCACCACTGGCATGGCGTTGACGCCGCTCGTTTTGTTCTTCCTGTTTCTGTTTTCGTTCCTTTTCTTTCTCTGACAGTTTGTGACAAAGTTCGTCAATGTGGACACATGTGATTTTCTTGGTGTTAAGTTTGGCACGACCTACATACATGACCTCGTAGAAGGCCTTGGCAGGCTCGGAGGCTTTCGTTTCCACCATGTCTATGGTAATGTCACGGCGTGTGGCCTCTTGGATACTGCTGAACAACTCGGGTACCTATAATATAAAACAGGGCTTTCATGATTTACTGTTAAACAACCTGTAAGTGATTATAATGATATGGGTAGGTTGTTCAGATGGTCATTTGTGTCTATAGTTTGCAATGCTTGCTGGGGTTGGTTTCTGACATAAAAAGGTCAGTCTGAGGCACCTGCCCAGCTGTTGAGTGGGTTTTCTCGGGGCACTCAGGTTTACTTCCACACTAATACCTAGCTTGCACACTTATATCAAGGTCAATTGAATTTGTATAAGTTGTATAACTTTTTTGCAATCAATTTAAAATAAATTGATTTTATGTATTTTATATATCTTTTTGGCAAGTTACCAAATGAAGCCCTATAGTTTATCCATCAAGCCCCCCAATCACATTCACAGCTGCATCCTATTATAGGCTCATTTAAATTTAGTAACAGGTATAAGTCTAGATCTAATCTTTGTTTGTTTGTTTGATTAAATTAACATCCTATCAACAGTCAGGGTCATGTAAGGATGGCCTCCCAAGTATCAATGAAATGCGCAGCTTATATGAAGTGTGTGGGCATATGTTCTGGTATATTTGAATTGTGCCTTCTTGTATTAGTGGCACTCTTGCCCTTTCTAAAGATCACTGAAGCATGCAGTCTCACCAAACAACACACCCCATCTGTTCACATTATACTAACAACAGGCGAACCAGTCGCCCCACTCCCTTAATGCTATCAGCTCTAAACAAGAGCCAAAACTACCACTTTAATAGACTATATTGTATCTTGGATAGGGGACTGAACCCAGAGCCTACCTCACAGGGGCGAGCACTGATCAACCAAAGGCCAAAAGTAAGGTGGTGTCAAGGGAGCTGAGTTTAATTTATCTGAAGAAGAGAAAAGACAGGATCCTAACTTCCGTCGCCTTTTGAGTCAATATTATCTATTTGAGAAATAGCGGCAACAAAACTTGTCTACAGACAGGACAGACCACAGACAGCTAATTACCCAATCAAACTACATACAATGTACAGCTATAGTCATAATAAATCTGAGAGTTAAAATCATCACTGGCTGTTACAAGGCAATAAATGGCCAAATCTTCCAACAGTATCATAGTGCAATAGCTATAGGTTTAAACACAAATGGCATAAATCCTTTTGTTCTTTTTGTGGTATATTTCATGTTATGTACAAGATTTACCCGTAGCTATAATATCATAGGATATTTGTGAAATACTGGCTCTCAATTAACATTGCTGATATTCCATCCGAAACTCAAACTTTTCTCCAATAACAATATGGGTTTCATCCTTTTCATGAACATAGTCATTATCAAGGCACAAGCGTATGTCCAAATTTACGCGAGCCAATACGTACGTGTGTGTCATAATAATCATCAGGCATTCCAAAACAAAAATATCATTATCTGTAAGTCAATAATGGCTGGGCTTGATATTGTCACCTTCATTACAATTACACATTCAATACTCGTTAAGATCAATATTTTCATTACATTACAATTTATACACTGCTGTCACTACAAAGTTATATAATAAAAGGTCAATTATCGCTCCAAATGCCAGATTGTATTGCGTTACAAATGAAAACAGGCTGTAGAGGTGTTTGTATGCGTAAACAGATTTGTTCAGATTTGTTCCAATGTCCCACACTAACAGAGCACCTTAAATGTTGCATAATTTTGTACGAGCTAAGATTGCCAATCAATAGTGGCAGGGACTGGGTGACTGGTGCTGATCGATCAATACTTAGGCATACCTATAGTCTGAACACAACTACACAATTTTTAACTCCTCATCAGCAATCTCCATAACACACAGTATAACCGTAATTACAATGCCCCTAGGGTTTTGTCACATTGTCATGGTGATTTGTTTTAAATTTTACAAATTTTCTCGCTGTGATTGTGATGAAATTACTATAAATGTATACATTTCAAAAGCTGGAAATGTTGCACTAAAATTGTGATTGTGGGAATTTATCATTATGCTTACACACAATTCACAGTTGTTTTTGCGGTAAAATTCAATTCCCCAAAATAAATGTGTTTACAGCGACTTTTTATGACTCATACCATTTGGTATATGACACGGAAAATTATAACTACTGTCTAAGTGCACTCCTGATGGATTTACTGAGGTTATAACATTACAGTCATACATAACGTTTATTTGGTTAGTAATGATCGTGAGACTTTGATCAACAACAGCGGTATGATAACCTTAATTTAATAGTTATACTACTGATATTCCAGAAGATTTAATTCTTTAATACATTGTTTGATGGCTTTTACTATACCATATTCGACCCAATAAGCGCCCAGGGCGCTTAAAAATTTAAAAAGTGCTAATAAGACGAAAATATAACAAATCTGTACAGGTTTTGGTCTTTATTTATGCGTGGACATTTGAAATCAAGGCCTCAAAATTGGGAGGGGCGCTTATAGGGACATGGGCGCTTATTGGGTCGAATACGGTATTTAAATCTATTTTAATTTTGGCATAACCATTTCTTAAGATATTCCTGCCAGCAAACTTAAATCTAGTTGAATTTTGCCTTTAAACAGCATATACTATACACATGTGTAACACTGTGACACAAAGGACAAAAATGGAGTTTTCAATTAATCAACCTTTTCTTGTACATAGCTATAGCACTCGTTACTAACAGGAGAATTACGCTTTGGTTACCATATAGAAGGGAGGACGTTCATCCCAGAGCACGAAGTATTGAGAAGCCCTTAACAATAGTTAGGCATCCAACAGTACCAAATTATTTGGAGTGAAGAATTCCCCTGTGTTAGCTTGATGTCCTGTCAAAGGAAGAAGAATCAACGAAGCAACCTTGAGGTGTCAAAAATGATCAGCCATAAAATTGATGGGAGCGAGTGAGGCTAAACCAAACAAATTATTGAAGTGTCATACCAAATGGAATGAATCAACTATTGGTTAGGTTTTGGTTTGTATGTGAAAATAAACGAAATGATTCAAGTCAATCAGATGATAAACATTTGTTTACAATTGCAATCATGATCATCAATATAATAAATTCTTAGAGTTGAGGCCTGAGTTTTCAAGCTGATGTTTTCTTAAACAGGTACAACTCCATACAATGAAAGGAATAGAACGAGATCAGTTAGGAAGGAGAGGGAAGATTGATGCCACATAATGAATTTGATATAAACCCTCCCAAATGATTGGTAATTCTGGGGGTTTTTTCTGGCTTTGGTAGGACTTTTGGTGAAGTAGCTGAACTAAGTATACAAGTTCCTAATGTTGGCAGATTAGGCTTCCTGTAATATATATGTATAAGCAACTTTGCATAAAGTGTGAAATTAATGTCAGAAGTAAAATTATTAATTTGTTCTTTTATGGCTTTAGTGTCCAAATATATTTTAAACTCTTCTGAGATATCTGAAGGACACATTTTAGGGTAAACTTATAATCATAACATTTAAGATCTTCACATTCCACACAAGCAAGATTTTTATATCTAAATGTTTGCAATAATGAAATATAAATTTCTCATTAACCACGACAATTTTCTATATTTTATACTTACAATTCAGCTGGATTGGTCCATTGATTTTTCAAACATTATTCCCATAATCAGTTGTCTACAGTACATTTGTATAGATCAGTATATATAGACAGAAGTTAATTCTGGTCCATAATATAAAGGACAATAGAATTCTGTCTACGACCATAAACCGCTGGCTATTCCCTACTGTACCTAACAACACTAGCCTGTAAACATGTACCAAAGCCACCTAAACCACTAGTGCCAATGTATATTCCACACAATAATACATGTGTGGTAATTACATACACATGCTCTAGTCAGCTGTCAGTGATGTTGTGACATGAGTGGATTTTAGAGAACTTTACAGTCCAGCTGCTTATCAGGCCATATTTACACTGATATTTATGATAAAGTAAGTAGATGTTTAATTTGATTATAAAATATTGTGATACAAGGAGTCTGGTATATGACCCTTTATTAGTGCATTTTAACTCAAAAGTCATGGGAGCAGCCATTGAATATTTATGACCAGTTTCATAATATCTCCTGTGTATGAAATGAACACAAAATTAAGATACTTTTTATAACATACTGGGTAACTACAACAACCTACATTTCGAAAAAGTATCGGGTAACTTCAACAACGTACATTTTGTAAAATTTCCATGTCAAAATGACTTTTTCAACAAGAAGCCCATGCAATGGGCCTTAACGGTCATCTGACTACTAATTATAGTATAGAAGTGTAGGTCATTAAAGATTGCAGCCTATTTGACCCTGTGACCTTGAACGGAAGTCAAGGTCATACATTTGAACAGATTTGATAGCCCTAAATCCCAGCATGCTACAGGCAAAATATCGGGTGTCTAGAGCTCTTAGTTATTGTTAAGAAGTTGTTTAAAGATGTTAGGCTTTTTGACAACTGTGACCTTGAATCAAGGTCAAAATCATTCATTTCAATAAACTTTGTAGCCCTTCACCCCAGCACACTACAGGCCAAATATCAGTGCCCAGGGCCATGATTATTGAGAAGATGTCAGTTGATAGAAAAGTTTACTGCATACTTCCAACCTCTCAACAAAGGAAAGTGTGGCCAATAAATGGCTTGCTACCACAGTTTACTTACAGACTGTGCACAGCGCACGATGACAGACAGAACATGCATAAATGACTATAGTTCATCCTGATCCTTTGGGTCACATGACCTGTGATAAGGAATCACAGCCTGATTGTGGTATATGGACATTTCTGTACAATCATCACGTGTCATCTACCAAGGAATAAACTTCTGATTTTATGTAGCTATATCTTGACCAAGGCAATTACAAATATCCACTTAATTATTCAGTACTCTGCACTGACCGGTACACATGCCTGATATAAATAGCAATTTGTTAAAGTCAGTGGCCATTATCTTAATATTGACTGGTCAAACTATATTGTACACCACTACTAACGAGGACCATCCCTTCTGTGATGTCATGTTTTTGTGTCACTATCAATGTCCAGGTAAATTGTATTGCAATATACCCATACATAGATCTAGATTTAGTCATTCTAACAAAACATGGAAATGTTACTGTAACCATGGCTATTTTCGTGAGTGCTTAATTTTGCAATTTGCATTTAAGTGACAGATACACTTTTAGACTTAAGCTTTTAACAACAAAATTTGTACACATACAAAATATTACTCACAGGGGAAATGTTTGTGATCAAGCGACCTTTGTGTTAAATAAGCATAAATTACCACTTTTACAGTATGCAGGCGACACAAAATCATATGTCACTAGTGTAATATGACCTGTCACTAGTGTAATATGACCTGTCACTAGTGTAATATGACTATACATGTCACTAGTGTAATATGATGTGTCACTATTGTAATATGACATGTCACAAGTGTAATATGACCTGTCACAAGTGTAATATGACATGTCACAAGTGTAATATGACATGTCACTAGTGTAATATGACATGTCACTAGTGTAATATGACATGTCACAAGTGTAATATGACATGTCACTAGTGTAATATGACCTGTCACTAGTGTAATATGACATGTCACTAGTGTAATATGACCTGTCACTAGTGTAATATGACAATCACTAGTGTAATACCATGTCACTAGTGTAATATGACATGTCACTAGTGTAATATGACATGTCACAAGTGTAATATGACATGTCACTAGTGTAATATGACATGTCACTAGTGTAATATGACATGTCACTAGTGTAATATGACCTGTCACTAGTGTAATATGACATGTCACTAGTGTAATATGACATGTCACTAGTGTAAAATGACCTGTCACTAGTGTAATATGATATGTCACTAGTGTAATATGACCTGTCACTAGTGTAATATGACATGTCACAAGTGTAATATGACATGTCACTAGTGTAATATGACATGTCACTAGTGTAATATGACATGTCACAAGTGTAATATGACATGTCACAAGTGTAATATGACATGTCACTAGTGTAATATGACATGTCACAAGTGTAATATGACATGTCACTAGTGTAATATGACATGTCACTAGTGTAATATGACATGTCACTCGTCACAAGTGTAATATGTGTCACTAGTGTAATTTGACATGTCACAAGTGTAATATGACCTGTAACAGTGTAATATGACATGTCACTAGTGTAATATGACATGTCACAAGTGTAATATGACATGTCACTAGTGTAATATGACATGTCACTAGTGTAATATGACATGTCACAAGTGTAATATGACATGTCACTAGTGTAATATGACATGTCACAAGTGTAATATGACATGTCACTACTAGTGTAATATGACTGTCACTAGTGTAATGACTGTCACTTGATGTGTAATGTCACAAGTGTAATATGACATGTCACAAGTGTAATATGACATGTCACTAGTGTAATATGACATGTCACTAGTGTAATATGACATGTCACTAGTGTAATATGACATGTCACTAGTGTAATATGACATGTCACAAGTGTAATATGACCTGTCACTAGTGTAATATGACATGTCACAAGTGTAATATGACATGTCACTAGTGTAATATGACATGTCACTAGTTGTAATATGACATGTCACTAGTGTAATATGACATGTCACACAAGTGTAATATGACATGTCACAAGTGTAATATGACATGTCACTAGTGTAATATGACATGTCACTAGTGTAATATGACATGTCACTAGTGTAATATGACCTGTCACTAGTGTAATATGACATGTCACAAGTGTAATATGACATGTCACACTAGTTTAATATGACATGTCACTAGTGTAATATGACATGTCACTAGTGTAATATGACTTGTCACTAGTGTAATATGACATGTCACTAGTGTAAATATGACATGTCACTAGTGTAATATGACATGTCACTAGTGTAAATATGACCTGTCACAAGTGTAATATGACCTGTCACTAGTGTAATATGACCTGTCACTAGTGTAATATGACCTGTCACTAGTGTAATATGACATGTCACTAGTGTAATATGACCTGTCACAAGTGTAATATGACATGTCACTAGTGTAATATGACCTGTCACTAGTGTAATATGACATGTCACTAGTGTAATATGACCTGTCACTAGTGTAATATGACATGTCACTAGTGTAATATGACCTGTCACTAGTGTAATATGACATGTCACTAGTGTAATATGACCTGTCACTAGTGTAATATGACCTGTCACTAGTGTAATATGACCTGTCACTAGTGTAATATGACCTGTCACTAGTGTAATATGACCTGTCACTAGTGTAATATGACCTGTCACTAGTGTAATATGACCTGTCACTAGTGTAATATGACATGTCACTAGTGTAATATGACATGTCACTAGTGTAATATGACATGTCACTAGTGTAATATGACATGTCACTAGTGTAATATGACCTGTCACTAGTGTAATATGACCTGCCACTAGTGTAATATGACATGTCACTAGTGTAATATGACATGTCACTAGTGTAATATGACATGTCACTAGTGTAATATGACCTGTCACAAGTGTAATATGACCTGTCACTTGTAAAGACTAGTGTAATATGACTTGTCACACTAGTGTAATATGACCTGTCACTAGTGTAATATGACATGTCACTAGTGTAATATGACACTAGGTATATGACTGTCACTAAGTGTAATATGACATGTCACTAGTGTAATATGACATGTCACTAGTGTAATATGACATGTCACTAGTGTAATATGACATGTCACTAAGTGTAATATGACATGTCACTAGTGTAATATGACAGTGTCACTAGTGTAATATGACATGTCACCCAAGTGTAATATGACATGTCACATAGTGTAATATGACATGTCACTAGTGTAATATGACATGTCACCAAGTGTAATATGACATGTCACAAGTGTAAATATGACATGTCACTAGTGTAATATGACATGTCACTATTGTAATATGACATGTCACTAAGTGTAATATGACCTGTCACTAGTGTAATATGACCTGTCACTAGTGTAATATGACCTGTACTAGTGTAATATGACATGTCACTAGTGTAATATGACCTGTCACTAGTGTAATATGACCTGTCACTAGTGTAATATGACCTGTCACTAGTGTAATATGACCTGTCCACTAGTGTAATATGACATGTCACTAGTGTAATATGACCTGTCCACTAGTGTAATATGACATGTTTCTAGTGTAATATGACATGTCACTATGTTAGTGTCACTAATATGACCTGTCACTATTGTAATATGACATGTCACTAGTGTAATATGACCTGTCACTAGTGTAATATGACCTGTCACTAGTGTAATATGACATGTCACAAGTGTAATATGACATGTCACTAGTGTAATATGACCTGTCACTAGTGTAATATGACATGTCACTAGTGTAATATGACATGTCACTAGTGTAATATGACATGTCACTAGTGTAATATGACATGTCACTAGTGTAATATGACCTGTCACTAGTGTAATATGACATGTCACTAGTGTAATATGACCTGTCACTAGTGTAATATGACATGTCACAGAACAATTTTCATTGACTTGAACTTCATTGTGAGGTCAAGACAGAAATAATAAAATGATGTAAGAAAATGATATGGCGTCAGAATTTCAAGGTCGGTGGGACAAGATGGCAATCTCTGCTCGATTTTTTTGATAAATTTTGATGTGAGGGTCTTTGAAATTTAGATTGTTATAATATTGTGATAAAAATTTCTTTTCATAATACTTAATTGTTTCATAAAATCTCCTATGAAATTAACACTCATGTTGTATCCTATGTTTATTGTGCAGTGTGTGTGTGGATCAATTTATTGTGATATATATATATACACACTTTGTTTTTAGTTTACTGTCCTATTAACACCCACAGCCTTTTTTTAGTCAGGTTTAATTTGTTGATGGAGGAAAGCCAGAGTACCCAGAGGAAAACCACCGACCAGTGGTCAGTACCTGGTAACTGTCCCACATGGGATTCGAACACGGAACCCAGAGGAGGGCAACTTGTGGTAATATGTCAGGACATCTTAACCACTCGACCACCGTGGTCCCATATATATATGCATTCATTTGTTATCTATATGACAGTTTACAAAGTAAACAAGTTCATCAAGGACTTTAGCTAAGGTAGAGTTCTGATGCAGTAGCTAGCTATATATATATATGAATATAGGTAGCACATTTAGTCAGTAATAAGCTCAGGCAGAACCAATAAAATCAGTCGGAGTGGCTATGGGGAAGAATTAAATTGTAATTACTGTGTAGGCAGTCCTAATATGTAATAGCTATGCAGGCCAGGAAATTAGAAATGGCTGCATCCCTGGTTTTCCCAATGGACAAACTTTTATTGTTTACATCCATGTGACATCAACATCCCGTGGAACAAAAAGTCATCTTGAAAATTGGTTATTTATGAAGAATGCGTAGGTGTATATAGCCTACTTTTGATAGACCATATATAATGGAATTCACATCGTTTGGTTACTGTTAGAACTACCATTTAATGAGTATAAAATGTACACCAGCTCTCGCATTGTCTTTTTTTTTTTTTTTTGGGGGGGGGGGGGGGGGGGGGGGGGGGGGGGCTGGGATGGGGGGGCCTCTTGATCTATTGTTACATATTTCTGTTTAAGTTGTGATCCCAAAGACAACAAACAATTGCACTTGTAATTAAAACTGACTCATAGGATGCTATTGGAACTAATAAACAGATCGCCAGCTGTCAATCAAACCGCACGTGACTTTGCATTTTGTATTTGTGTGTACTACGATGTTTGCTCCGACATTGAATAGAAACACATGCGTTTGTGAGCACGAGGCGTGGCTATATTACACCTGGCGATCGGTCAATTATTGAACTGTTGTTGTTATTACCATGTACAGTACTATTGCTGGTAAATTTAGAATTTGATTATACCCGACCAGGATGTACTCTTTGTGATATTCATTTTCCATGCACACAAATTGATCTATAGAGATCTAGCTGTTTCCTGGTATGATTCAACAACCTTTTTTTATAGAAAACTGAAAACTCTAAACACAAGAATATTAGATATAACAAGAGGTACATGGGCCTTAAGGGTCATCTGTCTATTTGCACAAGACAACATCTCAAAGAATATAATAATTTCAAACAATTAAGGCAATATAAAAGAAGTCTTTTAATAGAAGAATGATCAAGTTCTGATATAATTAGACCATGAATGTAGGTCCCTTGATCCCCACCATGCTACAAGTCCAATATTCAGTCTCTAGGCCTCTCATTATTTATAAGAAGTTGTTTAATGAATTAGCTTTTTTAACTCCTGTAACCTTGAATAAAGGTCAAGGTCATTCATTTGAAGGTAGCCCTTCATCCCAGCATACTACAGGCCAAGTATCAGTACTCTTGGCCTTTCAGTTATTGAGAAGAAGTTGTTAGAATGAAAAGTTTATGCACAGCGCTCGGCACACGGCGCACAGCACACCGCGCATGACAATGGACAATGCATGATGACATATAGGTCATCCTGACCCTCTGGTCAGATGAACAAATATCATTTGGAAGTTCCTGTTGACCTATACATATATACGACCTTACTGAAAACCAAAACAAGAGGCCCAAAGGGCCTTAACATCATTAAACAATCATTGGCAGTCTGATAAAACACTATAATACCTTGGTAAATGTATATTTCTTCAAAAACTGATGACATCAAAGTTAGTTAAGATGAGCCATTTTTATACTCTGCTAGCATTACTTGTATATCTAAATGCAATAGTGGACTTATAGACAAATGAAGATGACTTATCAATTAATGCAACTTTTCTTAGCCTGTTTAAACCCTGTGACCTTATATTAGGTCAAGGTCATTCATATGAACAACCTTGGTAGCTCTTTATTTTAGCCGGATCTATTTGACCACCACTACTGTGACCTTGAAAGAAAGTCAAGGTTATTCTTCTGAACAAACTTCATGCAACAATTCACGGGACGCGTCAGGATGCGTCCTGTACACGTCCATTTCAGTTGGGACGCATCATTTTATAATAGTTTGCATCTGTAGACGCATCCCAATTTCAGTAGCGAAGTCCCATATTTTTTGGGACTTCGCAATCAAACACACCCAAAGATTTGCAATCGAACACACGTGAAAAATGGCTGCCTTGACAGGCGAGTCTTCTAGCCGAGAACACAGGCAAACTTACCGGGGTATGGACGCAAAACGCCATCCAGGCAATTACAATAGGATCATCCAGGCAATTACCAATTAATTAACACCTCAGGCCCAATATCTTGGGTCCTCTCAATGGATAATTTTGGCACATGGCCCACTTTTGAGGTTTCCTTTGCTATTTGATCAGTTATTTATCTGTTGTAAATTAAACATTTTGTTTGAATCCATACTAAGTATATATAAGTGTTTCATTTTTTAACTTTCAATTTAAAAACTATTTTTTTTTAAAAACAACATGCACTTATTTCCGTCTTTGCATATTACAGAGTTAGCTCCCTTGCGGGTAGGTATCGATTGTTACATCAATATTTTGTCAGCGCAATTCACATCGTTTTTCTGAAACGTCTCCGAAACGTATGATGTTACGCCTCACAAACACATGACTGTAATATGCAAATTCAGAATATAAATTATATATATTAACAATAAATGATATATTCAGAATGTTCTCCTATTGAAAATTGACCTAATTAATCTTTTGAGTCTATATTTTTTTTTAATGGAATGACAATGAAAAATTAATAAAGATTGATAAGATTGGCTATAAAAATGATATTACAATGATAATATTTTATCCCTTTTGAAGTGGGAGCACACCACCTAAATAAGCAACATGTTAAATACAAATGTATAACTGGTTTACAAAAAGATTTGATTGATTAATCGACATTAATTTTAAATAAATGATTTATTTTTCATGAAATATTTAAATTTGAAATGTTTAGAGATCGTTATATTTAAAAGTTGTCATAATTTAAAACATTTTTTTTCCTATTTGAATGATATAACTGAAATAAATCATACAGGAATGCACTATTGCGAGGATTCGCATATATTTTGGGACTCACTGATTTTGTCTGACACTCACTGATTTTTGTCTGGGACTCACTACCCGTAATTTTGTCACTGAGACTCACCATTTTCAAAAGTGGTGAGTCCAGGACTCACAAAAAAAATTTTCTACATAAATTGCTGCTTTATGGCCCTTAATTAATATATATACCAGCATGCAACAGGCCTAATATCAGCTTTCTTAACCTATTTAGTTATTGACAAGAAGACTTTTAAAAGATTTTAACATATTTGGCCCCTAGCTGTGACCTTGAATGAATACAAGGTCATTTTTATGCTATCTTAACAAATTTTGTCATATATATATTATTAGAACTGGTCACAGGTGTAGATAGACTTACTGGTATACAATGTATACAGAGAGAATTAAATATTTCAACAAGAAGATCAAAATTTCGTGTATGTCTAGATCTTTTTCCTGTAAACCAAATGTACAGAAATGAAGGGCAAAATAATTATATACTTTTAATACATCAGGTTAGGACTATTGCATATTATAAAAAGGCTGTTATTTATACAAGTATCATATATAGTGAAGCCCTTGGTAGTGAGAATGACTAGTAATAATAGCTAGGTGAGACTTGTGTCAATATTGAAAGTTTAAACTTAAAATGTAACAGACACTGTCTGGGGCCGGCCGGGCCCATGACACGACCTCCAGACTCTCTATGTTTCAGAATCCATATTGATCAAAATACATGGGGGTGTGTGTTCACAATCCATATTAATCAAAAGACATGGATGTGTGTGGTTTTACGTATCCATATTGATCAAATGAAATGGGAGTGTTGTTTATGATCTATATTGATCAAAAGACGTGAGATGTGTGGTTTACCGATCCATATTGATCAAAAGACAAAGGGATGTGTGGTTTCGATCCATACGAATCCGATATTGATCAAAAGACATGGGGAAGTGTGGTTTATGATCTATATTGATCAACAAGACATAGGGATGTGTGGTTTATGATCTATATTGATCAAAAGACATGAGAGGTGTGGTTTACGATCATATTGATCAAAATGACATGGGTTGTGTGGTTTACGATGTGGTTTATGATCCATATTGATCAAAAGACATGAGGGTGTGGTTTATGACGATCCATATTGTGGTTTATCAAAAGTACATGGGATGTGTGGTTTACGATCCATAATCAAAAGACATGGAGATGTGTGGTTTATGTATCTATATTGATCAAAAGACACGAGATGTGTGGTTCACAATCCATATTGATCAAAAGACATGGGATGTGTGGTGTGCGATCCACACTTACTAACCTATAAATGTTCATTTAGAGCAAAGAAATGTATTATTCATTTTTATTCTTGTAATTGACTTTAGTTTATGCAAACAGGAAGCATAATCAAGTGCATCTTAAGAAAAATGAGTAATTATACTTGCATATATACATGCACAATATCTTAAGTATAATATATTCTAATCACGTAGATTAATTAAGTATAACAATATTAGCACATAATTAATCAAGCAGACATTAAATACATTTATCCTCAAACAATTATTTTATTTAAATTTAAAAAAAAATCACCAATTAAATCAAGAAACTTGTTTAAAATCATTATGCAAAACAAAGGACACAAAAAACACATGGTACCGGAAAAATGAAAAAGACATTTTTTTAAACTTCTTTTAATCGTAGGCACCTTATCATTTTGGACATATTTATCTAATAAGAGTATATATATATTGACGGTAATGTAATTTATAGCCCAAAAGATCATGTAATTATATTATTGAATTATCTGCCCCGAGACCTGCAGCATACATGTACAGCTTAAGCTTGCAATGATTAAATGATGGTGTAACAATTGAGACATATAGATTTGTCAATACAAAATGCTTTAACCGACAATATGAAATGTTTTAACCCTCAATACGAAATGCTTCATCTGTCAATGAAATGCTTTATCGTCAAATATGAAATGCTTTATCTGATCAATATCGAATGCTTTATCACTGTTCGTCATTGGCGAAAACAATGCTTTATCTGTCAATAATGCCCTATGCTTTATTCGGGTCACAGTATGAATTATGCTAATGTATCTGTCAATATATTGGATATAATTGACCCTCGCTATCTGTCAATATCCAATATACCTGCTTTATATGTTAATATGAACATGACCGTACTGGTAACGGTCTGTCAATTTGCCATTGCGTTTGATCTGATCTGTCAATGCTTGCATCTGTCAAATGAAAGGCTTTATCTGTCAATATGCTTTATCCTTTATGAAATGCTTTATCTGTCAATATGAAATGCTTTATCTGTCAATATGAAATGCTTTAAAATCTGTCAATATGAAATGCTTTATCTGTCAATATGAAATGCTTAATCTGTCAATACGAATTTTTTTATCTGTCAATATGAAATGCTTTATCTGTCAATATGAAATGCTTTATCTGTCAATATGAAATGCTTTATCTGTCAATATGAAATGCTTTATCTGTCAATATGAAATGCTTTATCTGTCAATATGCTTAATCTGTCAATACAATTTTTTTTATCTGTCAATATGAAATGCTTTATCTGTCAATATGAAATGCTTTATCTGTCAATATGAAATGCTTTATCTGTCAATATGAAATGCTTTATCCGTCAATATGAAATGTTTTATCTGTCAATATGAAATGCTTTATCTGTCAATATGAAATGTTTTTGTTTTATCTTTCAACAGGATTCACATGAATTTGTTCCACATGTAACAGAACTTTTTCTTAATAGATCCTAATCAACATTTCTTTTGATGATTAGAACATGATCTATAATCCCACCCAAAACGGAATGTCACATTGATACGTTATTTTTACATATTTTTACGTCAAATCCCGGTATTGCAGTATTGCAATATCCTTTTTGGGGGTTCATGAAAAAGGTATGCATCGTAAGTAATTCTTTGTTGGTTTTTTTTTTAAACATTTCAATGATATTACACTCTGAATTATAAAGACTGGATTACTGGAACTGTTTACGAAGGCACTTATAAAAATATATTTTACTCGCACCTCGGACAGGGAAACCTCACATGATATTGTATATCCAGTGCTAGATTTTTCTATCTCATCCAATCTATCTGGTACATTAATTTACATAGTTTTGGGCGGAATTTTACCCCATCCATGTAACAGTCTGCGCATGTGATGTCATGTATACGTACTCTTGAAACGGTGACTTCTCTCACACGCTTCAGATAATAAAAATTATTAGCAATATGTGCAATTAGTGATTTACACTGCATTGTTTGATTGTTCCGTTGTTTTTACTTAATGTACATACTGATTAATCATTGTTTTTCTTTAATAGACATTAACCAATACTGTATATAAATTATAGACACAAGTTATTAAATTCTGTTTTAAAAATTTAACACTAATAATTAGAAAATCATACTTACCAATGCTTCATTGTGAGCCAAGAAAACATGACACTCGTAATCACAATAAAGATCATGACGAGTGAGGTATGCAAAGCAACGTGCGTCTTGGTGAGTTTTAGCAAACTTTGAAAGAGATGGCAAAGTGTGTTCAAATATGACAGAGTTGTCCAAGCATCCCGTTGCTCTCAGTACATGGGTCATCACATCAAGTCGAATCTCCCTGAAGGCTTCCTTCCGTCTTTTCACCTCGGCCATTACCCAAGGCATAACAAACTGGGGAGGATATCTCCGATCCAGTATGGCATTGCCAAGGTACATGACAATAAAATTGTTTCTTCGAGATGCCATTATTTCAGAGACAGACATCCACGAATTCGTCTTAGGTACGTGGACTCAGCAAATTATGGTAACGAACATCGCTGCTGTAAAATCAATATTCCAGATGTAACTGAACAAAAAATCGACGTGTTTCTATATTACAATGGAGATTTAAAGTAACAGAAGTTACACGTGAATAATTTTAAAAGCATTACATCATGCCATATTTCAACATGGTTTTTCATAAATCCACTTCATTTTTAGTAAACAATAAAGGCGGTGATATCACCTGTTGATTGTCACTTCGACAAATCTTTGTAAACAGAATGCTTAAGTTTCACATGCATTACCGTAGAACACAGCAACCGTCCACAATGTGCCATTAATAGTTGTTCTTGTATCAATATCCACTACCAAACATTTTACAGCTGATCGTATTTTTTATTTGGCGGCCATTTTGTGACGTAATGTGATGTTTGTTTTTTGGACGGCAATATGCATGTACAAGTAAAATATTCTAAATGCACTTGGCAATCTCATTAAATCATAAATAAATTCATAATTAATTCAAAAGTAAATTCTGATTAAAACATTGTGTCAGTAAATATTGATTATGCACGTGCAGTTAATAAGGCGGAAGTGACTGCAGTTGCATTCTGGGACATTGATTAGCAGACCGGCAGAATTTACCAACGAACGTGAAAGCGAAACAAGTAGGCCTAACTATGGCAGGACAGCAAAGATGGGTGCCACTAGAATCCAACCCCGACGTAAGTCATTATTCCAAATAGTTGAATAGTCAATTTTACGTTTATATGTGTCAACACGTCCTAAATCTGTTTTTTTATTTTATTTTCTAGGTACTGAACAAGGTGAGTGGTGTGGATAACGTACAAAGGGAAGCAACTCTTAAAATGATGACATGACTGCAGATGCTGTTGCAGACAAAATGACCTGATGTGAATTCGTTAACATAAGTTATCCAATCACATGATTCTGAGTCATACTCATTATCTAATGTCATTCTCACAAGTACATGATTTTTAGTTGATTTTAACGGAATGTTTTGTAAATGATATAAAATGCAACATAACTAAAATAATTTTTACTACCGTATTAGTCACAATCAGTGTAGCAACAAAGACGCTAAAAATTAGAATGAAGCCACAAAGAGACACTTAAATGTATTAGGTAACAAAAATGTTGCATGGTGTGGTTCTGCAGAAGAGGGGAAAGGCGTTCATAGGGGTAGGAGCGCTATAATTACGGCAAATATGGTATATTTATTAATTAGGCCTATAAAGGTATACGATTCTACCAATCAAATATCTAATGTTACACTTTTGATTGAATCAAATCAAATTGAAGATTTCTCTGGGCATAGTCATATTATCTGCAGATGTTAATCTATACATCAGATTGTATTGGGCACAACCCTGCCAATAGGTAATTAAATTAAAAGTCCTGCATTTGAGTAACTATTGCATGCAACCTACATGTACATGTAATTTGATTACACGCATCGATACATTTCCATGTTGGCAAATGCAGGATTCTGTGAAAGGAAAAAGCATGAAGTTAAATAATGTTGCAGTTCCAACTAAGAAGTCTTGATATTGTTGGAAGATTTTTTAGCTCATTATAGCTTAAAAAATTAAGCTTCCATAGTTTGGGGTTAATGGAAGTTGTATTGTTGAAATAAAAGGGAAAGTTCGGGTGTAGGGATAGAGGGGAGAGTCTCAACATTAAATGTTTTTTTAATTTTTGGTATAATCTTGTGTAAGTTATCGGTTTAAAAATGAAATTTGTCAGATGACCCCCAAGACCCCAGGACTGACTCTTGCCTAAATTGTAGGTGTGGACATCTCTGAGTGAAGTTCTATACGTTTTCTTTATTACAGTATATAAGTAAGCTAGGTGTGAACACGTCCCAATGGGAGTTTGTGGATGTCTATGGACTAGACCCTGAACTGTTGCAGATGGTTCCTAATTATAAAGATGTTGTGGCCGTCATGCTGCTTTTTCCTATCACTGAAAAGGTAACTCATTTATAACTCAGCCCACTGAAAAGGTAACTCATTTATAACTCAGCCAATGAAAAGGTAACTCATTTATAACTCAGCCAATGAAAAGGTAATCATTTATAACTCATTTATAACTCAGTTCAATGAAAAGGTAACTGAAAAGGTAAAAGGTAACTCATTTATAACTCAGCTCATGAAAATAACTCATATTATAACTCAGCCCACTGAAAAGGTAGAAAAGGTAACTCATTTATAACTCAGCCCACTGAAAAGGTAACTCATTTATAACTCATTTAAAAGGTAACTCAACCCACTGAAAAGGTAACTCATTTATAACTCAGCCCACTGAAAAGGTAACTCATTTATAACTCAGCCCACTGAAAAGGTAACTCATTTATTAAACTCAGCCCACTGAAAAAGGTAACTCATTTATAATCTCAACCCACTGAAAAAAGGTAACTCATTTATAACTCGCCCACTGAAAAGGTAACTCATTTATAACTCGGCCCACCTGAAAAGGTACTCATTTATAAACTAAGCTCAATGAAAAGATAACTTATTTATAACTCAGCCCACTGAAAAGGAAAAATTTTAGATTGTAGTAAAAGTTTAAAAAGCAGAGAAAAGATCCATCTTTCCATTGTCAGACAGAGATCATTCTTTGGTGGACGCCAAAATCCTTCTTGGATCTCTTGTTCTGGTATACATTCTAATTATGTTTGATATATGTACATGTATTCAAATATTTTCTTTGTATTTTGTAGTCAAAGGCCACTCCTATTGGAAGTGAGGAAACTGACGCCAAGGTTTACTTTGTGAAACAGACTATCGGAAACGCTTGTGGAACAGTGGCTATTGTACATGCGTTAGCCAACAATGAAAAACCATTACAAATTATTGGTGAGATTATTTAATATTTCTCTTGCAAAAGCTTTTACGTTGCTTCTAGTCATTTTATATTGTGGATTTAGGTCTAGGATTGTTTCTGTGTTAAACACTGTGGACAACATGATGTTTACTGTCCTGTTGTTGCCACATAATATGATCCTTCAAAAAGCTTTCAGTCGTAAATAAGCTTACACCTAAAGCATCTTCGAAGTACTTTCACTGGTAAATAAGCTTACACCTAAAGCATCTTTGAAAATACTTTCACTGGTAAATAAGCTTACACCTAAAGCATCTTTGAAGTACTTTCACTGGTAAATAAGCTTACGCCTAAAGCATCTTTGAAATACTTTCACTGGTAAATAAGCTTACACCTAAAGCATCTTTGAAATACTTTCACTGGTAAATAAGCCTACAACCTAAAGCATCTTTGAAATACTTTCAACGTGGTAAATAAGCTTACACCTAAAGCATCTTGAAGCATCTTTGAAATTCTTTCACTGGTAAATAAGCTTACACCTAAAAGCATCTTTGAAATACTTTCACTGGTAAATAAGCTTACACCTAAAGCATCTTTGAAATACTTTCACTGGTAAATGGCTAAATAAGCTTACACCTAATTGCAGCATCTTTGAAATACTTTTCACTGGTAAATAAGCTTACACCTAAAGCATCTTTGAAGTACTTTCACTGGTAAATAAGCTTACACCTAAAGCATCTTCGAAGTTACTTTCACTGGTAATGAAGCTTACACCTAAAGCATCTTCGAGAGTACTTTTTTTTTTTCACTGGTAAATAAGCTTACACCTAAAGCATCTTTGAAATACTTTCACTGGTAAATAAGCTTACACCTAAAGCATCTTTCGAAGTACTTTCACTGGTAAATAAGCTTACACCTAAAGCATCTTGAAATACTTTTCACTGGTAAATAAGCTTACACCTAAAGCATCTTGAAATACTTTCACTGGTAAATAAGCTTACACCTAAAGCATCTTCGAAGTACTTTCACTGGTAAATAAGCTTACACCTAAAGCATCTTCGAAGTACTTTCACTGGTAAATAAGCTTACACTTTAAAGCATCTTTGCAGATACTTTTCACCGAAATACTTTCACTGGTAAATAAGCTTTTCACACCTAAAAGCATGGATAAAAAAGCTTTGAAGTACTTTCACTGGTAAAATAAGCTTACACTTAAGTAGCATTCACTTTGTAAAATAACTGCACCACCTAAAGCATACTTTGAAATACTTTCACTGGTAAATAAGCTTACACTTAAAGGTATCTTTGAAAAAGTACTTTCACTGGTAAATAAGCTTACACCTAAAGCTATCTTTGAAGTACTTTCACTGGTAAATAAGCTTACACTAAAGCATCTAAATACTTTCACTGGTAAAATAAGCTTACACCTAAAGCATCTTTGAAATACTTCACTGGTAAATAAGCTTACACTAAAGCATCTTTGAAATACTTTTCACTGTAAATAAGCTTACACCTAAAGCATCTTCGAAGTACTTTCACTGGTAAATAAGCTTACACCTAAAGCATCTTTGAAATACTTCCACTGGTAAATAAGCTTACACCTAAAGCATCTTTGAAATTCTTTCACTGGTAAATAAGCTTGCACCTTAAGCATCTTTGAAGTACTTTCACTGGTAAATAAGCTTACACCTAAAGCATCTTTGAAATTCTTTCACTGGTAAATAAGCTTACACCTAAAGCATCTTTGAAATTCTTTCACTGGTAAATAAGCTTACACCTAAAGCATCTTTGAAGTACTTTCACTGGTAAATAAGCTTACACCTAAAGCATCTTTGAAATACTTTCACTGGTAAATAAGCTTAACACCTAAAGCATCTTTGAAATAAGCTACATTCACTGGTAAATAAGCTTAAACCTAAAGCATCTTTGAAAGCATTCACTGGTAAATAAGCTTACACCTAAAGCATCTTTGAAATGCTTCCACTGGTAAATAAGCTTACACCTATAGCATCTTTGAAATGTTTTCACTGTTAAATAAGCTTACACACCTAAAGCATCTTTGCAATGCATTCACTGTTAAATAAGCTTACACCTAAAGCATCTTTGCAATGCATTCACTGTTAAATAAGCTTACACCTAAAGCATCTTTGCAATGCATTCACTGGTAAATAAGCTTACACCTAAAAGCATGTTGACCTGCCTGGCCTTGCTCCCTGGTTGTGTAGGAGAGTGTAAGATATTAAAACTATTGTGTGGTCTGTCAACCATCTTAGATTTTGTCAATTACAAGTTCATTTACATTATATCCCAGGCAATTAATGGGATTACTTCCTTATTGTATTGTTTTCCTGGTGCTGAGGTCTGCATATCCATTTTGGAACAAATACAAACACAACATAACAGACAGTGGCCATATTGAATTTTAAGTGATACAACTGTGCAGACTTTATGTACCGTAAAGAATTGTTTGCATTAGGATTGTCAAACCGGTAGGAATTAACAAACTGGTTACTCTGAAAATCTTCCGAATGAGCTACCGGTTAATCAGTGAACTTTTAAAACATCAAAATGGTATACATATTAATGATTAAGATGTAACGTATTTGCACTACAGTTTTAACGTGTTGCGCTAAAGACCCGACCACATTTAGAATGTTTCTTTGCCGTACTAATGATATAATTATGCATCAAAGCACCGGGTATTGGCCTGATCCGGGATATTAATTATCTTGATGATATCAAGCAAGCAACACAAGATGTCATAATCTCTAGTTTAGAAATTCGGGACCAGACAAAATGTTCAATACAGCGTTTGATTCATCGGAGTTCGAATCATCGAGGTTTGTCTAGAAACATATACATAAAAGCCCCGATTATTCAGTTATGGAATTTTGTGACCTATTAGCAGACTTAACCGAGTAATCGGTTAACTAGTTAACCATTGACAACCCTAGTTTGCATATATTCAATACAATATTTTGGAAGAAAGTTGGAAAAGAAGGAATGCAACGAAAAGATCCTTCATTCCATTTATCAACTTCTGTACCGTTCTATAGTGAGCACTAAGATCTCTTGTTTTTGTAGTGGTTTTTTTAACCATTCAGTATTATGAAGGCTTTGGTCCCTTTGTAAATGAAGGTATAGTTTCACACACTATTAGCCATTTTAATGAGTTTGTTTGTCAATTGAAAGGTCTCTATTTTTCAGAGGATAGTTCTTTTGCCAAGTTTTTGGCTGCAACAAAGGATCTTACACCACAGAAGAGAGCAGATTATCTAGAAACAGATACTGTAAGTTCAGTAGTAAAATTACACTTCATATTAGAGTAGGCGTCATTTTTTTTCAACAGTGACAATAATGTATAGCTGCTGTTTTTCCATGGGGATAGGATTTCGTTATAATCATATATACATGTAGTCAAATTCTTTTTGCCAACACAAATAATTATCATGAATAAAGGGGAACATATAATTAGTGTCAATAGAGAAAATTTCAAACTGTTCTCTGAAAATACATAAACATGATTCTAACACTGATGGCATGGCATTTCTGTTCATGCTATTTTACTCTTTTTTCCTTCTATGATTTGAAACATTTCCTTTATATCCTTTCTGTCAGAATCCTTACAGTTCACTAATTAACATCATTAGAAATAATCTTCGCTTATTTACCATGAGAATTAGGTTGCTTATTTATTGTTTTAATATTTTTCCTTTAGAATATGGGAGCTGCTCATGATGAAACTGCACAAGAGGGTCAAACTACGGTGAGTGTTTTATAAATATGATATTTACAGTAATTAAAGCTATGTTAGTAGTACCTTTTGTGTTTTTAATAATATTTTGGTTTCTTTAGTACCAAGTATGAAATTTGTTCCCACATGTGTGAGTACAGTGAACATGGCGATAGCGCCTGGTGACCAGTCTATAACACCTAAACTGCTGCGCTGAATTGATTCTCCTAACAATATGTTAACAAGTACAAGTAACACAGAAAGACATAATTTTTCTTTGGATAATCTTATCTCCCCCCTACAATAAAACAAACATGTTTCCTTTTTGGCTGAGAAGCTTGAAGGATATCAATTGGTTATAGCTTTTTTTGCAATTATAAAGTGTCGCATAAATTTTATAAATAAATTTAGATAAAAGAAAATACATGTTCAACAATATTAAAGATGACTTTAATAGCTGTTTTAATTTCTTAAAATTGTGAATTTTTTTCTTAAATGAAGCAAAATATACTAAGCAATATCTGCAACCTTCAATACACTAACTTTGCCTTTTATCCATGATGAATTTAAGCGTTTGCAATAAATGCTACATCAACAATGTGCAGAAACATCATAAAGCACCTGACCAATTTGCTGGTGCAAAAATCTCTTTACATAATTTGAAATACTACTGAAATCTGTATGTCGGCATTTAGAAATACTACTGAAATCTACGTTGGCAGTTTCAAATATTACTGAAATCTACATCGGCAGTTTGAAATACTACTGAAATCTACATTGACAGTTTGAAATACTACTGAAATCTACGTTGGCAGTTTGAAATATTACTGAAATATGTATGTTGGCATTTAGAAATACTACTGAAATCTGTCTGTCGGCAGTTTGAAATACTACTGAAATCTGCATGTCGGCATTTAGAAATACTACTGAAATCTGTATGTTGGCATTTAGAAATACTACTGAAATCTACGTTGGCAGTTTGAAATACTACTGAAATCTACGTTGGCAGTTTGAAATACTACTTAAATCTACGTTGGCAGTTTATAATATTACTGAAATCTGTCCGTCGGCAGTTTGAAATACTATTGAAATCTGTCGGTAGTTTGAAATACTACTGAAATCTGTCTGTCGGACAAATCTGTCTGTCGGCAGTTTGAAATACTACTGAAATATGTATGTCTGCATTTAGAAATACTACTGAAATCTGTATGTTGGCATTTAGAAATACTACTTAAATCTGAATGTCTGCATTTAGAAATACTACTGAAATCTGTATGTCAGCATTTGAAATACTACTGAAATCTGTATGTCGGCATTTAGAAATACTACTGAAATCTGTATGTTGGCATTTAGAAATACTACTGAAATCTGTATGTTGGCATTTAGAAATACTACTGAAATCTGAATGTTGGCATTTAGAAATACTACTGAAATCTATGTCGGCATTTAGAAATACTACTGAAATCTGTATGTCTGCAGTTTTGGTAACATGGCTATCTTTATCAGTACAAGAAATGAGAAACAATATGGACAGTTCAGTAAAGTTATTGAGTTATTCCCCTTGGACCGAAAGTGGAGAATGTTCTGGCACCTGTTGTTATGTATTGTGAAGGAAAACCTCCGTGCAGTCATGTGGACAACAAACCCGACAGACATCGTCCCATTGACATGTAATTATATATAAGATACCTTATATATTGGATTTTACAGGGGCATACAATTCTGGAAATTTTTCACTAGCCCTTGTAGCCCAAGGGCTAGTAGCAACAATTTTTCACTAGCCCTGATCAGAATTCTACTAGCCCTATTTTTCGTTCATTTTTATATGCCCATTTTATTTGATCTAGTTTTGTACGAACCTGTACAGAACAAGTGCATACACATACCATATATAAAGATATTGAATCACAAAGCTTTTTTCACAGGTAGCAGCTATTCATTTAGTAAAAATATTCTTGAGGTAATATTGGCAATGAACAATGGATGCCATTCATGCAAAATATTTCAGAACTGAAATTGTAGTTCTTAAATCACTCAGGTATTTCTTAACTATCATTAGAAGTAAAGATAATATAAATATATACATACTTAGTATATCTGTTAAATTTAACTTTGATATTACAGAAAATATAAAGTGAATAATCTGTTTTGTATTCAATTTATATATGCAATGATGGCCCTAGTAATTTATAGTAAATAGTACAGTTCATGAAATTTATAAAAAATCTTTGATAAAATTTCTTTTTATTGACACTAAAATCTTAAACAGTTCATTGAAACTAAGTTGAAAATATTTTGATGCTGGCATAAAAGATTTCTCTTTTATGGATGAAAGCACTTAAAATCTTTGAAGACAACTTCTTGCGATAACTAAGATTACCCCCCGAGAGGCATCTAAGAGGAGATGGGCTTGCAGCATCTGGCATAAAAGATAAAGCTAGATTACCCCCCTCTGAGAGGCACTCTAAGAGGAGATGGGATGAAAGCTAGGATTACCCCCCTCTGAGAGGCACTCTAAGAGGAGATGGGATGAAAGCTAGGATTACCCCCCCTCTGAGAGGCACTCTAAGAGGAGATGGGATGAAAGCTAGGATTACCCCCCTCTGAGAGGCACTCTAAGAGGAGATGCGATGAAAGCTAGGATTAACCCCCCTCTGAGAGGCACTCTAAGAGGAGATGCGATGAAAGCTAGGATTACCCCCCTCTGAGAGGCAGTCTAAGAGGAGATGGGATGAAAGCTAGGATTACCCCCCTCTGAGAGGCAGTCTAAGAGGAGATGGGATGAAAGCTAGGATTACCCCCCTCTGAGAGGCACTCTAAGAGGAGATGGGATGAAAGCTAGGATTACCCCCCTCTGAGAGGCACTCTAAGAGGAGATGGGATGAAAGCTAGGATTACCCCCCTCTGAGAGGCACTCTAAGAGGAGATGGGATGAAAGCTAGGATTACCCCCTCTGAGAGGCACTCTAAGAGGAGATGGGATGAAAGCTAGGATTACCCTCCTCTGACAGGCACTCTAAGAGGAGATGTGATGAAAGCTAGGATTACCCTCCTCTGAGAGGCACTCTAAGAGGAGATGGGATGAAAGCTAGGATTACCCCCCTCTGAGAGGCACTCTAAGAGGAGATGGGATGAAAGCTAGGATTACCCCCCTCTGAGAGGCACTCTAAGAGGAGATGGGATGAAAGCTAGGATTACCCCCCTCTGAGAGGCACTCTAAGAGGAGATGCGATGAAAGCTAGGATTACCCCCTCTGAGAGGCACTCTAAGAGGAGATGGGATGAAAGCTAGGATTACCCCCCTCTGAGAGGCACTCTAAGAGGAGATGGGATGAAAGCTAGGATTACCCCCCCTCTGAGAGGCACTCTAAGAGGAGATGGGATGAAAGCTAGGATTACCCCCCTCTGACAGAGGCACTCTAAGAGGAGATGGGATGAAAGCTAGGATTACCCCCCTCTGAGAGGCACTCTAAGAGGAGATGGGATGAAAGCTAGGATTACCCTCTCTGAGAGGCACTCTAAGAGTAGATGGGATGAAAGCTAGGATTACCCCCCTCTGAGAGGCACTCTAAGAGGAGATGCGATGAAAGCTAGGATTACCCCCCTCTGAGAGGCACTCTAAGAGGAGATGAGATAAAAGCTAGGATTACCCTCCTCTGAGAGGCACTCTAAGAGAAGATGTGATGAAAGCTAGGATTACCCTCCTCTGAGAGCCACTCTAAGAGTAGATGGGATGAAAGTTAGGATTACCCCCCTCTGAGAGGCATTTTAAGAGGAGATGAGATAAAAGTTAGGATTACCTCCCCTCTGAGAGGCACTCTAAGAGGAGATGGGATGAAAGTTAGGATTACCCCCCTCTGAGAGGCACTCTAAGAGTAGATGGGATGAAAGTTAGGATTACCCCCCCTCTGAGAGGCACTCTAAGAGGCAATGCGATGAAAGCTAGGATTACCCCCCTTTGAAAGGTAATCTAAGAGGAGATGGGATGAAAGTTAGGATTACCCCCTTTGAATGACACTCTAAGAGGAGATGGGATAAAAGCTAGGAATCTTTTGATCCATCTATTAGCATCCAAAAGAGTCAGCAGATGACAAACAATTGAAACATTAATGGATGTACTACTTAGGTATCATGGTTCTTCATTGTTTAACCCACATTTATTAGATCCATGTCACACAATACCTTGGTGCCTCTAGTTCTTAATAGTATGATGCGATATAAAAATTGAGAAATCTACCGTTACATGTATTTAGCTTTAGAAAGGGATCTCATTCAAATTTCATTCATAGTTTTTGTAGGTTACGGTTAGTTACGGTATGCATAATGCATTTGTAGTTGCTGGCATGAAACAGATATGAAAGCAAAATAGCCAACAGGAGGCGGTGTTTTAAAATGGAATAAAAGTGAATGAAAAAAAAAAGGAAAAAACTGGCTGACTGGTAATTAGGCTTATAAAATGAAATTTGTTTTCACAATTTTTCTGAAATTTCATATCTATTATTCCATTGTTGGGTCGATCAGAAAACAACATAGCTGACTGGTACCTAATCCCTGATGATGTAAATTAAGATTATTTGCCCACAAGTTGACATTACCGGGTAAGCCTATTCTCCCTGTGTGTAGCAAATGTAATTTAATGAATAAGAAAGAGAAAGAAGGGAAAAGTAGAGAAAAAATCCTTTCTATCCTTTGACTGATATAGATTACTGTATCATGAGCGAAGACATCTCCTATGTAGACTTCCCTTTGGCCATTCTAATTTTTGGGACCAATCAATGAACACAAATCGATGGCTGACAAGCAGCCATCTTGGAATTTGATAGCTTTAGTTTCTTACTGCTATTCCTCCGAAAGAACTGCTGTAGAAGGATTTGTCTCAAACTTCATATGAAAGCTCCGCCCAAAAAGCAATGAAGCTTTCTGACATTTCATATGTAGGTTTTTCTTGTTTGCTTGTGTTCTACCATTATTGTATTTTCTGAATGATCAGGAAACAACATGGCTGATAAGCAGCCATCTTGGATTTTAACACAGTCACTGAAAATAATAAGGAGGCCTTCCTTGAATTCAACTTGTAGGAACTGCTTGGTCGTTAGTTCTACATATCCATTTAGTTTGATAATTGGAGGTCTGTTGCTGCTATGTAGACTGTAAAGTTTGCCTATATGTGTACTCAATATTTTTAAAGGAAAAGAGAAAGTCAATTGACCGACTGAGATCATTCTGTTGTGAGCTCCAAAATCGGAGTTGGATCTGCTGTTTGTCTGATACAAACCTACATGGTGTATATATATAAGTCCTGTATTGATTTTTCTGGCTTTTACAATGCTCAGTGCCACCTGTCACCACAACCTCCCTAGAGATACCTTCTATACCAACATACAAAAATTCCTGCCAAGATTTTCTTACATCTACTGTGAAAGACTGATATTTGTCCCTGAAATTGTCTTCTAAAGTCTTGAATTAGGCCCTGAAATTTACATTGATAGGCTTTAATTAAGTTTGGTAGCTAAAAACATGATCTGTGTGTTGCAGGTATGGTGCATGACAATGCCAAATTTCTTTCATCTTGGAATGGATATCTTGGCTTTTATTCCTCTACCAATTAATGTACATATGAGTTAAGGAAGTTGGAATCAAACTATAAAAAATTTATGTTTAGTTCAAATATTCGTCATTTCGGCTTTCCTTAGTTTCGCGCAAAAATAAACCTTGTTTTGTAAGATACTAACCATGTATTATGTTTAGCCTGCAACCATTTCCTTATATAGATGACATTCAAAACAAAAGCAAATTGCCAGTGATTTACTTGGTTTTGATAGAAGCAAGACGCTTCTTTCATGCACAGGAAAAGATTCATTCACTAAACTGAATGAGAGTTTTCTCCTTTTAACTATCGTAGGAAATATATAAGTGCCTTCGCAAACAGTTCCAGTAATTCTGTTCAAGATATGATATCACTGAAACAATATGAAAATACTCAAAAACAATAATTAACCATTGAAAAACTACTTTACAATACATACCTATAACATGAGCCAAGAAAAATGCGACACCGCAATACGGCAAAAATGACATCATTCCGCCAAATGTGATGTCAAATTTTGGCGGAACTGAATGACGTTTCATTCACCAAAAGTTTAAAGTTCCGGGTCAAGTTAGAAAAAGTTCCGTTAGATATGGAACAAATTTACATGATTATATTGATTGATAAAGTTTATCCATCTGTAGTTATCCATCGGTATATGCAGCAGTTGTAGGATAAAATTTGATATGATACCTGCATTTTACGTGATGATTCTCTTTTCCAGGCTCCTTCTGCAGAAGAAAAAGTCAACACACATTTTGTTGCTTTCATACACAGCGACGGCAAACTCTACGAGATGAGTAAGTATATTTCTGATTTAACTCAATAATCCAATGTGTTCTATTAAGATTTCCCTTCCTTTTCTAACAGAGGAGATGGACAATGCTAATTGTTATGCTTCTGCTTTGAACTACAGTGTACTATCGTGGAAAAGCAATTTATGTAAATTAAGCATTGTGCATATCCCTCCCATTGTTGGACCAGTAAGTAAACAATCTGCATGGATCTGGGAATTTACGTTAAATGGTTAGGAACTGTTCTTTCTGACAAAGCACTGTAGAATCAGACTTTTAATTCTGTTTTATTAAGATGATCTAAGATACACTCCAATACAAAATCTAAAAACTCAGAAAGTCATAGAGCATCATAGTGGAGTGAAATTTTAATTACGTTGATTTAAATGTGGGTGACAAGATCTCTCCTGAGATTGTGCTGATCCATGGGGCTGTCCAATAAGTTATAACAAACATCTAAGTCTAAAAGTCAACTTAGCAGGGTTCTTTCTGATTAGAAGTCTGCTTTTTATTTTTCGTTTTTCTCCAGCTCATATACTAGCACATGTATTTCTTCAGTCTAATGCAGTAAATGGTTAACCATTCTGGTTTGTCAATGAAAAGTTTTTCATTTCCAAAGTTCACAGACTAAGTCTCTGATCATTGTTTACCAGCAGGAAGGAGAAGCACAAACCACATGATTGATTGTGTTGATTAGGGTTCTACTGAGGTACAAACTTGGTTTATTTTACCTGGTAATAACTTCACTTCCATCGGTGTTTGGGTAACCAAAGTATAAACCAGTAAACAAATTGGATACATTCGTACACACACATCAGGATTCTGCTTTAAAACAGTCTTATCTGTCGTAAGTCCTTGCACAGCGCATTATGTAAGGAATTACCTGGCTGTTACAACCCATTAGTTATAAGACAGAAAGTACAGGTGTTTACAAGGATATGTGAAAGTAGAAATACATATGCTAGGCCTTCTACTCCCATTTTATGGTTCAGGTAAATGTGATAGGATATGGTCTTTCCTCGTTAAGTTGTGGTTTAGCTGAAAAGGTATACTGCAATCAGAATTAGGTGGCAATAGGTTCTGGGGACTGACAATTTTGGACATGGAAGGAGTCTGGTGGATGGCAGTATACAGGGTTTGGCAGTGTTAACAGGGTTTACATAGCAAGGAAATCTGTTCCTAACACCATTATGGCGGTATAACAAGGGACTACTGTACCTATCTTTTGTTTTTAACACAGAGCAGCCATTTTTATTTTCGTGGATGATATCAGCTGTTACGTACAGCTTGTGCCTGACCGACTTAAATGTGACCTTATTTAGATGTTGTGGTGTATATCCTTGACCAGAACAGCTGAGTGTCCTAATTCTAGGCCATTATAGTGTTGTTATGATACTGGTGTTTATCTCTCATTAATGCACATTTTGTTTGAGGTGTCATGGAAATTCTCTTTCCTGTTAATATTAAACAGTGAATGCAAGAAAATAAACTAAACATGGTAAATAGTTAGGATTTGGTTAATGGTTAAAGTGTGGACTTTCTAACTACAATAATACAAGAAAAATATGATATATATGTAATAAAACCTTAATGTTACATATACATGCATGCATATTGTAAATCATTGCTAGTTAGTTTTTGTTGTTAATCAGGGATACTTCAGGTCAAATTATGAATTTTGAGGGCTTAAGCTTACTAAAGTCAAATTACAGGTACGATGACTACAGCTTACTAAAATCAAATTACAGGTGTGAGGACTAAAACTTACTAAAGTCAAATTACAGGTGTGAGGGCAAAGCTTACTAAAGTCAAATTACAGGTACGATGACTAAAGCATACTAAAAGTCAAATTACAGGTATGAGGACTAAAGCTTACTACAGTCAAATTTCATGTACTCGAGCAAAGCTTACTAAAGTCAAATTACAGGTATGAGGACTAAAGCTTACTAAAGTCAAATTACAGGTGTGAGGACTAAAGCTTACTAAAGTCAAATTACAGGTGGGAGGGCAAAGCTTACTAAAGTCAAATTACAGATATGAGGACTAAAGCTTACTAAAGTCAAATTTCATGTACGAGGGCAAAGCTTACTAAAGTCAAAATACAGGTGTGAGGACTAAAGCTTACTAAAGTCAAATTACAGGTGTGAGGGCAAAGCTTACTAAAATTAAATTACAGGTGGGAGGGCAAAGCTTACTAAAGTCAAATTACATGTACGTGGGCAAAGCTTACTAAAGTCAAATTACAGGTATGAGGACTAAAACTTACTAAAATCTAATTATGAATTTTGAAGAGTAGTGTAAGAAGTTTCAGTGAATCTGAGTGTGTCAATGTTGTATAAATGTTTATATTTTAATTGTTTATTATCAATTATGTACAGATTATTCTTCCACTATGAAGCTCCAAATAAACTGACTGGAGAAAGCCGTCTTGTTTGGTCAGGATGTGTGTCAGAGTTCCAGATAGTGGGGACACGATGTTAGTGTAAAACACTGGATTCCTGAGAACGAGACACATGTGTTACTTAATACTAAAAATAGTAATGCCAGTACATATACATAGAGTGTGATAAAAAACGTATGACTTATCAATGCTGGAGACTTTGTGTAGATGTACATAAAGGGTTTTTAGGTCATCGATCTGACCCAAATGGATGACCTATTGTCATCATACATCGTCCGTTGACGTACCTGAACTTTTCATACAATCCACATCTACTCAATAACTGAATTCCTAGAGTACTCATATTGGGCCAGCTGTATCATGCTTGGATGAAGAGGCTACCAAGTTTGTTCAAATGAATGACCCTCTATGAAAGCAGTAGTTTTCTAACGTGAAATAATAACAATTGATACAGTGAAGAAGCCTTGGCACTATACTGAACGTTCAGCGTGGTTTCTGGTGACCCCTGTAGTACCGTAATTCTATGTACATATTGGTAGAGGAAGGATGTAGACACCAGCATAGAATGAATATACGTACACCTGGCCTACTATACCTTTCGGCCGGGTACGAATTTGTCCCTATGTGTCGTAGTGGAGCACTGCCTCCGAAAATCACTCTGGCACAGTTTTCATACCTTTTTGTAGTTTTCCGATTATTTTATGCGTATACTTGCATTTACATATTATTTTTGTCCAAAATAAACATAACTACCATTCTTAATATATACCGTTCAGCTCACAAGACGTCAAATTCACAATTTGTAGACTTATAAATTCCCTTCAGAAAGACCTTCATATGAATAATGTAAAAAAAAAAAAAATAATGCCTCGATTTTGATATTTGAATTTGATATTTTATGTGGTTTAGTTTTATTGCCAAGTAGGTAAGCGATATATATCAAACAAGTACGATAAAATGCAAACAAACATTTTATGATAGCTTGCATAATCATTACTTTGCTCCGTTAGCAGTAATAGGCACCAATTTTACAGCTGACACCAACATAGTGACAAGTTGAGTTAGTATTTGTGAACAGCAACATATAATTGATTTAACTGGGGAAATAAAGTGATGTCAAATAATATATCTTGTTCTTCAATCAAGTTGTAATATTACTAAGATTCTGATATCTGCCTTGAGCAGTACTAGTATGTGGTTGTTACTTGAGTTGTATGCCTGACAGTGTACAAATTGGGTGACTTCATAGCATTTTTATTGCTCTTTTTTATCTCAATAATCTGTACTATAATTATTAGAGAGTTGCTTATTCACAAGCTAAAATGTACCCTGTATAAGTGAAACCAAATTAAAAAACTTATCTTTGATTATAAGACTTGCCTTTCGAACCACATTTTACTTTGTTCCTAAACTTTAAGGAAAACCTTTACTGAAATTTCCCCATAGAAAAGCATTATAAAAGTTAATAAAAATTCTTAAGTTAAGGAGCCTTCCTTAAAATCTGAAATGCTTTCCTATGCAGAATTTTAAGTTAAGTGACTCATTAAATTTTAAGGAATGTTCATGAAACTGGGCCCTGGGAGGATTTAAATGTATACCAGCTGTTCATCACTACATCGTAGTACCAAGATTTTATGAGTGACCTTAAGTCACGGTTACAAGTATACTGATCACAAATAACTATACAGTGGAACTTGGTTGATACGAACTCGGATAATTCGACAACCCGGCTTAATACGAAGTACTTTGCTGGTCCCGGCCGAATTCCCACTTTATCTTTATTTAAAGAACTCGGATAATTTGAATTCGGAAAACTCAAGGAACACGGATATTACGAAGTAAATTTTGGGTCCAAATGACAAAAATCATACATAAAATGTTCTTATAAATCGAAATGAGATTTTTTGGACAACGAGTTCGCCGAAAATGCCGATTTTCTTTTTCATAAATGTGCTGTAGAACAGCATTTCAAAATATATATCTCGGTTTTATTTTTATAATTTTGCAACTACCGTCAGCGATTTTGACATCTCTCTTGTTTACATCATTTTACGACATGGAACTAGTCTAGATATACCAAGTAAAGATATCGTCAGTAGACATGAGAACTCGCTTAATTCGAACACTCGGATAACTCGGGGTTTTAACCGAGTTCCACTGTATGTTAGGTTGATGCCTTTTTGGACCCAAAATCTGTCACTGTTTTTTAACCTGTTATTAAGTGAACAAATTGTTGAATTTGAGTACAGTTGCTATAGTTACTATCCTAAACATAAATAAATTATGTCAATATTGACCAATTTTTGCGGTGTTTTCCATTTGGAAATCTAAAGTACATGCTTGAACAAACTTTATAATTCTCTGAAAGGTATAACGTAAGTGCCTACACATATATTCTCAGAAAATATTGAAAAGTGCTTTAATGTTTTAAGACAAAAACTTGTTTTTTAATTGAAAAAAATATGGAAAAAATTACCAGATTTTTAATTTCACTTAATTAATTAGATAATTTGAAATGTTACCAATGCTGCAAAATTAGAAAACTCTTTATCAATGAATCAGAGATGTACCAAATATTTCAAATATTTAATCTTAATTTCTGAACATTTTTGGGTTTAAAAAAAAAAGACTGATGGATTATGGGGACCAAAAAGGGCCTAAATTTTCCTTTAAGTGTCTTTGACGCTTAGAGATTTAAGTAATGGTCTGAGTAATTAATCAAAAACATGGTAGAATCATTTATTTTAAATTTAAATATCTTTTAAATGTATTTTTTTAGATGGAAGCTGTGATGCTCCTATTTGTCATGGAGCAACCAGTTCTGACAGTCTACTACAGGTAAGTGAGAATTTTTAGTGGAGTTTGAGAATTTGTGAGAAATCATGCTGATAAACTTTGGATAACAGTTTGTATTATCCGAACACTATATACACAAAGAATATTTTACTGGTTCTAGTACTTTTGGGTTGAAACACATGTTTGTTGGACTTGAGAATAATTTTTTGTCTTTTTTTTTGACAAATTTTATCTAAATCTGATCTTAGTAAGACTTGGTGAAGTTCTGTTCTACTATCATAGCATACATGGTGTCAATATCATGGAAAAATAATTCTTGTTTTTTTGGGTTTTTTTAGGGCGAGCAGAAGTACGCTCGCCCTATTGTTTTCCTTGTCGTGTGTAGAGTCTGTGTACATCCGTTATGCCTAGTGCGCATGAAATACCGGAAGTGAGATCTACGTATTGAATAACTATATTCTGTTGGTCTTTGGCTTATGGTTACATACACAGCTTATGATTTCATAAACATAAATTAAATATTAACTCTTTTGCAACGATTTACATAGGCAATTGTCAGTAATCAAGAACGTACCTGGATTAAACACTTATCACAAAAATACGTTTGGAACTGGAAGCGTATAATCATAAAAACGCTTGCATCTCTCTATATATTCAAGCACCTCACCGATTTTGTACACCGATGTGCATTAAGGTTTAAATAGTCGATAAAGGATTATGGAACTGGAAGCGTATAAACATAAAAACGCTTGTATCGCTCAAGAAATCCAAGCACCTCACCGATGATGTATTAAAAAGGTTCAAATAGTCGATAAATAGACGCATTGTGAAGCGCATTATCATACGAGTGAAACAAAAAAAAGACAATATAAAATATCAGTCTGGGTGTCTGAGCTCTAGATCTAATGTACCCCAGAAAGGCGTTCAAGCGTGGCACAGGTGAGTCACCATGTGCACAGAGACTAGACAGTGTTCTAGCGGACGACTATTTTGAACAGCGAATCAAGTCTTGAGTCTATCGTATCAATATCTATATAGTAATAAACACGCTTCTATGTAACAAAGAACACACTTAACAAAGTTCAAAGGTATTTCACATTTAAAGTTCTGATGAAGTAAAGGAATGTATCTATTACAATACACCAAGGGTGTAAACCATCTCCTTGCAATAGTTCCACAGATAATGAGCGAAAGTGCTATGTACACGGGGACACCTGTTGCCGAGGATTATTTCATACTGGAAACTAAGGTTAGGAAGTAGTTAGCGAGCACTTAATGTCTAACAGACATATTTCTAGTTTTTCTTTAATATGGACTTTTATTATTATGTAGAATGGGAAAGAGAGATGATTGAATATGAAATTTTATTATCGATCATCTATAATCGAAAGTGTTACCAATTAACTGACTGTCGGTTACATCATGACATCACCAGTATGGCTATACAGTAATGGCACATTTAACAACATTTTTAATTGATATGAATCATATGTGTCGTGTCATAAGATTCACTGAAAATATGACCCAAGCTTTGTTAAGGATGCAGGTAATTTTCTGAACATCTTTCTTGATACCCTTTGGGGCCGCGGTGGCCGAGTGGTTAAGATGTCCCGACATATTACCACAAGCCCTCCACCTCTGGGATGCGGGTTCGAATCCCATGTGGGGCAGTTGCCAGGTACTGACCGCTGGCCGGTGGTTTTTCTCCGGGTACTCCGGCTTTCCTCCACCAACAAACCTGGCATGTCCTTACATGACCCTGGCTGTTAATAGGACGTAAAACTAAACAAACCAAACCAAAAATTCTTGATACCCATTCCTTTCAACAGCGACTGTTCTTTGGAAACATTGTGTAGACATCATTTGCAGAATGTCTTCCGATGTTATGATCGAGGGACTCCTGACTCATTAGAAATGTTTTGTAATTGGACTATCAAAGTTAAGAGATTGGGTAATTTGGGTTAGAAGAGCACCTATGTTTATAACATCACAGCTATTAGGTTAGTTGATCACAACGTCTTGGGTTAGCTACTGTCTCAGAAGATTAACATCAAACATTTATAGTACATACAACCAAGGCTCATCAGGTGTTCAAAACAAAAATGGCTCCCTGGGGAGTAAAACTTGGACAGTAAGACAGAATCACCAGATTCCACCATTTCTCCTAGTGAACTTAATACATACTAGCATCAGTTCATTGTTGGGATTACTTTCTGCTTTTATAGAATTTACAGTCTTTCATAACAGACGCCTGTATACGACACTTTTCTGGTAGTCAATATCATTCTTGGCCTACAAAAATTTTTTGTTTTTTTACATAGCCTATACAAAATGTTTTTTGTCTCCATAGAAACAGGACAAACAGGGTGTCATTTTACTTATTTCATTTAAGATAGATTGAATTAAAAACTAAATGAAATAATTCTACAATGTAGTAACAATCATTAGCGATTATGAGAGTTACCTCCCTTGCATTATCACCTTCCTCGAGTACTTGTTAACCCTACCACACAATATATTTTAAGTGCTGTGAAATAAATCAATACATCATTATCGAGGGTAGCTTATCAAATGAACTGACATTATAGCAAACAGGACGCGTAGCTGGCAATCATAGATTTTTTAATCAATCTTACATTTGTTTATCAGATATTGTCAAAGTGAGATTATCTGGTAAAAAGTGATTTATTTGTTAAAAGATCAAATTCTTTTCAGTCCATCAAATCACCAAAACTGTTTTAAATTGTATAAAATTAATTCTAACATGTGGTTAAGATATCTTAATAAAGTACTAGATAAGGGCTTTCACCATAATTATACATGTGTTAGTTTGATAGTGGAGGCGTTAGAAAAAATGTTTTTACTAACAATTTTTTTTTTTTCACTTTTAAGATTTAAAATTGGAAAATATATTACTCACCGACTGGGAACCTGTTAAAATCAACACTGTATTACAAACTGTTAAGAATTCTAAGTCTGGGATTTCTATAAGTAATGTTCATCAGTGAAAATGGTTGAAGAAGTTCCATGTAATTCTAATTTCTTAAAACCATTTTACGAATCATGGTGCAGATCACCGTGAATACCAATAAAGACTTTCTGTTTTAATTTACCCGATCGTCGGCCTATAGATAAGTCATTGGCCTCGACTAGACCACCTTTTCTTCTGTCACATAGATTTCAATGAGTTAATCAATTACATGTAGTCTTATTTAGACTATCTTATCTGAATCTAATAGTTTTAATAACATGTCTTATCTAAATGGAATGTCTGCTTTACAGCATTCTACGAAATTTACAAAATTAACTCAGATTTAGTTTTGTTTAGTGTTCAAACTAAAAAAAAAAAAAAAATTTATATGGTCTTAAATGTGATTACCTATACAGTTGTGGAAAAAATAATAATTGTGCCAATTAAAATTACATGTGCTGTGACTGGGCCAAATTTTGACATGTTATTTTTTCTTCGGTAATATATTGAAAACCACCAGGTTTGATGAACATAAAGCTGTGAAAATCATTCAAATGGACAGGCAGACATGCACCTATGATGTTTTATAAACATTTGTTGCAACACAGAATTTATGCACTGTAAAATTCTTGTTTTTTTTATGCCTTATGAATTTTAGACGGGATGTTTTATAAACATTTGTTGCAACACAGAATTTATGCACTGTAAAATTCTTGATTTTTTTATGCCTTATGAATTTTAGACGGGATGTTTTATAAACATTTGTTGCAACACAGAATTTATGCACTGTAAAATTCTTGGTTTTTTTATGCCTTATGAATTTTAGATGGGAACATATATGAAGAACCTAGTACACTCTAAAAATGTGAAATGAAATTGTAGACCACAACTTGACTTTATGGTCTGACCGTATATGCACTCATTTTACTTCACTGTAGATGTTCATACAAAGATTTTTGGCAGTAATGCCAAAAATAATTTTCAAATTACTTGTACATTTTGTAAAAGTAGAGCCTATGCATTTTAAGTATTGTCATTCTCAAAATGTTTGTAATTTTTAGTGGTAAATAGAATATTAAAAGCTCTTCTTGATTCCTGAGTATGAAAATAGGACTAAACTTTCACAAAATGTCTATACAAAGTTTGCCATTAATCATTTTTTAAAAGAAATCAAATAGAGAAAGCTATAGGTACAGTTTTCATAGTTTTAGTCTGCATCTTTGAGTAAGATGAAATCAAGACCTGAAAAAGGAGGAGGGGTATGCTTGTTAGATCAATTACTTATTTCATTCAAAAATTAACATTCAATTAGCAAGCTTACATTTGAAACTATAGGCTAATGATAGTTAGATTAGTATGCATACTACATATGGATCTAATATTACTCTGGCCAGACTTAGTTACTGGAGATCTCAAAAATCAATAGTACTACAGGCTTTGACATTGCACATGGTAGCTGATGCTATGTAGATGTGAAAGATGTTTTTATTTTTTCTGAAAAATCTCCTGTCTGATGAGAATTGATACAGAGGGGCTTTAGTGACATTGCATGGTTGTATCTACGTAGTTGTCTGGATGGCACTGCTGCTTCCATCTCTATCAATGTTTGTTCCTCTCCACATGTAAAGCTGGTCATTTTATATCTGTGGAGGTATAAAATGCCAATATTCTCATCGTCATTTTACAATATCTATCTTCAATCTGTAAACAAAATGTTGGCAATCAGATAATTGTTTAAAGGAAATAAATCAATAGCGTAGATGAAAAAGTAAAGATAAGTTCTTTACCTGTTTTAATAAAGATTCCTATTACAACTTATTTCGTGCTAATTAATTACAAAGAATACAATCACCATCAACAAAAATTTTAAACTGTGGTCACAACTCGCCATACAACAAAGGTTTAAACTGTGGTCACAACTCGCCATACAACAAAGGTTTAAACTGTGGTCACAACTCGCCATACAACAAAGGTTTAAACTGTGGTCACAACTCGCCATACAACAAAGGTTTAAACTGTGGTCACAACTCGCCATACAACAAAGGTTTAAACTGTAGTCACAACTCACCATACAAAAAAAGTTTAAACTGTGATCACAACTCACCATACAACAAAGGTTTAAACTGTGGTCACAACTCGCCATACAACAAAGGTTTAAACTGTAGTCACAACTCACCATACAACAAAAGTTTAAACTGTGATCACAACTCGCCATACAACAAAGGTTTAAACTGTGGTCACAACTCGCCATACAACAAAGGTTTAAACTGTGGTCACAACTCGCCATACAACAAAGGTTTAAACTGTGGTCACAACTCGCCATACAACAAAGGTTTAAACTGTAGTCACAACTCACCATACAACAAAAGTTTAAACTGTGATCACAACTCACCATACAACAAAAGTTTAAACTGTGATCACAACTCGCCATACAACAAAGGTTTAAACTGTGGTCACAACTCGCCATACAACAAAGGTTTAAACTGTGGTCACAACTCGCCATACAATAAAAAATTAAAGGTTTAAACTGTGGTCACAACTTGCCATACAACAAAGGTTTAATCTGTGGTCACAACTCGCCATACAACAAAGGTTTAAACTGTGATCACAACTCGCCATACAACAAAGGTTTAAACTGTGGTCACAACTCGCCATACTTCCAAGTGTTGTCTACATGCACAATTCCTTTTGTGTTGTACCGGTAATTTCTTCAATTTTGGGGTTCAGTTACACTGAACTGACTGGCTTGAGCTTTATTCAATGTATGGTAGATATGTTGAATTAATTAAAAGGTTGGGACTAGGAACCAATATCGCCGAGTGGTTTGAATTGTTTGAAGTGTAGAAAGTAGGTTGATTGTTTGAATTGTATAAAATATAGTTGATATTAGTTATAGACCTCCTGTATCAGTAGGGTCTGTCTCCAATTAGTGCCAACAAGTGATCGGTCTGACTCATACACACCAGTCACATTACAGCTAATTGTCAAGACAACATCCAAAATATGCACTTCACTTTCTTAAAACACATGGTTTTTGATGTTTGAAATTAATTATACAGAAGACTATTATTTGAGTAGAGTCAATGTTTTTGATTGGATAAGATTTCCCACTCGTTGCCCTCCTAATGTGCAGTTATGATGCAGTATAACTCTCAAAAAACTGATATTCATCAAGATTTGGACTTACATAACTGTTTCAAGTCTTCAAAACGTCACACTCAAATGATTAAGAACTTTATCATTTCTTGGATTTCTAATATTTTAAAAGAATGTGGAATAACAAACATCAAAGAGAGTCTGAATCCTACAGTCATCAGCAGTCATCAGCATTTACGTATGTACGCCAACTTGGAAAACCCCAAAATTTCGGATTCCAGCAGTGGTGTTTTTTGGCTGATTTTGTGATTATGATCTGTGACTCACTGCTCACTTGTGTACCACCAACTGGCATACACTTGCCAACATACTTACACCATATCAATGTCGTTACTGATCGCTTTTGTTTCCAATTATAAGGTGCATAGGGTGCTTTACTAACACTTGGATTCCTAACGCTCCATCACTAGCAATAGTGAGGTCATTAAAAGACAATTACTGAATTTTGATATTAATTCAAGAAATTGTTTCATGATTTCTTTTTGCATTTTATTATAACATATGTATATGAGATATATATTGTTGCCATATCTAAAACTTCTAATTAAGAAATTGAAGAACCACATTTTAAAAATTGTTATATAATTGTCTTACTTAGACCGTACCATAAATAAATTTAAATCTGAAAAGTTTAAGACTTGATTAATTCGCTTTGCAATAACAGCAATTACCAATGCCTACATATATGCATATCTTAAACAGATATGCTACTTTAACACAAAACACAGACATGTGATTCTAATTATATAAGTTCAAATTCCAAATAGATGGAATCTGCATGGGCCCAGATTCACGAACATTCCTTAAATTTAAGAAATCCCTTAACTTAAAATTCCCCATAGGGAAGCATTAAAGAAGTTAGGGAAACAATCTTAAGCTAAGGAGCATTCCTTAAAATTCCCAATCCCTGCTATTCTCATTAACTATTTGATATCAAAAATTAATATTCACTGTTGAAGTTTTTGTGGCATTACATAATCACAAAACCCTACCAGTAAGTCTTGTGTTTTGCTGAAAAGGATAACTAATATAATTTTCTTCAATATCATAAGAACTGTGATAATTAAACGAGCTGTTGGATATCTGTAGTATCATACCTCCCCAAGATCTCTCCACCCACATGCCCTGATCTAATTAGGATCGTGATAATGGTCAGCGGCTCTGTCCACTCACTCACATTGTTTATATACTAGCCCCTCCTTGCATAGTGCGGTCAGCTAGATAATTTTCTCTGACCTTTTGTAGATGTAACTATAGTTATCTTGGTGGTCATTGTTAACTTGATCCATATTTCATCTACATTCCGGCCATTCAGGTCATCTGGAATGTCCAAACCAATCATAACATACAGGCCCATAGCTCATTAGGTTTTGATTGACAGTGGTCAAGGTTTTGGTGTCAAAGATTTCGCTTGACCACTTTAAAGACCAGAGATGAGGGCTAGATATTCCATGACACCTGATCAACAAACAAAGTGTATAAAAAAAGATAAAATCAGCTTCCATGTTGATTGTACATTTATTCTGTACATTTCGAAATGGACCAAATATATATGACATCTTGGGCCAATATCTTAACCTTTCAGCTTTCATCAGGTGTAGTCATCAATAAATATTTAGACATTTCAGCTCCTATATGTATATTAGTACCGGTATCTGAAATGTAACCAGGGATGGGATACTGAGAAATCACATATGATTCCAAAAACCTAGAGCAATGGTGTGGGTTACATATTGAAACGTTTTCCTGTGCACACATTATCTTGTCACAATACTAGCATCAGAACTGCCAAATTAAATTACAGTCATTGATCTTTTCATAAAAATATGCAATTATATTATACACTATTACTATCTTAATAAAATATTCCTCTTTATTCTATTGTGTTGACATTTCTTTTCCTGAAATGTTCTCGGAATGGAATGTTCGTGTTTGGTGTGTGTACTGTATGTGGAGATAAGTAAAAAGGTTACCGCTATATATAGTAGACTTGTCTGTACAGTGTTCCAGGCCAGTATAAATAGATCTGGCGAAGCTTTTAAAGGCTCAGCCGACTTTATAGGACAGCCAAGACCTCAGTGCTTGTCCTCACCAATGTACTGACATGCATATTGCATGATGTTGGGCCATATACCATTGCATATAGCACTGATTTACAATGTCTCACTTAGTACATGTAAGTGAGGCTGGGTCATAAATCTGTATTTAAAGTATATATAACCGCACGGCTTTCTGCTAGCTGTCTTCCTCAAGATTTCTATCAAAATCTTGTTGGTAACATGACATTTTTACAGCATTTAATGCTGAATCATTCACAGCAACTTGACGAGATCCTGTTGGAAATGAGTGTGTATATTGTATCTATATTGTCAAATTTATTTGTCATTAAACAAAATATAACTTACGTCATACAAAGCATATTACACTGTAAACCAACCAGATTTATTTTAAGTTTCGCATGATTGTCTCAGTAGACGGAAACGTGGAATCCAAGCCAGATTTCTACTATTTTATATTATAGAGACAAAATCAAATGTTTTACTTATATTTTTATAAATAAAAGTTATGTGATAAATAGAATCTTACATTTGTGTCTATGTGATATTAAATTTATCAAACTCGTTAAATAATTAGATATGCCATATGAGCCTTTAAAATTATTGAACTTGTTTGATAAATTCCATATCACATAGCGCCACGCATGTAAGATCCTCTATTTGCAGTCATTAATATCCAGCCTTTACATAAAATGTCTTAAATTTCTCTAGTACTTGTCTACATAATATGTTTGGGTAGTCCTAGTTAAATTCCTCATTGGGTGGTCTAGTTATCAATTTCAACTCTCTTACTAATTAGTGATAGTTTTAATTAATAGACAAAAGTTGACAGAGACAATGAACACAATTAATTTACTGATGTATCAATACTTTACAACATTTTGTAAAACAAATAAAACACAAGTTGACCACATATATTTTACACGTAATTGCTTTATAATTCTCTCATGTTGATTCCTATGCTTTTCACTTAAACATATTTAAGTACAAGTTGTCTGGATCAGTTATTACCGTATTCGACCCAATAAGCGCCCATGTCCCTATAAGTGCCCTTCCTCTTTTTGAGGCCTCGATTTTGATTGTCCACACATAAATAAAGACAAAAACTACAAAAAACTGTCTAGATTTGCAATAATTTCGTCTTATTAGCATCTTTTCATTTTTTTCAATTTTTAAACACCCTGGGCACTTATTGGGTCGAAGACGGTACATTGTTTACCGGGTGAGCAGAAAGATATATACATTTTTCAGGCTAAAGGTAGTCATTATCTTCACATACACATCTGAGAATGTTGTGGATTTCTTACGATTTTCATGATTTATTTGTAAATATGTTACATGTATAATGTATATATATTAAACAGAATTGATGTAGTTCACCAGTAGCACGGCTTTATATATTCAGAATGACTTTGCGATATTTTATTAATATGTACTTTATTTTGTGATATTGATAAGCGGGGGTGAAACTACATAGTACTTTAGTATGTTTGTAACATTCCCACAGACAACCACAGTCGGTGAACCTCTCTATATCACTCTCAAGCTATTTATAAAACCTGCTGTAGTGTTAAAAACATTCTGGAAAAACCAGAAACTTCTACTCATTGTCTGTGAAATCTTCTTAGATCTGCTGTCAGATTTACATAGGTCCAAATCTACAGCTGCCTTCAAATGACATTTAAATCGGGAGTAATTTATGTTATCAAATGGTTGTGGGGGTATCTGAGCATTGCTTCATTTGTAAGCAAGGAGAGATCCACAGATGACAAGGTGGCCCTGACAACCAGGCATTTCTTTGTCCCAGACCATGAGAACCAGCAGGCCTTGACCAAGCTGTGGTTTCTATTTCCTGTTCTAAAACCACAAATATGCTGTTTATACCGAAATACATATCAAACTTTGGCCAAATGTTCAAAACAACCTTCAAGGTGAACAGGTTCTTTGAGCCCTGGCTGGGGGGTACTTTACAGTCAAATAATTTCACCTAATTATAGCAACCCAGAAATACATTTACTTAAATTCCTGACTTGAGTTTCAATTAAATGATGTTATCTTTGTAGAACCTTGAGTGTTGGTCAATTTTAACTGAAATTTTTTCTTGTTAAATTTTCTTTTGTAAAGGTCAAATAAATTGTAGAATATTGGCAGAGTAGCTTCTTTTGTTTGTTCATGTACAAGTAATTCATGGTTTAAATCATCAGCCTGACATCAGTACATTTAGTATTAGGTTTCAGGTAAATGGGATTTATTACACTGACTTTGTGTACCCAGTAAGTAGTGGCATACATATATATATAAATATTGAGACTAAATGACTGACTCCAATACACAAACCCACCCACCTGAGTATGGCACATTCATACTCAGTTCATTCAAGCCTGAATTGTTTTTGTGGCATCAGAGATGAATTAGTGCGTGCTAGGTAGAACAAGTCTAGCTTCTATTTACTGTTCACTGATCTGGCCTGTCTGCACTGGTATCCATTACTATAAACTTACATACTGTGCTATATCAATGTACTTTAAAATAGTTCTTGTAGAAAACACGAGTATTTGTTATATAATATGTTGCACTTGCTTGAGTTTAAATTGTACATTACATGTTGCACTTATATTTAACTGTGTCACAATTTGAATGTACATTATTACTCGGTCTCCCGACGTAAAGTAATTGAAAATTCTGTAGATGAAACAATCATCACCTGTAATCTTATGTACAGCTTCAAAAGGAATGTAGGCATCACGTCCAGGAACATCTAAAAAAAATGGGGGGGGGGGGTATGCCTGTCAAGTTGGGTCATAAAATCTTTTTCTATGTAATCCTTTGAGGGGATTATTTCGCCTCCATCATTTTATCAATTTTTACACCTTACAGTTCTACAAGGATGTTGTTTTTCGTCGTTACATAGTTGTTATGTCATTACACAATGTACCATGTATCCTCTTTTAAGCCTCTTGACAGTTTGTTTAACTATAATCAGATTAACCTTACACACTTGCTAATCTTACTGAAACTGGCGCTGTGTGCACCGGTGGTGTGTGGATTGTTGGATTACTAAGAAAACTCAATGGTTAGAGGGATTAGTGATGGCTGGTATAGAAGGGAAGGTGACCTTGAAATAACCACACAGTAAACAAGATGGCCACCTTGTCAATGTTCTGATATAGAAGGGAAGGTGACCTTGAAATAACCACACAGTAAACAAGATGGCCACCTTGTCAATGTTCTGATATAGAAGGGAAGGTGACCTTGAAATAACCACACAGTAAACAAGATGGCCACCTTGTCAATGTTCTGATATAGAAGGGAAGGTGACCTTGAAATAACCACACAGTAAACAAGATGGCCACCTTGTCAATGTTCTGATATAGAAGGGAAGGTGACCTTGAAATAACCACACAGTAAACAAGATGGCCACCTTGTCAATGTTCTGATATAGAAGGGAAGGTGACCTTGAAATAACCACACAGTAAACAAGATGGCCACCTTGTCAATGTTCTGATATAGAAGGGAAGAAGGTGACCTTGAAATAACCACACAGTAAACAAGATGGCCACCTTGTCAATGTTCTGGTATATAAGGGAAGGTGACCTTGAAATAACCACACAGTAAACAAGATGGCCACCTTGTCGATGTTGTAATATAGAAGGGAAGGTGACCTTGAAATAACCACACAGTAAACAAGATGGCCACCTTGTCAATGTTCTGGTATAGAAGGGAAGGTGACCTTGAAATAACCACACAGTAAACAAGATGGCCACCTTGTCAATGTTGTGATATAAAAGGGAAGGTGACCTTGAAATAACCACACAGTAAACAAGATGGCCACCTTGTCAATGTTCTGATATAGAAGGGAAGGTGACCTTGAAATAACCACACAGTAAACAAGATGGCCACCTTGCCAATGTTCTGGTAGATAAGGGAAGGTGACCTTGAAATAACCACACAGAAAAACAAGATGGCCACCTTGTCGATGTTGTAATATAGAAGGGAAGGTGACCTTGAAATAACCACACAGTAAACAAGATGGCCACCTTGTCAATGTTGTGATATAGAAGGGAAGGTGACCTTGAAATAACCACACAGTAAACAAGATGGCCACCTTGTCAATGTTGTGATATAGAAGGGAAGGTGACCTTGAAATAACCACACAGTAAACAAGATGGCCACCTTGTCAATGTTGTGATATAGAAGGGAAGGTGACCTTGAAATAACCACACAGTAAACAAGATGGCCACCTTGTCAATGTTTGTGATATAGAAGGGAAGGTGACCTTGAAATAACCACACAGTAAACAAGATGGCCACCTTGTCAATGTTCTGATATAGAAGGGAAGGTGACCTTGAAATAACCACACAGTAAACAAGATGGCCACCTTGTCAATGTTCTGTATAGAAAGTCTTAAGGATTTTCAACAATAATGGTGTCTTAATGCTTTTGTCTTTATCAAAATCACGATTTGTCTTGTTTATGCTGCTCCTGCTGTGAAATGGTGGGGAGGGTAAGGGCATTATTATCATAAGAATGTTTCCATGTCTGTTTTGCCCTGTCCTGTCCTCTTTAGTCTTGGTCATGTCCCAAATGGTGTCAGTGGCATCATTGTTACTGTCTCACAGACAGTTCTATTTTGTACATAGCAGAGTTACCTCCCTCAGTGTTCACAAGTAAAAGTGGTCCGATGGCCCGAGGCTATAGAAGATCTGGTCGGTCTATGTAAAATCTTATCATGTTGGTCCTATTGTCTATGCAATTTTGACATAGAATTCTTTTATTCTGTATCCATGGACAAATTCTAATTTCGATCTATATTTAGTGAAATGCTTGACAAGGATAAATGATAATATTCATTATGAGAAATCCGTAAATTTAAGCAATTTTCATTGGTGTTTGTTGCTTTAGTATAACAATCAATCTTACGATCCTTTAGTTTTTAAAACAAAATATGTATGTGGTGATATAACGGGTCTATGAAAAAATGACTGGGGCCATAGAACTATGGAAAATTCACAGTCACTTTCAGACACTGCTCCCTTGCCGATAGGTATCTATTGTGAAGTCATTATTTTGTGAAACTCCCGTCGTTTTCTCTGAAAAGCATGACGTTACGCTCTCAAACTCGGATACCTCTGTGATATACAAATACAGAATAATGCAGCCTAATTGAATAGCTCAAAAGTGTTTTGTTTGTTGAAATCAAACTCTACATAAGCAGTGAGATGTCATTCATCTGTCTACCATGCTACTAAAATTCCTCAAATGTCTTGGATCAAAGTTTTCTTCAATATGATATATCCTAAAACAAGCAGTATTTTCTGACAGTTTTGAATGGCCTCAGTACACCAAAAACTTTCATTAGAACACCATCAATATTTATGACTTAAATTATTTTTTCTAACTGCTTTCATATACTTGTAAGAGACCTAAAATGTTTATAAAGTATACATATATGTAGGAGACATCAACCTTACATATAGATAAATGTAGACTTTGATTTTACTTTCAGGATGCTGTCAACGTTACTAAAAAGTTCATGGAAAGGGACCCCACTGAACTCAACTTCACTCTGATGGCCTTGACCAAGAAAGGTTAAAGTTCATGACCCTCAGTCTACATTGTAACATTCCTTGAGGAGGATTTCTCTGTCGCAATGGTTGTCAAGCAGTATATTTATTACGGTGACGCTTCATGGATGCAGACTCCATCTTAACTGCAGCTGGCGCATATTCTTCAGTCAAACAATAAATATTGTGTAGTGCCATTGTGGTCAAAAGTCTTTAAATCTGTGACATATCTAATGCCTTGATACTTTCAGTTTCTTGCTTATACATAAAGTATGTAACAGTTTTACATGGAAAATACTTTGTACAATAACATGTTCTTATTTTCTGGATATTCCGTCTTTGCAAATGAGTTATCTGCCCTTGTGGGTCAATATCAGTTGACATGATTGGTGAGTGTAGGATAATTACAGTGTATTCTGTGTGGAGTAAGATGTCACACTCCGATAACTCTATGATATGTAAAATATAATCAGCTCCAGACGATGAGAGAAGATTTAAAATGCTACTGTGAGTGATTATCATCCTTCTTATGGCCTCTCTAACTTTTGTGACAGAAATTGACAAATTCATCAGTCAATGAAAATCTACAGTTTTGAAATTTTATAGACCACTCTCTCAACAATAAAGATAAAAATTAGTGAAAGCACACTATATAAATTAGAATTAAGCATAATCTGTAGTAGACTCAATTGCTCTATATATCACCTTGGCCACATAGATAATCAGTGAATGTTAATTGCTTTAATGATGTGATGTATTTGATGGCGTTTTTGGTGCACAACCATCCTGATAACATGGAATACCAATACGTATGTGACAGTTTCTGTGGAGGAAAACTACAATGTTAATGTCCAATAACATGTGCTTTATTGATAACAAGTGTTGGTATCAGCTCTGTATGGGCCAAATCGTGGGATATAAGTATATATATTTATATATTTTGTATCGTTTATTTTCTACCGTTTGTATGCAATGTTTAGTTCAGTTGCACAGGTGATCTACAAAACGAAATAAATTCCCAAAGATGTTGGTGTCAAAAAAAACTTTTTTTTTTTAATTAATGCTGCAGCTCTAACGACTTCTAGACATGATGATGTCATCTTTAGAGCTATAAGAAATTACTGCAAGTGGAGCAAAGTAACAATTTTGACTATTCACACATTTGTATGCCAGTTATCCGAAGGACCAAGGTGAGCTAATAGCATACCCCGTCGTCCGTCCATCTGTCAACAATCAACTTCTTCTGCATAACCACCGGTCAGAATTCAACAAAATTTGACTGGTAGCATCCTTATGAGTAACTGACTAAAAATTGTAAAAATGATGGGGCTGATGACCATATAAACGACTTCTTCTCTGAAACTAAACATGGGATAGCACTAATAATGCAATGGTAGCACCCTTATAGGGTGGAGATTCAAAATTGTACAAATGATGGGGCTGACCCCCCCAGGGGCCTGAGGGATGGGGTCAATTTGACTATTTCTATATGAACGATTTCTTCTCTGCAATTGAGCATGGAAAATCACTCATAATGCAATGGTAGCATCCTTATAGGGTGGGGATTCAAAATTGTACAAATGATTGGGCTGACCCCACAGGGGCCTGAGGGGCAGGGTCAAAAGGAGTCAATTTGGCTATTTCCATATAAACGACTTTTTCTGTAAAACTAAGCATGGGATAGCACTCAAAATGCAATGGTAGCATACTTATAGGGTTGGGATTCAAAATTGTACAAATGATGGGGCTGACCCCCTCGGGGGGCTAAGGGACGGGGTCAATTAGGCTATTTCCATATAAAGGACTTCTTTCTCTGAAACTAAGCATGGTATAGCACTCATAATGCAATAGTTGTATCGTTATAGGGTGGGATTCCAAATTGTACAAATGATTGGGGCTGACCCCACAGGGGCCTGAGGGGCAGGGTCAAAAGGAGTCAATTTGGCTATTTCTATATAAACGACTTCTTCTCTGAAACTAAGCGTGGGATAGCACCCATAATGCAATGGTAGCATCATTATATGGTTGGATTCAAAATTAAACAAATCGTGGGGTAAATATGTCTTTGTGACTTTTGCATCACTAATTACTAAATTAAAGAAAAAACAGGTGAGCAATACAGGCCCTCATTGTTATGTTGGTTTTACCAAAAAATAATATACACATGCATCTATAAGCTTGGAATAATTGGGAACCTATAAAAAGCGTCGCAAATTTTGTTGGAGTGATTCTCTGCTGCAGTGCTCACTAGCACACATTTCGTACCCGGCTGGTAAGCATAGTTAGCAGGATATGTATATTTGTTCTACTCACAGATGTGTAGCTGCTGGTAGAAAGAAGGCACTTTATGAATTGTATTTTTTAATAATACTTGTTTATAGAACACAGATTACAATTCAAATCATTTGTTTATAGAACACAGATTACTATTCAAATCATGTGGGCACGATACTAAAGATTACAGGATCTCTTACTCATTTATCAGAACACAAAAAACACCATGCACACACTTGATATATAAGCCATCACGATACAATGGATGTTAAAAACAATTACTTTGAAACTGAAATAGTTTGCCAGACTTAAATGATGGCAACATAATTACAAATCTATTATAGCATCACCGTACATATAATTACTTTACATTATAGGAGGGGACAAAATGGAGTAATGAGAGTGGGGAGTCTGGTATTATGTTAGTGGAATATAAAGGCCATATCAATTAGAAATGACATGCTTCGCCTGTTATACATGTAGATAAAGTGATAATTACCACATATAAATACAGCCTTTGGTTAGCACAAGAAGTCAAAATTTAAAGATGCCCCGCCGCCGACAGAGCATAAACGATGTTCATAATTTGAACAATAATTTGTGCTTAATTGTGTGTATATATATATAATTAAAACAAAAGTAACATAAAATTATTTAGTTTGCCTTTGGTGCATGCGCAATCAGAAGTTCGTTCAATATTAGAGATGGTGTCTCGGAATTTTTTCGGGATGCAATTAATTATTTTTAATATTTCTATATTGAAATAAAATTAGAAGCTCAAACTTTTCAAAGGTGCTAATTGTGTGAAGTAAGTAACTTTTGCAACCGAAGAAAAATATCAAATTGTCTGCTCCTGTTTTTGATAGAGAAAAAAATACCATTTGTCAGCAGTGGAGCATCTTTAACAAGACTAGGTGTTGAGAGTATACATCCACCTTCATCAGTGTTAGCATTGTGGCAAACAATCATGACCTTTTCAAATTAATTTGCCAGGTGTCTGAAAATGAGCTAAAAACAGCTGGCTCACAGTTTTTCATAGCTTTCACGAATTTTAGAGATGTTTTTAACAACATGTAGTTATAACATAATTAAGAGATCTCTGTAAATATGTTTATGTACCTTGGTATATTCAATAAGTTAAAATAATTTTATATTATTTTTAGCTGTTGACAGAACATTCGGAAAAACAAAATTAAAGATTATAAAATCAGATGGTTGAATATTTAGGTTATCTGACCCAAAGGGTCAGGATGACCTATAGTCATAGTGCTTTGTCCTTCGTGCGCCGTGCATTGTGCGCCGTGCGTTGTGCGTAAACTTTTACATTTAAAACGCTACTCCTCCTTAACCGTTCAGTACATCATTGGGGAAGGACAATCATATTTTAAATAAATGAGTCTGGTCCGATCCCTAGGGGCCGAGTTGTGGTGCCCCAAAAGGGCAATTTTCTTAATTTAAGCTTTAAAATCCTACTCCTCTTTCATCCTTGGATGAATTTCATCCATATTTGGTGTGAAACATCATTGGGAAAGGACAAATTTTTTTATATAAATGAGCCTTGTCCGACCCCTAGGGGCTGAGGGGTGGGCCCCAAAAGGAGAAAATTTCTAAATTTAAGCTTTAAATTCTTACTCCTCCTTCATCCTTTGATGGATGGCAACCAAATTTGGTTTGAAACATTGTTGGGAAAGGGCAATCATATTATATATAAATGAGTCTGGTCCGACACCTAGGGGCTGAGGGGTGGGGCCCACAAAGGGGCCGTCATTGTAATCCTGACGTCATTTTATTATTTCTGTCTGACGTCACAATGAATTTCCAGCCAATGAATATCGCCCCAGGTCATATTACACTAGTAACATACGCAAAAATATTACACGGGCGAAATCACTGGATATCAGGCCGATTATGTGATAAAAACATATATATATATATATATATATATTATACTGTTGGTAAAAAATCTGTGCCAGGTCCCTGTGGTTTAGAACTAGATGTTTTTCTTCACTTGTCTTATGTTGTGATAGACTGTCTGAATGGTATGTCTATACTTACATGGTCCCTAAACCATTTATGTAGCTCAAAAAGCTTTCTCTTCAAAATCAACTGCTATACTTGTACTTTTGAAGACATCCCTCATAGCTATATTTAGCCTGTGTTTTACTGTCGGTAAGTATATATGCTGGCTTTTGATTGCTGTTTCTTTTTATACAGGTCCCAATGGCCACACTTCCTTGTGACCTGCTTTATAGAGACATATTCTAGTGTACATTTTATTGTGATGCTATTGTCATGGGAGGTTTAAAAACGATCTTAACTCAGTTTAATGAAATAAAATGTCTTTGCTTTGTCCCAGTAATCCCCAAATACCTACTAACTTGTCTAAACATAGAACACAGTCATATTTTATGATAGCTTTTTCAGATGTTTTAGTTTGTGAAGTCATCACTTTAGAGGGAAAAAAACTAGGAAAAGATAACGTTTTAGGAGAACTTGGGTCTGATTTGCGTTTTATTGAATTTGTTTTATTGTGGAAAAATCACAATATTTTGAATGATGCTTGGTAATAATAAAAACTGCAAAATACTATAGACAGCAGAAAAAAAAGTGAGTTTCTTTGATGATAAGTCACTTTGGGGCTCATCATATAGTGAGGAAGTTTAGATATCAGATGGGACTTTTAGTCTCTTGACCACAGCTATCCCTAAACCTTTAGTAGAAATTATAGGCACATACTGGACGATTTTGTTTAATAAATCTTTGCCAAAGCCTGACTAACAACAGCCTGTTCAATAAAAACTGGATCTGATGAGGACGGAAGACTGTCTACACATTGCTTTAATAAATATGTATCGGTAAAGTAGTTTTCACATTGATGTCAATTTCATTACAATTCACAAATATTGGTTTTATAAGTGATTGTGTATGCAATTTTTGTATAATATTTAATACAATTCGATATTTGCGTATATTATACCGGTATTCAAGTATACATACAATGTAAGTGTACACACAACACTATACCCACTCGAACATAAGCACCTGATACTTAAATATGAACACACATAGATAGACAGATAATAATGTCCTTCCAAGTAAAGGAACACGGATGTAAAAATAATATGTTTCTCTTGCTAGTTGATTGGCTGTACGCCTGCTGAATAAAGGTCACTTTCTCTTCCTCACTGTCCGAAATTGTACAGCCTAATTATAGCCCTATCATCAACATCTCACATCCTGGAGACAATGGGCCGGGGTTCGATCACTCATAAATGGCACTATAGGATACCAAAATACATTTACACAAACTACACATCGCTAGCTTTAAGGTAGTATTTCTGTGTAAACTATAGTGTCGGAACAAAGTTATCAAACGTGTGTATGCATCTTTGCTGACCATGCATCTTTGCTGACCAAAGACATCATTGCTACTGCTGACTTGTAAATTGTGTAAATTTTAACAACTTTTGTGAAAAATGTACACTTCATCAAAACAGTCCACGGGATTCATTTCACGTTTTTTACACTAAATAACTATGTCGTTCTGTACAAGGTGCGCTTGTTTGACCGGATTTTATTTTCAAAATCATACATATTGGTCCTTTTTACATGACGGCCATTGTCTGTTATATATTATATGATGTTTTAGAAGGATAATCTACCCACTAAATACTAGGCTTTACGATATATGTATAAACCAATGGTTTTCAATATAATGTTACTAGGCAGGTATAAAAATAAATAACCAAAATCAGATCCAGAAACTCTACAAATCATGGTTTCAATATTTGCAATTAATCTAAAACTCACAGGACTGTCTGCCTATATGGTTGAGTGTAAAACGTCTGACAGTTCCCTGGGCGGTGTCCTATTTAGAGTTTATATATAAGATGACCTGAGAAAACGTATTTTAAACATTTAGGCGTTTGTTTGCCTCGCCAACTAAATATAAAGAAATATTATTCATGTTCTGGTGTCGATTGGAAAACAGAGATCTATTTTAAACTGATATTGCACTACGTTTTTTTTAGCTGTGCCGAGAACTTTTAAAGACTGTCAGTATTTTAAAAAGTTGACCGGGTGGATTTTCTGTGTCTCTGTTTTATTGAATTTGTTTTATTGTGGGGAAAAATCAGCAATATTTTGAATGATGCTTGGTAATAATAAAAACTGCAAAATACTATAGACAGCAGAAAAAAAAGTGAGTTTCTTTGATGATAAGTCACTTTGGGGCTCATCATATAGTGAGGAAGTTTAGATATCAGATGGGACTTTTAGTCTCTTGACCACAGCTTTCCCTAAACCTTTAGTAGAAATTATAGGCACATACTGGACGATTTTGTTTAATAAATCTTTGCCAAAGCCTGACTAACAACAGCCTGTTCAATAAAAACTGGATCTGATGAGGACGGAAGACTGTCTACACATTGCTTTAATAAATATGTATCGGTAAAGTAGTTTTCACATTGATGTCAATTTCATTACAATTCACAAATATTGGTTTTATAAGTGATTGTGTATGCAATTTTTGTATAATATTTAATACAATTCGATATTTGCGTATATTATACCGGTATTCAAGTATACATACAATGTAAATGTACACACAACACTATACCCACTCGAACATAAGCACCTGATACTTAAATATGAACACACATAGATAGACAGATAATAATGTCCTTCCAAGTAAAGGAACACGGATGTAAAAATAATATGTTTCTCTTGCTAGTTGATTGGCTGTACGCCTGCTGAATAAAGGTCACTTTCTCGTCCTCACTGTCCGAAATTGTACAGCCTAATTATAGCCCTATCATCAACATCTCACATCCTGGAGACAATGGGCCGGGGTTCGATCACTCATAAATGGCACTATAGGATACCAAAATACATTTACACAAACTACACATCGCTAGCTTTAAGGTAGTATTTCTGTGTAAACTATAGTGTCGGAACAAAGTTATCAAACGTGTGTATGCATCTTTGCTGACCATGCATCTTTGCTGACCAAAGACATCATTGCTACTGCTGACTTGTAAATTGTGTAAATTTTAACAACTTTTGTGAAAAATGTACACTTCATCAAAACAGTCCACGGGATTCATTTCACGTTTTTTACACTAAATAACTATGTCGTTCTGTACAAGGTGCGCTTGTTTGACCGGATTTTATTTTCAAAATCATACATATTGGTCCTTTTTACATGACGGCCATTGTCTGTTATATATTATATGATGTTTTAGAAGGATAATCTACCCACTAAATACTAGGCTTTACGATATATGTATAAACCAATGGTTTTCAATATAATGTTACTAGGCAGGTATAAAAATAATTAATCAAAATCAGATCCAGAAACTCTACAAATCATGGTTTCAATATTTGCAATTAATCTAAAACTCACAGGACTGTCTGCCTATATGGTTGAGTGTAAAACGTCTGACAGTTCCCTGGGCGGTGTCCTATTTAGAGTTTATATATAAGATGACCTGAGAAAACGTATTTTAAACATTTAGGCGTTTGTTTGCCTCGCCAACTAAATATAAAGAAATATTATTCATGTTCTGGTGTCGATTGGAAAACAGAGATCTATTTTAAACTGATATTGCACTTGTTTTTTAGCTGTGCCGAAAATAGAAAAGTATTTAAAGACTGTCAGTATTTTAAAAAGTTGACCGGGTTGGATGTTCTGTGTCTCTGCTGCAGCATGTTTCGGGGATATAGCACTATAAAAAGGGCAAGAGGTGCTATCACAAAGAGACACGACACGAATGTACTGCACACTCCCAAAAGACGTACGCATTTCACATACGCAACACATGTACACCGCGAACATGGGAAGCCGTGATCGTGGCTGTTAACAATCGCAACATCGCGGAGAAATTTCCGGCATTCTTCGGAAATATAACAACACGTTTCCGAAGATTGTCGGAATTTTCTCCGACATGCTGCAATCGGACTATGGTTAATAGTTTATAATAAATACCAACTATACCTCTGAACGTCCTGAGGAAACATGAAGTGAAATGACTTGATAAATTCCTATCAAAAGTAACGCCGAGCGAGAGATTTTTAAAGATTATAAAAAGAATTCACAGTGTAGACATTCCTATATATGTGTTAAGGTGAAGTTGAGCTTTATTAAAAGTTTACTCTCCTCAAGCTGGTCAATTAGAATGCTTTGTAACTACAGGGTAACTGTCATAAGTTTTAAAGCTTTTATCTAGCCGACATTCGAATTCCACTTTTTTCATTGTAAATGTCGATGTTTACTTAATATATCATTGCTATATGTCACGAAGTATGATGAGATCGGCATGTTTGTAACAGGCATCGATAAATATAGGAGGATTTGAATTGTTTCCTTTATTAATAAGATCACAATACAGAAGTCCTCGACAAGTTTGTAACACGTCTGCTAAAACAGGTCTGATTCTCGTGAATTCCGTGTCCGTAAGTTTGATTTTCGGTCACAAGCATTCTTTATAGATAACTTTTTCATTATTGTGTTACAAAATTGCATTTAGATCGTTTGATTAACATAGCTTTGGCTATTTTTACCGAGTGATAAAAGGTAGCATGTCATTCAACGTTCACGAAACAAAACCCATGTGTACGGAGTTGCCAAAGTTCAATGGTTTTTCCTCCCAGAACCCGGCTCTCAATGGCATGTGTTCACGAAAGCCACTGCATTAATATGTAAAAGAGAGAAAATGTCCCCGACATACATGTCCTTGCGACTTATGCAGTTACGTGGGAGCACGTTTCTTCATTCTTCGGCTTCTAACGACAACGTATTTTTAGAAGAAAAAGATACTGCTTATATATTTGTTATCATATTTGAGATATATATTCATATATTTGAGATTAAACCCTACTGTTTTCAGACGTTTTAACAGACTAACATCCTCGATACTCCAGGGGTTTCGATCACAGACGATATCTTCACCCCTGGACTGTCTAATAGTAAAAAATGATGGCAGCTCAGACGAAAAAATCTGAACCAATCACAAGCCAACAAAAATTACCGTTGAAGACTACAGAGAGAGCGACGCTCAACTTCAAAATCAGACAGCCAACCACAGTGTACCGTTATACGGCTCTTTTGGTGTACATCAAAGGACTTCCGGTTCTGTTCTGTTGCCTCCAGTTTTACCATGGAATAGTCCAGGGTGTAGAGGTCTTATAAGTGATCGGAACCCCTGGATTATTGAGGATGACAGACTAGATACATGGACATGTAGTAGTCCTGTCTGTCTACTCTATCGTCATTTGCCGGAAATCATTGGGAAATATGCAATATCCGGATATGGTTGATTTTCTTGGTAGTGTACACTTGAGCTCGTTTGCGTCAGCACGCCACTTGAAACTGCTACTGCGGCTGAACGGAAAACCAAGTGATATTCAAACGCATAATCAGCCATTTATCTTCCGCATGGCCACTTCCTCTTGTGGCCTCGGGATTAATTAGGGCTGACGAAATCATTGTGTGTCTGTACAAATTCACGTATTGTGATGTTTTCGTTTTAAAACTGTAGCTTTGTTTTGATGAGCTGACATACATTGAAACTCTGCTTCAATGAGAAAAAACTATGAGAAGTTGAATGAAATCCTGGTATCGTTGGGCACGTTCGTTGTGTGTCGAAAATGTTGAGCTGTATGCTTGCACCCACAGGCGTTTGGCTCTATATACATTATGTATATATGTAAAACTGTCGAGAAGAATATCTATTAGAGCGAAACCGATGTGTTTACATTATATGTTGTACAGCGTTATCTGTGTTGACAGATGTGACGAGTGCCTGTGATCCGGATCAGTTTTAACATAATAAAATGTAATGATTGGGAACAAAGAAATATTTGTGTAAAAACATAATATATTAAATAAGTGTATACATTCCGGGAAAGTAGAGATAACTCCTGACACATAATCTCCGGAACAAACATCCGGATTAGAACTTTTTGTCGGTAACTCGAGCTACAGCAGGACGAGATGTTGTAAAACACGATAGTGTGTTCTTACTGATATTACCACTGTCACGGATATATGATTGTCTCTGTAATACGGTCAATTACAATGCCGTGTTGTTCTCATATTCATTTAGTCGTACGTGGAATGTTATCAAAGACACTGCTATTAATTCTAAAAAAGATCTGTTTCTTCTATACCCCCTCACCATTACCCATTCAATAAAGATCTGTTCCTTCTATACCCCCTCATCACTACCCATTCAATAAAGATCTGTTCCTTCTATACCCCCTCACCACTACCCATTCAATAAAGATCTGTTCCTTCTATACCCCCTCACCACTACCCATTCAATAAAGATCTGTTCCTTCTATACCCCCTCACCACTAACCATTCAATAAAGATTTGTTACTTCTATACCCCTCACCACTACCCATTCAATAAAGATCTGTTACTTCTATACCCCCACTACCATTATAAGATCTGTTCTTCTATCCCTCACTACCCCATTCAATAAAGATCTGTTCCTTCTATACCCCCTCACCACTACCCATTCAATAAAGATCTGTTCCTTCTATACCCCCTCACCACTACCCATTCAATAAAGATCTGTTACTTCTATACCCCCTCACCACTACCCATTCAATAAAGATCTGTTACTTCTATACCCCCTCACCACTACCCATTCAATAAAAGATCTGTTTTCTTCTATACCCCCTCACCACTACCCATTCAATAAAGATCTGTTACTTCTATACCCCCTCACCACTACCCATTCAATAAAGATCTGTTCCTTCTATACCCCCTCACCACTACCCATTCAATAAAGATCTGTTACTTCTATACCCCCTCACCACTACCCATTCAATAAAGATCTGTTCCTTCTATACCCCCTCACCACTACCCATTCAATAAAGATCTGTTACTTCTATACCCCCTCACCACTACCCATTCAATAAAGATCTGTTACTTCTATACCCCCTCACCACTACCCATTCAATAAAGATCTGTTCCTTCTATACCCCCTCACCACTACCCATTCAATAAAGATCTGTTACTTCTATACCCCCTCACCACTACCCATTCAATAAAGATCTGTTCCTTCTATACCCCCTCACCACTACCCATTCAATAAAGATCTGTTACTTCTATACCCCCATCACCACTACCCATTCAATAAAGATCTGTTACTTCTATACCCCCTCACCACTACCCATTCAATAAAGATCTGTTACTTCTATACCCCCTCACCACTACCCATTCAATAAAGATCTGTTACTTCTATACCCCCTCACCACTACCCATTCAATAAAGATCTGTTCCTTCTATACCCCCTCACCACTACCCATTCAATAAAAGATCTGTTACTTCTATACCCCCTCACCACTACCCATTCAATAAAGATCTGTTCCTTCTATACCCCCTCACCACTACCCATTCAATAAAGATCTGTTCCTTCTATACCCCCATACCACTACCCATTCAATAAAGATCTGTTACTTCTATACCCCCTCACCACTACCCATTCAATAAAGATCTGTTACTTCTATACCCCCTCACCACTACCCATTCAATAAAAGATCTGTTCCTTCTATACCCCCTCACCACTACCCATTCAATAAAGATCTGTTACTTCTATACCCCCTCACCACTACCCATTCAATAAAGATCTGTTACTTCTATACCCCTCACCACTACCCATTCAATAAAAGATTTGTTCTTCTATACCCCCTACCACTACCCATTCAATAAAAGATCTGTTACTTCTATACCCCCTCACCACTACCCATTCAATAAAAGATCTGTTACTTCTATACCCCCTCACCACTACCCATTCAATAAAAGATCTGTTACTTCTATACCCCCTCACCACTACCCATTCAATAAAAGATCTGTTCCTTCTATACCCCCTCACCACTACCCATTCAATAAAGATCTGTTCCTTCTATACCCCCTCACCACTACCCATTCAATAAAGATCTGTTACTTCTATACCCCCTCACCACTACCCATTCAATAAAGATCTGTTACTTCTATACCCCCTCACCACTACCCATTCAATAAAGATCTGTTCCTTCTATACCCCCTCACCACTACCCATTCAATAAAGATCTGTTCCTTCTATACCCCCTCACCACTACCCATTCAATAAAGATCTGTTACTTCTATACCCCCTCACCACTACCCATTCAATAAAGATCTGTTCCTTCTATACCCCCTCACCACTACCCATTCAATAAAGATCTGTTCCTTCTATACCCCCTCACCACTACCCATTCAATAAAGATCTGTTCCTTCTATACCCCCTCACCACTACCCATTCAATAAAGATCTGTTACTTCTATACCCCCTCACCACTACCCATTCAATAAAGATCTGTTCCTTCTATACCCCCTCACCACTACCCATTCAATAAAGATCTGTTACTTCTATACCCCCTCAACACTACCCATTCAATAAAGATCTGTTCCTTCTATACCCCTCACCACTACCCATTCAATAAGACGTCTTCTATACCCCCACCTTCCTTCACATAAAGATCTGTTACTTCTATACCCCCTCACCACTACCCATTCATAAAGATCTGTTCTTCTACACACTACCCATTCAATAAAGATCTGTTCCTTCTATCACCCCCATAAAGATCTGTTCTCTATACCCCTCACCACTACCCATTCAATAAAGATCTGTTCCTTCTATACCCCCTCACCACTACCCATTCAATAAAGATATGTTCCTTCTATACCCCCTCAACCACTACCCATTCAATAAAGATCTGTTACGTCTATACCCCCTCACCACTACCCATTCAATAAAGATCTGTTACTTCTATACCCCCTCACCACTACCCATTCAATAAAGATCTGTTCCTTCTATTCCCCCTTGCCCTATCCACGAAATTCTATCTTCGTAGTTTTACATGTCCGTATTCACTTGATGATATAAAAATCGTGTTTGATGATGTTCAGCTGATTCATGTAATCATTTTTATTTATTTATCTATAAATAAACTTCTGTATCACGTTTATTTCTAAATTTAGAACGTTGATATTTGTGCTTTATTCATTCAGCACATTCTACGGAATCCAATTGATGCTTGACAATCGCAGAATGGAAAATTTTCAATATTGATTTCATCGAAAAACAGTAGCAGTTTTATTTTTCGGAAAAGCGAGACGAAAATTAAAATGACAAAATAATGGATAGAAAGGGACTATACTATCCAGTTTGTATACCAAATATACAAAAAAATGTGAAATGGTTCTGTTGCCAACCGAGGTTCAATTCTTCACGATATAACAACTTCGTTATAATAAGCAATTAATGTATGTTTATGCATATGCATCGAGCGTTTCTCGGAATTTCGTGACAGGGTAAAACAGTAAAGTGCATAAACATATGTCTGTAGGTACAAAATGTGTAAACAATCAGCGTCTGATATTGGAAAGTGCACGGAAGTCATTTGTATACATAATATCCTTTATATAAGTAGGTATTCAGGTTACGGCCGATCTATTTTACTGTTTCGAAACAGTAGATGTTTGTTGTCCGCGACCAATTCCTCTAGACAATAGTTTTTGACATTGTACATGTATATAAATATCCCTACATGTATACAGCTGGTCCTGTATGACCCACGCGCTCAAGTACAGCAGCACCCAGTGACTGTTGTTTTGACGTTTTATTCTCATTTTACGTTCAGGTCATTAAACTAATTCATGAACACTGCCAAAAAGAAATGAATACCGAGACATCAGCATACAGAACTATACCAAATAGCTCATAAATTGAAAACTAATGCCTGGTGTATATCGCCCGCACCTTGAGCCCCAGTTGTGTTAAAACTGATGAGAATTCGAGATATTCTACTATACCCTGATCGTGTATCTGAACCGAATAATCTAATTTCTAAAGTGTTTTTGCAATAAAATACCGACTATTACGAAATCTCGTGGAGGGTGTTTATGAATGAATCGTACAGTTTACTACAGGCAGCTGATTCGCCCACGTAAACCGGAAGTAGAGGCCTCATTTACATATGTTTTGTTGCGTGCCAAGGTCGTTAAGGTAATCGATCCGACTGTGTAGAAACAAACAGGGGTTACACAAGTACTGCAGTATGTCCGTACAAACCCGTGGGCAGAACCAATATCTGTGTCAATGTATACGTGAAATACATGTCTCTCTTCACTCCACAAATTCCTCGCACCAATTGCCATTAATTTTAAATTCTATCATGAAGGAAATTAAAAGACTCATGGGATTAATCGATCGAACGATTTTCTCTCAGAGACGGTTAACTAAATGTGTTTTTTCCTTAACAAGATAAAATGGTTCATATAGTATGCTATAATGTTTTCGACGGAAAACAATAATTATGAAAAATGGCAGAAAATTAAAAACAACACATCCTATTGTTACAATTAAATATATTAGACGTAGGTCTACATTTACTTTAATAATTCAAACAGGTTCAAGATTTACTTCGGTCAACTACATGTAAATACATCCTTCCAATAGCGATGGTCAGGTAAAAGACCTGCTTCCCGTTAGGTTCCAACTCCTGTGATATTACTATAGACCGTCTAAGACGTTGAAGTTCATTTAGGGGATAGATACTGTCATTTTCCCGAATCTACTGGAGATTGGATCATGAATTTCAGTTTTAACATGATACAATGTGTTAAAACCAACATTCATTATTTAACCTCTAGAAGATTCATGAAAAATGACATTCAATCACCTAAATAAATGGGAGTGCTTCCAGTTTCCAATGTTCGCGTCGTATTCGAGCATGCATGCCAGATATTTCGGGCGTTCCAGGTATATCATTGGTGACGACAAATGACCATAGCAGAACTTCTGGGTTTGGTCACAGCCTAGAGAACAACACAGCTATTCCATATACTGTCCCTGGGTGTATATTACGTCTTTTGTGGTGTTTTAGTCTACATTAATTGACGTGAACTTGCCACATAGGGACAAACAAACACTCACAAACAAAATTGCACTCGTACCTTCTTAAATAACACGGCTGCCAGGTAGATTTTCAGACTCTCTTAAAGCCTGCATACCTACTGTAAATTATCTTACAGAGTAATTAGACTAGACGTAAATTGTGAAAAGTTGCTAAGTTTATTTGAATGAAAATTTAGTTTATTGAAACAAATTCAAAGAAGTGGGCACGAGTTAATGAAACTCATTAGCCATCTCCTCAAAACATGATAATACTGAAGGGAAATACGGAACAAAATATGACTTTAAATATGTTTCATTGTTGTAAAGTGAGAGGAGATAAAGGGGGATGGAGTGGAAATGATCTTAAAAAATATAAATTTAATCAAATTGTGAAATAAAAGAAGTCACTTATGGCAAGCCAATTTAACATTTATTGAAGGAGCAAGGTCTATCCCGTCGTATTTAATCGAATTATATATCTTATATAATTATATATTATAAGATATCTTATATATATATATGAGATATCTTATATCTATATAAGATATCATATAAAATATATAAGATATCTTAATTAATATATAAGATATCTTATATAATTGAAATCTCGTTGCTACATAAGATATCTTATATAGAATGAGATTTTGTAGCAGTTAAAACCAGAAACTAATTTCTCCTTCGAGCATCATTCGGAGAACTTCGGGACACATTTGAGAATCGTTCGCAATAATATATGAGATATATATCTTATATCTCAATCAAGATATCTTATATATATGCAGTGAAATTAAGGATCGACATTGCTCTTTGAATAAATGTCATGTTGGCTTACCATAGTCTCTGGTTTTCATATCGCCCACATTACGAAAAATAATGACAGCCATTCTCTGATGCATTTCCGCATAAACAAGATGGATCGTCAACAACTTCATGTAAGATATAATTTTCTATCGACGATAGAACCGATTGTAGGAGAGGTGGTTGTCTGTTAGAATAAAGAGAGTATTTAACAAGATATAGAGAGGACGGATATCGTACAGATAAATAGAGTTCTATCTAAGAAGAGTCGACGGAAGGAGATATTTGGAAGGATACCCAAAAGGTGGAATTTTATAATCACTTGTATGTCTGAATGGACAACTGGTTGTTTTTTTCCGCGACAGTATACATAGTATGCCTTCAATTAGTCAGGTGTTTAATTCTTGAGTTTTTATTTTAAAAAATGATTATTAATCCACTAAATAAGACAATGAACGTACTGAAAGTCAGCTTTTTTCCGAAAGAAATAATTTTGTATAGACAGGAACATCACACACGCTTACATATATTATGGATATATTTAATGCATGACAATGTGGTTATCTCGACAGGTACTAAAACCCATCAGTCGTAATAGCTAAATATACATTTGATAAAGGCCGTATTTGGAATGAAATTTGACCCTGGGAACATATACTGATATGTCAACTGAATCATACCTTGATAGGATTTCGTAATACGTATCATTGGTTTTGAACTTGTGAATGAAACGTGTATAGAATACAATGACTGCGTGTCTACTTGTAATATCTATAACGTGTACGCAACAACACAAACATATTACAATACATATATATATATATATACAAAAACACGTGACTGCAGTGACAGACGTAATCGTATTTTATAGATCTGAATGAAAAACAAGTCAACAACACGGCGGTATCTCCTCATCCACCGGGTTATTATTTGTGTCTAAATCCCAGCGCGTGACCAACAAACAAAGTAACGGACCTGATCAATGTGACAATGGTCAGGGGATTCTATTTACGTGCGGTGTGTCACATCATGCGGATTCTCTGGTCATGTGATGTATATAGCCATTGATTGCCATGTCAATACATCTATTGATTCGATACTTGATATTTAATAGTCGTCAGTAAAATCAAAACACGATAATAAGGCTTAACATATATGCTCAACATTTCATTACATGATTATGTTTTTCAATGACATTTTAACATCATCCGTATATATTCTATACCATATCGTATATCTAAGCTGTATTTACGCTCAGAGATCGACATTTACTTACATGTATAATATGGCCGTTATATATATACATTCCATAGATAAAGCCACCAAAGTCAGGAAAGATTTTGTAGTCCGAGCTAAGCTCACGTGTACATTTTGTAATTATATCCGGATGCCAGTTGGGCACTATAAAGATGGAAAACTTCATTATTATAACGTAAATTTGACTTGTTTTTGCTTTAATCATTGGTGTCCATAAACTAGGGCTTGCTTACACACCACAGTGAGTCGTTCCATATCTTGCCCTATCGTGTCCTCTACCGAATATCACATCATATTACGTCAGTTTGTTGTCACGTTCTTCCTTGTCGGATACACAGGGATCTGAGAATTAGTTACAGATTATATAATCATGGACCCACCAGAGTGCCGTTAGACCATTTGTAGACGTTTTAGAGGCTAGATAAAAAAATCGATAAAAATCATACTCTGCATAGTACTATATACGAGAAGGGTGGAAAGCTCACAGACTCAAAATTTCTAACCCGCCTATCTTAAGCGGCTATAAAAACACATTTCTAGCACATAGTCATAAAAAACGGTTCCTACTGTTGGAAAGAGCGATAATTTCCCTTTCAAAATCATCCTACACATCTATACAAATTGCCGTCATTATTATAAGACGATATATGCCCCATTATGTCAAACATCTTGAAAAAAACAGCTAATTAAAATTCATACTGTCGGTGTGACCGATATAATATGCGGGATAGAAATTTTGAGTCTATGAGTTTCCACCCTTCTCGTATATAGTACCATTATAGAGTATGATTTTTATAGGGTTTTTTTATCTAGACCTCTAAAACATCTAAAAATGGTCTTACGGCACTCTGGTGTGTCCATGATTATATAATCTGTAACTAATTCTCATATCAATACGTGATAGGATATACGAGGTCATGTTCGCCATTCGTCAGGGACTCGTTACAAATTCGTGGCTAATTCTCAGTCAAGTCAAAACCTGTCACCTCCCCATGAGCATGTCGCATGCTTCTATATATACATGTAGCTAGTTCATACAAAGTAAATTTTAGGTTAAAATTTGGACTGCTTTACATTTTATTAACAATTTTTAAGAGGAAGCTGAAAGTCGGAGTACCCGGAGATAAAACATCGACTTCAGTCAATTTTCCAACGTGGGTTTGAGAACCTGCAGCCCCGAGCGAGCAGTCAGGGGCAATTATTACATCATAACTACTTGGTCACCGTACCCGTCAACTCCAAATGTCTGGTACTAAGGTCAGAAGGAACTCGGATAAGAATTTCAGATACAGTCATCCAAATACCCGGAAAAGTGCCAAATGTTTTTTATCGACAGGAATCAATTATTTAAATCAATTAGCAGTATATGACGTCACAGAGTCCGATTCGTTTCTGCCCGAACGACAACGCGCTCATTGAACCCAGGTATGGTTGGTGACGTAGCGCACGAACTTGGGATTTCCAGTATCGATATCTTCTACGTCGCTTCATTCTTCAAACTGGACAATAATCGGTGTACGCATGCGTACATTAATGGTGTTTATTGACCTTTGGATAACAGGAAATTGTATCGAACCTTTTAAGGTACTGTTAATGTGGCTGTATCCAAGATCGATAATGTCACAGCTCGGCTTTGACAGACAGATGAAGATTTCACAGCTATAACGCTACATAATACGTGTATACTCATTCGGCAACAATGCAGTGATTCCAAATCCGATCACTTTTTTTTGCACTTGATCATACAAAAATAAAAGAAGTCAAAAGTTACTAAAACTGTGCTGAATTCTTGTGCTGTATATTTTGGTGCCAAAGTCAAACTCTTGGTTATCCAAGAAACACAACGTTTCTGGTTATACAAGTAGATCGAACTGTCAGAATTTTCCGTCCGCCGTCCAGAGCAATGACATCAAAGCTACCAGGTAGTTTGCATTTTTTTTATTTTATAATATTTTATTGTCAGCATTTTTTTAAAGAATATTTTATTGTCAGACATCAAAGACATTTGGTATTGGGCAATAGGCAAGAACCGTCCCCATGAGTTATTCGCATGCCTTTCGCTTGTCATTTGAACAAATCTTTAAAATACTCCTTACGATATAAAACATCAATGGTTGTCAAAAAGATTTAAAAGACGAACAATTACACAATAATGTTACATTACATGTACAGATTTCCGCGGGATGAAATCTACCCGATTTCGTGGGAATGACATCTTGCCAATATCGTGGGGATCACATCTTGCCGATTTCGTGTGGATCACATCTTGCCGATTTCGCGGGATATTACGTACTATGGTCAAGGAAATCTGATTCATGAAACAATGATAATTCAACAATCTAAATCATGCCGAAGATTTTAGCATTGTCGCAAAATTATTTAAACATTTTATTTTCTCAGTTTTAATACAAATTTTTAAAATTTTGACCAGATAAATTAACTGGAGACCTCCATGTTTGTACCATTGGGCGCCAAAATAACCGGATACTATCATGTCTGTACGCTTGGTGACGACGACGTAATGGCGGACGTGTTTGTACCATTGGGCGCTAAAATAACCTGATACTACAGTGTTTTACCATTGTGCGCCAAAGTAACCGGATACTACAATGTTTTACCATTGTGCGCCAAAGTAACAGGATACTACCATGTTTGTACCATTGGGCGCCAAAATAACCGGATACTACCATGTCTGTACCATTGGGCGCCAAAATAACCGATACTACCATGTCTGTACCATTGGGCGCCAAAATAACCGGATACTACCATGTCTGTACCATTGGGCGCCAAAATAACCGGATACTACCATGTCTGTACCATTGGGCGCCAAAATCACCGGATACTATCATTTCTGTACCATTGGGCGCCAAAATAACCGGATACTACCATGTCTGTACCATTGGGCGCCAAAACAACGGGATACTACCATGTTTGTACTATTGGGCGCCAAAATAGCCGGATACTACAATGTTTTACCATTGGGCGCCAAAATAACCGGATACCACCATGTTTGTACCATTGGGCGCCGAAATAACCGGATACTACCATGTTTGTACCTCTATGCACCAAAAAATTCTTTTGATAATGTGAATATATGAATTATAAGACTTCAGATATTTAGTACAGTAATGGCTACAATACAATCATGATTGTGTATTACGTCACAACGTGGTCGTAAAACCAAGATATAACAGGATGATTTGAAGGAATTCCAAAAACATTTCCACGACTGGGACATTCATGAAATTTATTTTGCAATTTACTTATCATTAACCAGGAACATTGGAATAAAGTCAACAAATATAATGTAACATTTGGATGTTTGCTTCTTATGACGTCATTCTATTATAGGAATTTTAAACAAGTGCTTAAGGCTTCGTGTAAAATAAACCAGATGGTCACGATTTAGCTGATCTAAACATATGGGGATCATACAGTTGTATTAAGTGGAGAGATAAATGTAGCTCTGTGTAGAAACCTTCATGACGCTGGTCGTAACAAATCCGGCGTTACAAATCGCAGGGATCATGTAAAATCAATTTCAAGATAAAAAATGAACGGCGTTTTAAATTGTCTCCTGAATAGTCCTCTGTCGAAGTGTTCTGTTTTGTCAGACGCCACTTTAAAGATTGTTTCATAACTTGTGCCTTTTACAAAGATATACATGTTTACATGCTGCACTTCATAATTGTTCTCTGTATTACTTTTACACTAATTACTGTACAGAGTATGGTTTTATATTTATTTCTTTGAAACGTTTTAAAATTATCAAAATCGGTCAGACTGTGAAATAAAAGGAGATCTTTTTAATTTTGAACGAGTGTACATGGCCTTACACTTGCTCCTGTAACAACCGGCGTCAGTTAATTATCTGAACAGTGACGTAAACAACAGGTATTAAACAATTTGAATCTCAGAAGCATGGTTCACGATTGAAATAACCTGAATTTCAACATCAATTTACAATTGCTCTTATCAGGGATACGTGAGCTTTCCTCAAATCAAAGTTCATTTATTTTCAACCATTACGATCCATTTATAAAGTCTAGTTATAGATTTTGAGTTGGGATTTTTTTTTTTTGGGGGGGGGGGAACTGTACTTACTCATTATATTGATGTAAACGCTTGTTACATATACTCACTCACTTTCTCTCCGCCTCACTTACTCGCTCTGTCATTAAAATAATTGCATTACCCATTTTATTTTTGTCGTATTTTGCTACCATCACGTGATGTTTGTATATTATCCAATTTTGTATCATTGAGGAATGGGACTGAATGAGTTGATATATAACCCGTATCCAATTCTTTTGTTATAAAAAAATAAAGATTTCAATTCAATTCAGATATGTGCTAACTTTTACTGTTCGTCGTCAGCGCTGAAATACACTGCTTTTGAATTGTCGCTGTTTTGACCTCATTCAAATGTATCGACCTGAAAGCGCCATTAACCAGCGAGAACATTAAAACATGAATACATAACACTTATCCATTTTAATAATGTTTTATTTAACCGACAGATAGCTATCCCGGGTGTACTAATTGTATATTATTTGCGTGGGAAGAACATTTGTTTACCTTGCATTAGAAGCCCTGGGATGTTTACTCAATGGACAGGTTTAAAGTATTAAATCAAATATATGTATTACATATATACCATTGCACTTGGTGATTTTATGAATGAACTCAAGTACAATTGGAACAGTTCCAAATTTTTTCGCTCACAATTGATCAGTGCGATCAATTTTTTTTTTAATTCCGTGTAAAAACAGATTTGGATGACAGGGGTCAATGTGGAATGGTGTTTTGTCATTGAATGTTTTAATCTGGTATTAAGGCACTGACCACTTAATCCTAACGCCATTACATACTCTGGCCAATTATCTCAAGGTCGTTTACGTATAGAACACATTGGTACTGGATCACTATACTGCCCTGTACACACAATGCCAAATGGAAAGGTAGCTAACTACATAGAGACAGTAAAGAAACGACATTTTAAGGGAAATTAGTGATATTTTAATTTCCCCCCCAGCTAAAACAGGGTTGTATCTATAAATAGGTGTTGCCATATTAGGAATCATAATCCCCAGGTTTAGCATGAATTCTAATTAGAAAATCTGAGCATGACCGTCACATTTTTCGAAATGATTTTGTGTCAATATCGTTAAAATTCATTCAAATTATCTTTTAAGTTCCGGATTCAAAGTACACTTCACTTAACACAAGAAGACGTAGTTCAATATCGGTGAAACCTATTACATATCGCAATATAAACTTCAAAATGCTAAACAAGTTGTCCAAAACTATAATTCTTTAACTCACTTAATATTCAAACAAATGCGTATAAGCTATTGTCCGATTCCGCGAACGCTTCCTATCTGCGTGGAGGCCGGGAGGAGGGGGATTTTCGAAATTTTGAGTAAGGATGTTGTGGTCGTTGAAAGACAGCTGGCTAAATGAGGACTCTCGTAACAACTGATAATAAGGTATATTGTAAACGAGATTTTCCAACGAAACATTAATTATGACTGAAATTACAAACAAAATTACAAAAACACAGCTGGTGTATTCTATATATCTTAAATTCTAATTAAAAAACGGGATATATTGACATAAATATATATAATAAAGAAATATCACAGAAAACTCTAATATGCACAGAATACAGCATTTACTGTTAAGATATTATCACATCAACATATTCACAATATGCACTAAACACTTCAGATCAGAACTAACACTTTGTGATTCATAGGAGCCGGGATTCCTGCACAGGTCGGCAGACTTGTGTGTCAGCTGGTCAGATACAGGATCTATCATCACAGGAACACCCGGATGGACCGACACCATTTATCGATGATCAAAAATTTCATTTCATACATAAATTATTCATTTCTGTTTATAAAAAAAAACCTTTTGTTTGAATTCATCCTCAAAATCTCGTGTTTTCACCTGGTCTGGGTACTCGATGCTTCTTCTAATTGTTTTACGAGCCAACATATAAGGGAACGTTGGACTGCCTTGGCGTACGCCATTTTTAAAACAATATTAAGTCTAAACAGTTTTAATGCGAACTTCACATGTAATTTGACGTTACAAGAAGTTACGTCGTTTTATCGGCGAAGTAAGAAGTCTAAGTTAATGGTCTAGTTGTATAATACAGATTACATCGTCCATAGGTGATGGGGAAACACTGGAGTTTGATTTCAGCGTATATAAAAAAAATCATTTGGAAAATTAATCTAACAGGTGGCTGTTTGTGAGCTAACAAAACAGGGTACAACCAATGTGACAACGAATTTAGTAGACAGTTTCTTTGTTTCATATGCCGCCACAACAGAAAATGGTATAAGTGAAGATTCACTAGGCACTACAGAAAGACGTTCGTTTGTTCGCTTTCGTAAGCAACACGTGGAACATCTTTAGAAGATGATATAGTTAACGTGATGATACAGGATATAACCGATGACATTTATAATTACATGCGCTATTTATAGTAATTATGAGTGAAATATATAAAATCATAGTAGTTTTCTTAACTTTGTTTTTCTCGACTCACAGTTTGATTTTCTCTCCCGCATAGGTCAAACTCCCTGACTTCCTGCCATCTCAAACATACTGCTGATCAACAGGGTGGATTAAGTAACCATCCAACAACAAATAAACAATTGGTAAAGTCTATAAAAGACACCAACAAGTAGAGGAAGAACGTGTCATATTTCTAAAGCATGAACAATCATATCTGAATTTTGCTCTATTGAAGGGACAATCAGAGACAGTCGCACCAAATCATTGTAACATCAGAGACAGTCGCACCAAATCATTGTAACATCAGAGACAGTCACACCAAACCATTGTAACATCAGAGACAGTCACACCAAATCATTGTAACATCAGAGACAGTCACAGCAAACCATTGTAACATCAGGAACAGTCACTCAAACCAGTGTAACATCAGGGACAATCACACTAAAATATTGTAACATCAGGGACAGTCACACCAAACCATTGTAACATCAGAGAAAGTCACATCAAACTATTGTCACATCAGAGACAGTCACATCAAACCATTGTAACATCAGAAACAGTCACACCAAACCATTGTCACATCAGAGAAAGTCACATCAAACTATTGTCACATCAGAGACAGTCACACCAAACCATTGTAACATCAGAGACAGTCACATCAAACTATTGTCACATCAGAGACAGTCACACCAAACCATTGTAACATCAGAGACAGTCACACCAAACCATTGTAACATCAGAGACAGTCACATCAAACCATTGTAACACCAGAGACAGTCACACCAAACCATTGTAACACCAGAGACAGTCACACCAAACCATTGTAACACCAGAGACAGTCACACCAAACCATTGTAACATCAGAGACAGTCACATCAAACCATTGTAACATCAGAGACAGTCACACCAAACCATTGTAACATCAGAGACAGTCACACCAAACCATTGTAACATCAGAGACAGTCACACCAAACCATTGTAACATCAGAGACAGTCACACCAAACCATTGTAACATCAGAGACAGTCACACCAAACATTGTAACACCAGAGACAGTCACACCAAACCATTGTAACACAGAGACAGTCACACATCAAACCATTGTAACATCAGAGACAGTCACACCAAACCATTGTAACATCAGAGACAGTCACACCAAACCATTGTAACATCAGAGACAGTCACACCAAACTATTGTAACATCAGAGACAGTCACACCAAACCATTGTAACATCAGAGAACAGTCACACCAAACCATTGTAACATCAGAGACAGTCACACCAAACCATTGTAACACCAGAGACAGTCACATCAAATCAAACATGTAACATCAGAGACAGTCACATCAAACCATTGTAACATCAGAGACAGTCACACCAAACCATTGTTACATATGAGACAGTCACACCAAACCATTGTAACATCAGAGACAGTCACACCAAACCATTGTAACATCAGAGACAGTCACACCAAACCATTGTAACATCAGAGACAGTCACACCAAACCATTGTAACATCAGAGACAGTCACACCAAACCATTGTAACATCAGAGACAGTCACACCAAACCATTGTAACATCAGAGACAGTCATACCAAACTATTGTAACATCAGAGACAGTCACATCAAACCATTGTAACATCAGAGACAGTCACACCAAACCATTGTAACATCAGAGACAGTCATACCAAACTATTGTAACATCAGAGACAGTAATACCAAATCATTGTAACATCAGAGACAATCACACCAAACCATTGTAACATCAGATACAGTTACCTCAAACCATTGTAACATCAGAGACAGTCACACCAAACCATTGTTACATATGAGACAGTCACACCAAACCATTGTAACATCAGAGACAGTCACATCAAACCATTGTAACATCAGAGACAGTCACACCAAACCATTGTAACATCAGAGACAGTCACACCAAACCATTGTAACATCAGAGACAGTCACACCAAACCATTGTAACATCAGAGACAGTCACACCAAACCATTGTAACATCAGAGACAGTCACACCAAACCATTGTAACATCAGAGACAGTCACACCAAACCATTTTAACATCAGAGACAGTCATACCAAACTATTGTAACATCAGAGACAGTAATACCAAATCATTGTAACATCAGAGACAATCACACCAAACCATTGTAACATCAGATACAGTTACCTCAAACCATTGTAACATCAGAGACAGTCACACCAAACCATTTTAACATCAGAGACAGTCATACCAAACCATTTTAACATCAGAGACAATCACACCAAACCATTGTAACATCAGAGACAGTTACACCAAACCATTGTAACACCAGAGACAGTCACACCACAACAATTGTAACACCAGAGACAGTCACACCAAACAATTGTAACACCAGAGACAGTCATCACATCAAACAATTGTAACACCAGAGACAATCACACCAAACCATTGTAACATCAGAGACAGTCACACCAAACAATTTAACACCAGAGACAATCACACCAAACCATTGTAACATCAGAGACAGTCACACCAAACCATTGTAACATCAGAGACAGTCACACCAAACCATTGTAACATCAGAGACAGTCACACCAAATCATTGTAACACCAGAGACAGTCACACCAAACCATTGTAACATCAGAGACAGTCACACCAAACCATTGTAACATCAGAGACAGTCACACCAAAATCATTGTAACACCAGAGACAGTCACACCAAACCATTGTATTATCAGAGACAGTCACACCAAACCATTGTAACATCAGAGACAGTCACACCAAACAATTGTAACACCAGAGACAGCCACACCAAACCATTGTCACATCAGAGAAAGTCACATCAAACTATTGTCACATCAGAGACAGTCACACCAAATCATTGTAACATCAGTAACAGTCACACCAAACCATTGTAACATCAGAGACAGTCACATCAAACCATTGTAACATCAGAGACAGTCACACCAAACCATTGTTTACATATGAGACAGTCACACCAAAACCATTGTAACATCAGAGACAGTCACATCAAACCATTGTAACATCAGAGACAGTCACACCAAACCATTGTAACATCAGAGACAGTCATACCAAACTATTGTAACATCAGAGACAGTAATACCAAATCATTGTAACATCAGAGACAATCACACCAAACCATTGTAACATCAGATACAGTTACCTCAAACCATTGTCAGAGACAGTCACACCAAACCATTTAACATCAGAGACAGTCACACACCAAACCATTGTAACATCAGAGACAGTCATACCAAACCATTGTAACATCAGAGACAGTCACACCAAACCATTGTAACATCAGAGACAGTCACACCAAACCATTGTAACATCAGAGACAGTCACACCAAACCATTGTAACATCAGAGACAGTCACACACCAAACCATTGTAACATGAGACAGTCACACCAAACCATTGTAACATCAGAGACAATCACACCAAACCATTGTAACATCAGACAGTCACACCAAACCATTGTAACACCAGAGACAGTCACACCAAACATTGTAACACCAGAGACAGTCACACCAAACAATTGTAACACCAGAGACAGTCACATCAAACAATTGTAACACCAGAGACAATCACACCAAACCATTGTAACATCAGAGACAGTCACACCAAACAATTGTAACACCAGAGACAATCACACCAAACCATTGTAACATCAGAGACAGTCACACCAAACCATTGTAAATATCAGAGACAGTCACACCAAACCATTGTAACATCAGAGACAGTCACATCAAACCATTGTAACATCAGAGACAGTCACACCAAACCATTGTTACATATGAGACAGTCACACCAAACCATTGTAACATCAGAGACAGTCACACCAAACCATTGTAACATCAGAGACAGTTACACCAAACCATTGTAACACCAGAGACAGTCACACCAAACAATTGTAACACCAGAGACAGTCACACCAAACAATTGTAACACCAGAGACAGTCACATCAAACAATTGTAACACCAGAGACAATCACACCAAACCATTGTAACATCAGAGACAGTCACACAAACAATTGTAACACCAGAGACAATCACACCAAACCATTGTAACATCAGAGACAGTCACATCAAACCATTGTAACATCAGAGACAGTCACACCAAACCATTGTAACATCAGTAACAGTCACACCAAACCATTGTAACATCAGAGACAGTCACACCAAACATTGTAACATCAGAGACAGTCACACCAAACATTGTAACATCAGAGACAGTCACACCAAACCATTGTAACATCAGAGACAGTCACACCAAACCATTGTAACATCAGAGACAGTCACACCAAACCATTGTAACATAGACATCAGAGAGACAGTCACAGTCCAAAACCATTGTAACACAGAGACAGTCACACCAAACCATTGTACATCAGAGACAGTCACACCAAACCATTGTAACATCAGAGACAGTCACACCAAACATTGTAACATCAGAGACAGTCACTACAATTGTAACACAGAGACAGTCACACCAAACCATTGTAACATCAGAGACAGTCACATCAAACTATTGTCACATCAGAGACAGTCACACCAAATCATTGTAACATCAGAGAACAGTCACACCAAACCATTGTACATCAGAGACAGTCACATCAAACCATTGTAACATTGTCACACCAATCCATGTAAATCAGAGACAGTCACACCAAACCATTGTAACATCAGAGACAGTCACAAAACCATTGTAACATCAGAGACAGTCACACCAAACCATTGTAACATCAGAGACAGTCACACCAAACCATTGTAACATCAGAGACAGTCATACCAAACATTGTAACATCAGAGACAGTAATACCAAATCATTGTAACATCAGAGACAATCACACCAAACCATTGTAACATCAGAGACAGTCACACCAAACCAATGAAACATCAGAGACAGTCACACTCAAACCATTGTAACATCAGAGACAGTCACACCAAACCATTTTAACATCAGAGACAGTCATACCAAACTATTGTAACATCAGAGAGACAGTAATACCAAATCATTGTAACATCAGAGACAATCACACCAAACCATTGTAACATCAGATACAGTTACCTCAAACCATTGTAACATCAGAGACAGTCACACCAAACCATTGTTACATATGAGACAGTCACACCAAACCATTTAACATCAGAGACAATCACACCAAACCATTGTAACATCACTGACAGTTACACCAAACCATTGTAACACCAGAGACAGTCACACCAAACAATTGTAACACCAGAGACAGTCACACCAAACAATTGTAACACCAGAGACATTCACATCAAACAATTGTAACACCAGAGACAATCACACCCAAACCATTGTAACATCAGAGACAGTCACACCAAACAATTGTAACACCAGAGACAATCACACCAAACCATTGTAACATCAGAGACAGTCACACCAAACCATTGTAACATCAGAGACAGTCACACCAAACCATTGTAACATCAGAGACAGTCACACCAAATCATTGTAACACCAGAGACAGTCACACCAAACCATTGTATTATCAGAGACAGTCACACCAAACCATTGTAACATCAGAGACAGTCACACCAAACAATTGTAACACCAGAGACAGCCACACCAAACCATTGTAGCAACAGAGAAAGTCACACATCATAAATAATACGATGATATATAAAACTACACACGCACTTTTGTGTTTAAAGGAGGGAGCTTGCCAATGCCAAAATGGACCAATATGAGTATTTTGACGTTTCGAGGCCATTTCGCAATTCTTTATAGTACAGTCATGAAAAAGAAAAATACACCAAAACATGACTATACGTGTTGATCACACACTGCGAGAACAAAACCACAATCAATGATAACATAGTGCCGGCACTCTACTGCGGCACACATACGTCTGATTGTAACGAGTAAAGCGTGATAGCGCATTACCCATACATGCTCTTAGTCACATATGCTATCAGGGTTTTCCCCATTTTGTGCGAAAATCGGTCGCGGCGCACCGAGTCACCCCGGAGATACAGCGTGATTTCGTCATGTGGTGATTGTCTCCCCACGTAGACAAACAGCATAAAATCATCTGTATTGATGACACGAAGAATGCGACCTTTGGCGGTAAACAACCCCGTGCTGATTCGGAAAAGCACATTCTTCAAATATCTTCTACTGCACTTCTCTCTGTTATAGATATGTGCGTGAAAACGATATCCTTCTAAGATGATTCTTGTTGTTGTTATATCGTGCGAGTTACTTAGTGCGAACTTAAAAGCAAATACAATCGAATTAATTTGTCGTATGCACAGAAATACACTAGACATTACCAGTATATAACCTACACACCTTTGTACCATTTTTCTAATTTGATACTTATATTTAACCGTTGATCACTGTAAAGTCATCATTTTATTGTACCTATATATGTAAATATATACATGTACCTGTTTACAGGTACAAACACGCGATCGGCCATTCACCTGTGGAGGGCAGTGACCAAGGGATACGGTGCCGAGGGGATGACTTCTAAATTATCAGGATTTCTAAATTACATGTATATATATATATATATATGTTTCAATCAAACGGCATAAAAATCAGTAACATAATCGATACTAAGCAAAAATTGTATGTAGCCAGAGATTGTAGACTATACATTTATACCTGTACCCAGAAACCTATGACGTCATTGAGTTGTCATACAAAACATCAATTCCGCAGTAACAGGCTATAAACATGATTCATCCAATCAGATACACATTTATTTACATGGCGCGGTGGAGTCGGTACACAAAACACTCGCCTGCAGCCGTTACGACATTAAAACAGGCCTCCCCCGTGGGGTTGTTTCTCCCGCATCGCGCGTGTCGAACTACTTGCGATTAGGGATGCGTTTTCTAGTATATGTATATTGTATGTTTTTAGCAAACACTGTCAGTTGGGGTAATTAGCATGCTAACAACTTAACAGTTAAATCGTCTGTAATTAGCAACAAGTGGCGAGTAATTAGTGGTTGTCTCACATTAGGTGCACTAACGGAGGCGATGTTGCTGCGGCTCATTGAGTCAGATTACTGAAGTCTGAATAGACGACACTTACTGTAAAATATCGTATATCTGACTAAAAACATTTATGTAATCAAAATTTACAGATAGATTGTGATATATCGAGTTTTTTATTTCAACATATAATGTGCATTATTCATGTACGTGCATATCAAATTACTCTTTGTTTACACGGAAAATTTCAAAAGATAAAGGTGTCCAAAAAGTGTCACATCAAGAATGAAGGTAGAAAGGGGTAGTACATGCCAACCCCAGGTTCTGTGAAAAGCCACACCTATATTGTCACAATCAATAATTGTCTTTATCAAATTTTATATCAATCAAATAGCGAAAACGTTGGTAAATACGTAACGAAATAAACCCATTTATTTCCAGTTTAGAATTTGAAATCAATAAAAATATAACAAAAAACAGGCCCATGGGCCTTAACGGTCATCTGACTCATGGCACAAAACAACAAAGTCACAGTATAAAGCAAATTGGTTAACGATTAATATAAACAATACAAGGAACTCCTTAGTTGAATATGTAAGTTTCTGAAATAGGTAAATATCATTTGTTGAACAAACTTGGTAGCCCTTCATCAATATATGGTTGTAACCAATTCAAGGATTAATATGAGGAGTCGTCAGATTTTAAAGCCAAATTTCAGCAAAGCTCCCATTTTGGACCTCCGCCGTACTATCCCCATGGGTCTTAGCTCGGTCCTTCATAAAATATGATTGTCCTCACCTAAAGTTCCCCCTTCTGAATCAGTTAAAACCCCTGTAGACCAATTTTCATTGAGATCGGAGACTGAAACCTGAAAACAGGAAGTGGGCCAGTGGCCATCTTGGAATACCAAAATCTTTATGAAAATGTTTTCATATTGTTCGGCATCAATTAAAACCCCTATAGACCAATTTTCATTGAGATCGGAGGTTGAAACCTTAAAACAGGAAGTGGGCCAGCGGCCATCTTGGAATACCAAAAATCTTTACAAAAATGTTGTATGTTGTTCGGCATCAATTAAACCCCTATAAAATCATTGAGATCGGAGACCGAAACCTGAAAACAGGAATTGGGCCAGCTAAAATTAAGAAAATTTGCCCTTTTGGGGCCCAACCCCTCAGCCCCTAGGGGTCAAACCAGACTCATTTATATAAAATATGATTTTCCTTCCCAAATGATGTTTCACACCAAATATGGATGAAATTCATCCAAGGATGAAGGAGGAGTAGGATTTTAAAGCTAAAATTAAGAAAATTTGCCCTTTTAAGGCCCTACCCCTCAGCCCCTAGGGGTCGGACCAGGCTCATTTATATAATATATGATTGTCCATCCATAATGATGTTTCACACCAAATATGGATGAAATCCATCCAAGAATGAAGGAGGAGTAGGATTTTAAAACTAAAATTAAGAAAATTTGCACTTTTGGGGACCCACCCCTCAGCCCCTAAGGGTCGGACCAGGCTCATTTATATAAAATATGATTGCCCATCCCAAATGATGTTTCACACTAAATATGGATGAAATCCATCCAAGGATGAGGAAAGAGTAGGATTTTAAATCTAAAATTAAGAAAATTTGCCCTTTTGGGGCCCCACCCCTCAGCCCCTAGGAGTCGGACCAAGCTCATTTATATAAAATATGATTGTCCTTCCCCAATGATGTTTCACACCAAATATAGATGTAATCCATCCAAGGATGAGGAAAGAGTAGGATTTTAAAGCTAAAATTAAGAAAATTTGCCCTTTTGGGGCCCCACCCCTCAGCCCCTAGGGGTCGGACCAGGCTCATTTATATAAAATATGATTGTCGGTCCCCAATGATGTTTCACACTAAATATGGATGAAATCCATCCAAGGATGAAGGAGGAGTAGGATTTAAAAGCTTAAATTAAGAAAATTTGCCCTTTTGGGGCCCCGCCCCTCTGCCCCTAGGGGTCGGACTTATCTCATTTATATAAAATATTATTGTCCTTCCCCAATGATGTTTCACACTAAATATGGATGAAATCCATCCAAGGATGAGGAAAGAGTAGGATTTTAAAGTTAAAATTAAGAAAATTTGTCCTTTTGGGGCCCCACCCCTCAGCCCCTAGGAGTCGGACCAAGCTCATTTATATAAAATATGATTGTCCTTCCCCAATGATGTTTCACACCAAATATAGATGAAATCCATCCAAGGATGAAGGAGGAGTAGGATTTTAAAGCTAAAATTAAGAAAATTTGCCCTTTTGGGGCCCCACCCCTCAGCCCCTAGGGGTCGGACCAGGCTCATTTATATAAAATATGATTGTAGGTCCCCAATGATGTTTCACACTAAATATGGATGAAATCCATCAAAGGATGAAGGAGGAGTAGGATTTAAAAGCTTAAATTAACAAAAATTTGCCCTTTTGGGGCCCCGCCCCTCTGCCCCTAGGGGTCGGACTTATCTCATTTATATATAAAATATGATTGTCCTTCCCCAAGGATGTTTCACACCAAATATGGATGTAATTCACTCAAGGGTTTAGGAGGAGTAGGCTTTTGTATAAATAGTTTTACGCACGACGCACGGCGGACGGCGGACGGCGCACGGCGCACGGCGCACGACGACGGACGAAACACGATGACAATAGGTCATCCTGACCTTCGGTCAGATGACCTAAAAACAGTACATGGAATCCGAGAACAAACGAATCCGGCCGCGAAATCTACATCTTTCCCAATGACTTAAACTCGGTGTGCTGTTGTTGTGAACTATATGCACAGTCATCGCCCACAGCCAATTCTACAGATTTTATGCCAAAATGGTGAATATTTGGCCAAAGATGCATTTCATTCCTGGTGTTTTTCATATAGGCTGCAGTTATAATATATTTATGTTATATAATATTGTCGGAACGTCAAACTCCCGTGACTTAATTGGTCACAGACTAAATACACTTTGTATTATAGGGACAATCTCACATTTCTGTGGCAGTACATGTTATAAATCTTGTGAAATAGTTTATCTTAATTAACTTGATATTTTCATAAAACAATGATTTTTGGCAGTAACGTAATCATGACTAGGTATATCTGCCTGACACTACAAGGTTTTTTTTCTTCTCATTTTGAATTTCAACCATATTTTAAGCTCTCGAATGTCAACTTGAATTCCATCATCATGCCAATTTTGACGTTAAACTCAAAACCCTCATTACCTTTGTACGTACTTCAAATGTCTTACTGCGCATATACATAACTTTATTAAATGATAAACATGTGTAATTTGTGTAAGCTAGTGATAACGTTTACTTTGATACGAGACACGTTTTGAATTTACTCGATCTAATCTAAAACCACATTACTACTGCTGAAGGTCAAAGGTCAATATCTGCAGTAATAACATACAGGCGCGTGCGTATGTGTCATTGTCAACATGCACGTGCTACTAGGAAGGGGACAGTAGGAAGTGTGTGATAACCTCTGACAAATCACTCATTAAGTATGACGTCAAAGCCGATAAGTGCACCAGCCGAATGCGTAGTGTTACAATTAGTTGTATGTAAATAGTTTATAGGTTACTACGCGATAGAATTCGCACCAACTTCATCAATTAGCTTAGCAACGTGAAATGAAATAGTATGCAAATATACAAGAACAACACACTCTATTGAGTCTTTTTATAGCTGCAATTGTACCAGTCGCATCATCTCGAAGAAATTTTCGGCATTATTCGAGGATTTCTGGTCTTACTAGAGTTATCAGCCTTGTATTGTAAGAGTTATCGGCCCTTATCTTTACACCGTACTGTATTAAACCGGATATCTTTCCAAAACCAGTAGAAATCTCCCAATGATATTTGTCGATACAATTAGATTCAATTAGAAATTACCATGTTATTCCGTAGAGGATACGAGGGTTTTTTAATGGTTCTTTTGATATTTTGGAACAATTGACCCTATCGCCACTTTTAGAAAATTGGAAGAGGCGTTTATTTCATCTGTGTTTTTACGAAAGAAAGTATGAACAAAAAAAAACCCAAAGAAATCAAAAACAAAATAAACAAATACAATAAATATTACGGTAAATAATTTTTATTGTATAATATCTAAAATCACTTATTTCACGCATCGCGTTTTATTCTAATCTACATATTGGTACATGTAAACAGTTTAATAATTGGGACTAGAAAGTCGGTGAAATTACAAACAGGTTAGAGCCGGTACTGTCCACCGGTACGTCGACACGATATTTATCTGGGTCCACGCCGTATTTGTTTACCTAACGAACAAAAGTACAAACTTTACTTAGATAAATTCATATTTTTCAACGCAATGAACCAAAAATAAACTGTTGATTACACGCAGATTTTGATGAAAACAAATGGTTTGCAATAACAAGATTTTATAATATATAAGTGGACGTTACGCGGTACATATCCATTTTGTTTGTCGATAAGAGTAATCAACAACATCCCTGTAAGCTATCGAGCTAACCGAGTTATACATATGGTTATCTGTAGTGTGTGGTATTAGATCGCCCATTACTAAATATGGTAATTAGTATAATAAAAGTACATGTCTTCGGGCACGTGCTAGGTGAGATTATATTTACGAACCTTTTAACATCACGTGCAAACTTTTCTTTTCTGTGTTACAATGCGCAATACTTTTTGTCTCCATTAAAATAATCCGAGGAATGTAGGAAGTTATGGAAATAACAAAAAGCATTTTTAGATCAAATCACATGCGTGCTTTAAATCAGCGATTTTTATTTTATTTAGTTTGATTTTTAATTATCTTAAGTATCTACTTGATACAGTCTCTATCTTTCTGTAACCCGCAATATGTTAATAACTGTAGGTTCATTTAGTGGATATTGATCTACGTATGGGCAGTAATTGCCTAGTTTCTATAGATATGGACGACATTGTTACAGATCATCAAACACCATAACCACTCAACCATAGATTGTCCTATCTTATAAACACAACATGCATCATTAAACAATATTTTTTGTCATGACTGTTGATTAAAAATGCTCGTATCGTTCCGATACCTCGTCGATAGCAACAGAAACGTGACCCGGATGTTACTGTTTATTATGAATATTGTAAATAATAAATACCCGTCGGAGGATAAACTTTATTCTATTAATTAAAGTGTTTATTACTTGTTTACTGGGTCCCCACTTGTATATATAAACATGCATGGTAGATATCATGTACGCGTCGCTGACCTAAAGATTACTATCAGACAACAACATGCTTTCCGGAATTAGACTGTGGCAAAATTCACGTCACTGTGACGTCAGTAAAAGTCACAAATATTTCTTGGAAAGTGACCGGGCATTGAAAACCTAATTAATTTTCGCCTTTGCTATATAATCTATTTGAATGCTGTGAATATGTGTCCATTATAACACTAGACACTGTGGTAATAAGTTGACACCAACTATACGTGATACTCCTGGCTCTACAGGAGTGACGTCAGTGACAGGAGATATGTACATCTACCACAACACGATTAATTACACTATGTATAGGGAAAATAGCATCACTCAGGTGCGATAATACAGATTTGTTTTGGAGAAATAACGCTTGTTTTGTTATTACTGTTAATCGCGTCTGATTTATGTAATTTGTTTATATGTATTTTATTACATATATAACTACACTAATGCTGATGACGTTTGAACGAATATTTTCATAACGTCTGAGATTCTGTGTTGATAACAGAAAGTTAACTCGTCGCAGGAGGAATGGACTTGTAGAAAGTGTATCCCCCTTCTTACCCGCGCTTATTTCCACCCATTTCCTTTCTTGGAATCCTTTCAAACGGCTCTATATTGAGATTTTACACTATTTTTGTAAAAACCACATGTGTCGTTGATAGATGACCAAAAAATGGTGTACTGTTATCTAGAATTTGCTTTAATACATCCAGGTGCCAAGTGGGATATCAAAGTTCCCTAGTGAAGACAGGATCTTAAATCTGTTGTTATTTTTGAATCTTTAGTCGTGCAACAAAAAGGTTGAAACTACAAGTATACATGTAGCTGCAATATTGTAGCTAAAAAGACAGATGACCGTGTCAGTCGGAAATCATGGTAGACTAGATGGATATATTCGATCTAGTATGCATGTAGATCAAGATATTTTTTTCGGTATAAGCACAGGTATTTGGCTCTATGAAGTCAAACGCCTGTGGTATTAGGTACTGATAAGACGAATTCAGACCGCTAGCCAGTCAGTCTTCCACGAACCCTTGGTAAGCTGAGCATATGTATCATATTCATTAAAAAGACACAACTTCCTTGTGAAGGTTCATATCATTACAGCCCGACCCTGGAAGATATTTTTTGCGTATCTACATACAATCAGAATTTTTAATGGTCAAAAAAATACAAAGTCGATCCTGTGTCCTTGTGACGCACATTTGCTGTTCTTGTATCAGATTTGTAACTTCCTTCGCTGGTAACTTTCTACCATCATGATAAATATGTAAATAGACCAAAATTTTTGACAGAAACATAAATTTCAGAAAAGAAATGAACGTGAAGTCAATTTCACCCGGAAGTTAGGTAAGATATATTAGATACATGATGTATGTGGTTGTGGTTATAATCGGGTATATTTACCAAAACTAGGTACACGCTAGGTCAGACAAGAGCAGTGCCATCGGCTTTCTGTTCACGTGGCAACAAACAACGAACGCCCGAATTATTCTTCTGCCTTTCACTCAAATGCCAGTTCTTCTAAAAATTGACAAAATACTGTAGTTTTAAATGTTTTACAATATAATTTCGTGTGTTTTTATTCGGTGAAATCTTAATACTTGTACATACTTTTGCTCAAATTCTTTCCTTCGGTAATCTTCTACAGATTCTAGAGAGAACATCCTTCTCTCTAACACATTGGAATCAACCGACGCGAATGGAATTTGATGACGTTTTCCTCCGGGTACAAACCCACAAGGGATTTACATGTGTAATGTATGTAGACGGGTGGTTTGTAGTTCACTAAGAACGACTCCACATGGCAACTTGAAAATTTATGAAAACTCTATTTAAAAATATGTACAGAGATTTTGGGGTGAAATTACAGCAGTAGCAGAAAACAAGAGACTTTAGTCAAAAAGCGGCCATTTTTCATATCCATGCACGGGAATATTCTGGGTAGCAAAGCATCAATCATTAGTGTGTATTTGATGAGTGACACGGGAGGTAAAGAAAAACATTTTCCTGACCACGGTCGTGCAGTTGGAAAAATGTTATTTGAAATAAATGTGCTTTTTTGGCGATTGTAGGTGGGTGGGTGTGTAGTTTTATGTGATGGAGATCATGGAGTTAAGAACCTTTTTGTGTAATATTACCATCACCAATGTTCGATAACTTTGATTGTAACAACTTTTTAAATACTAGTGTTTGAGAATGGACCATCCCGGAACGGATAAATATGCATAAGCACGTGCGACACGTGATATTCAAATTTTTATTGGTATTTATGCAAAAATGTTATCGCTGATTATAATAATGCATATTTTATAAAATCCTAAAAGATTGGTAATGGAGGTCAACTTTACATAAAACCACTGCAGTACTAATGGCGGATATCGGTCAGTGAAGATGACTGTCTCCTGATATATGGAACACTATTATCGGGATCATTGACCTTGACCGGTATTCCAGGTATCATGTTCCCGATAAATGTAGCCATTGCTGTTTTCTGTAATCTATATGGAAGCCGACTTACACTTTCGATTTCTTTGCTTCAAGAAATCACGATAAGTCGAGGTTTTTCTAACCCAATTGAATCCTCGACTTTTATATCAGTGAGTTGGTATTTGGCGGTAGTGATGTGGTTTTAGAGGGGGGTGTTATAACCCAATGAACATCCTATTAAAAGTTAGTCATTTACAATGTGTGAGAACGGTTTCTTTATCACTGAAGGATGCCGCAAAAGATGCTGAACATCACATCGCACCCGGTCACAGTATAATGACAATGCACAAACAAGTCGTCCAACTTCTTTTATTCTGAGCCGAGTGTCACTAGTAGGGGCAGAAACTACCACTTTTACAGACTATGATGGTGTGTCTCGGCCAGGAGACAAAACCCACAGCCTTCCTTACAGGGCGAGCGCTCGACTCAAGGCCAAAGGCACATATCACGGGAAACGCTAGGAAGAAGAAAAAAAGATAAAGTCCCAAATCTCGTCGCATTTTATGACCTTGTGTTCAGTTTTCATTCAAAGTCTTTATTTTCATTTATCAAAATTGGTCAGAAAGTACAGCAAACAAAACAATTCACGGATTGTCTAGCTGCGATTATGATTATTCGTTCTACGGATTGTCTAGATCGACAGCTTAGAAATCTTGTCACAATTTCAATTTTCTTGTGTAAATAGTTTGTCCCCAAATCATAAAAAATCTACTTACAATCTCTGTGGATCGCTGACATTTATCGGCTCTCTAAAAATATTTGATATGCAATGTCATGTATATTTATTTCCTTGTTACTTTACCTTTACATGGTTGTGAATCAAATAGAAGAAATTTAAAGTTAAAACTAAATGAACTTTTACACGTGTGCACTGAGGAAAAGCATATTTATGGTAAAGATCTCAACTCGGTAAACTTCCATCCAAAATGACACGAGTAAGAGCATATATTAATCACTTTTTTATCTCGTAAGTTTGGAAATGAACTACATAAATTATATGGGTAACCGAATGAACTTCTCACTCAACTTTCCCACTAAATTTATTAAATAAAAATAGTTGGACTCCAATACGAATAATTTCGAAAATGGATTTCATTTTAGATATTTGACTTTAAATTCATTTTATAAAAAGAAAACATCTTAAAACTAAGACATTTTCAGACATTTTTGAAACAGAATACAACATTCGTTAAACTAACAATACTTTACACAGACATGCTACTTGTCCTGTGAAGATTTGGGTTTTCCCCGAACTCCGGTGCGTTTGCATACGAACACGTGACGCCGTCGTGTTTACCTGTACATTCGTGTACAGACGTGTGTGTAATGCACCATAGCTATTTCTAAAAGTGCATATTGGTCATAAAACTTATATCCGGGATGTGTATTTCATCAGCAGACGACCGGTACCCGAGACACGACATTATCATAATCAGTTTTTATAAGTTATTGTACCTATTGGCTGAATGATATAGCAGGTTCACCTTCGATGATATTTTAGCAGATTCACGCTTCAAAAGCACAGGGATCTGAGAATTAGCTGAGCTTATAGAAATGTGGACCCATCATTTTAGAGCTGCTAATGTTACATTTATTTCTATTAATGTTTGCAGACGACACAGTATTACTAGCTGAATCTGCCGAAGGCTTACAGAAAATGTTTAATTCTTTATTAATTTATACTAACAAATGGAATTTAACAGTAAATGTTGAAAAAAACTAAAGATATAGTTTTCAGAAATGTCGGCAAGCTATGGGTGATCGCGAGCACGCTACGATTCGTATCACAGTGAAAAAGTGTAGCGTAACTTAGTCCGTACACCGCTTTAGAGCCCCCCCCCCCCCAACCCCCCCCCCCATTGAGTGTACGACAATGTAGGACACGAGGAATCAAAGATCAATCAAAATACATTGTATATTTCAAATAGTTAAGATTTTTAAATTAAGAATTGTCATAAATACATTGTATATTTCAAATAGTTAAGGTTTTTAAAATAAGAATTGTCATAAGTACAGAACCAATAATACAATTCTTTCTTCTCAGGAAATTCTAACGGACGCACCACATGTAAAGACAAACGATAGGGATTTATTTTCAATATTTACAATAACATTCTAGGGGCCAACTGTAAATCCTTCGTTTGGTGTATATATAACTATTATTTAACCGTGAAATATTTCTGTCATTTTGGCTTGAATTATATATTATCGATACATGGTTAGATAATCCAAATAAGGTGATGTCGAGCTTTGATTGTCCCAAATAAGGAAGTTCTCTCTTGAGATCGGAAGTCGTGGTACAGAGATGGAGGCGGGGTCAATCTCGTCTCTTGGATATATCGGTCACCTACTATAATATAAAGCCCGTACAGGAAAACGATCCACATGTATAGTAATGGTGTGGTATGATTTAAACAATTCGGAAGAATTTCTTTTCCGCTCAACTGGATCAGTATGTGGTATAAAAACCACTGAGGCGTGATCAGACATTTCTTAAAATAAAGTTACCAAGATAGACACCTTCGTGTATGTAAATACGCTGTATATGATTGACAAGATTTGATAAGGCTATTCTAAAAATAGCCGCCTTTACAAACGATTCATTCTAATTAAAATTAGAATCCGTTTCACTAATATATGTTTTACGATACACTCAATTACAATCACATCTTCGCTTGTAGCCATTCGTCATTATACTATTGATTCAAAATGTGAATGTTGTAAATTTTGTTTTGATTTCGACATTAGCGTGACGGAAGGAACACTATCTATTACTATTGTGTATCTTAGTCATTTATTGTAGAGATTTAAGGTTACGCCGGAAGCAGCAACTCTGAGGTTTCCTAGTCGCCACTGAGAGCCCTTGGCTAACCTACACAACATTGTAACAGTCCTCTTATAGGCAAAGGTCTTGCATAATTGATCACTAATTAGGGATATTCCTCGTGGAATATCGCGGACACGCGATCACGGCTAAGAAACCACATCTGAGGACATTATTCCTCTGTGCCCACAGGGACGTGGCACGAAAATTTTTAACCAATAGTATACATATATATATATTATAATACATAATATAATATGTAACTATAATATATATATGTATACTATTGGTTAAAAATTTTCGTGCCACGTCCCTATGTCTGTGCCTATAAACGTGTCCATGGATAAATCCCTAGAATTTTACGTAAAGATCTAGTTTAAGTAGCATATAGACTTATTTCTTTATTCACTATTCAAATTCTAGCTGTCATAAAAGCATTAGGCTATTTAAGCGACCGGACATCGAACTCACGATCCAGAAAACCTACAAACACAAAGTGTAGCCTTTCAAGAACAATAGTCCTGAGTACGCGTGTACTTGAACTGTAAGTAGTACAGTCAGTTCAAAAATTATCGTTCGATGGCATGATAAAGTTTCCTGTGAAGAAAACTACTCTATATGTGTATAATGATTTGATAATTTCTTTATCTTTAATTTTTGTTGGAATGGGGGTGTGGGGAAGATATAGGAGGTGTGGGGAGGGGGTATTGGAGGTATGGGGAAAGGTATTGGAGGTGTGGGGAGGGGGTATTGGAGGTGTGTGGAAAGGTATTGGAGGTGTGGGGAGGGGGTATTGGAGGTGTGTGGAAAGGTATTGGAGGTGTGGGGAGGGGGTATTGGAGGTGTGTGGAAAGGTATTGGAGATGTGATGAGGGGGTATTTGACGGGGAAAATGTGCGGTAGCAACTGACTTGTATATCTTTAAAGCCTATCTAAGCTTACATAAGCATAAGGTTGAATTTTTATTCACGGTGAGGCGTCAATCCTATGGAATTTCACTCGTATGATACCATATCGGGTTGTAAACTTAGGTCTTAAATTAAAAAAAAAAATCTTATATAATCCACTATAGCTACTGAAACGTTTTGGCGTATCGTTGTTACTACGCAGTTGATAACGTGATATTGTAACACATGACGATTATTAGTTTATGAATGGGTATCTATCGCTATGTGGTTCATTCAAACATTTTAATGATAGGTTTTCTGAATAGTAGATCCCGTGACCCATATATACCTGTACTGTCTGTAGAGTTGTTTGTGATCTTTAGAATCACTCGACCTGAAACATTCCCGGCATTTTTGTAACGACTCATTATCTTACCTGAAGATATAATGTGCCTTTGATTCATATTTCAGAATAACAATTCCACGAATGTTTAGAGTAGAAATAACAAAAAGTGTCCGGTCTATTACACACGTATTTTATAGAAGTCTTGATCGAGGTAATTTACGACCGGTGAATTTTGACGTTTTAAATACGTATATTATTTCAGACCAAACTTAGTAAGAAGATATATTTATCGAACCATCAGCGTTTTGCCATGTTGGGTTGAAATGTTATTTTAGTAACACGATGTCAATAGAGGTCGCCGTTTAAAATTAAATTAAAAGGCATGCGACAGGGAGTATCAATACACGCCTTCTCGTTATGTGCATAAAATGTTAAGGTGATTTTTAAAGGAAATACATTAAAGTAGGTCCTATGTTGCTGAAATAAGAATAAAGCAAATCTAAAAAAATGATATTAATAAGAAAATATAATAATAACAAAAGAAAGGAAGTTTCTAGATATCATTTATTTATTTTTATCATTGTATTAATTTACTGATCATCAAAATCTATGTAAAACAAATTGATAGTTGTTTCAAGTAATCGAACGTAGAAAATAATTGTCATTTTTTGTATACCTTCGAACATAACAATTCTTCATTGTTTTCATAAATCGAATTGCCCGCCGAGATTTAAATTGACCATATAAGGACACAACTGACCGTTAGAATTCGAGCTGTGGCGATGAGGACACGATTGCCCGCCAGATTTCGGACTGTCCAGGTAAAACGTCCAAGTGACGTCGCTACCGTTAGATGTACTAATGATACTGTACGAACTGTCAAGGCCCACAACTCAACTTAATTGACGTAATGTGACAACGTGAAGCGGTTCTGTGGCGGAGGGATACATTAACCTGTCGCCAAGTGACACTTTCGCTCCGATTAATTAATCATAAACAGCCATTAACTGATGCAACAAATCAATAGGCGTCTGGACAATGGTCAATTGAACACTGGACAGTGGTCAACTGAACACTTGTACTTGTAATTCGTAACAGACCTGTTCTGGCCATAGTTTGGCGGTGTTCACGATAAACATTTTGAGAGATTAGTTAAGTACCGTATAGAGAACAGTTTAAAAAAAAGACGGAAGATGTTCAGTTTTTCTAACCTTGAAATTTAACTGTGTTAATTCAGAGACCTCGCTGTAAAAATGTAATATACATTTTCTGTTCTGGAAGAAATATAATTATAATTTGAAATTTTAAGTTTATGTAAGTTGAGTTTTAGTTTCAAAATTTATGAACACAAAGTCGAATGTATGCACTTAAAATAAGTATCCACCATGAACTCGAACGTGTCTAAAGTCGTATCGAGAGAAATATCACAAAGGCAGTAGAACGTTCTTTCTTCAAATCAAAAAAGAGAAAAACAAATGAAACGACCTGACCTCCAGGGATCAAGCTGCACGCGACTTATAAATAAGACATGGATGAATTGGTTTACTTATGTTGTGGCTCATGGTGTGTTTTCTGTATGTACAATATCTAGCGGCAAGGTTAATCACCGAATCGCATGTCGTTTTGTTGTACCGGAACCCAATGTATGTAATTGTCAGAGGCATCATCTACTTCCGGTGTACACTCAAAGCCGAATAAGGAAACGAATATACACATAAACTCACGCAACAACATCAAACAAGGAGCAGTATAGTATCGGTAGAAACAAGGAGCAGTAAAGCATCGGTAGACTAATTAGTTTTTACATGTCCAAGTATAGGGCAGTATGGCGACGGTAGCGCTTCCATATCACGACATTGGGCATATTTAGTAGGTTTTCTATGACAAGCCAAATTAGCATTTATTGAAGAAGCAATGTCTATCCCGTATTTAATCGAATTTTATAAGATATATCTCATATAAAAATTAAATAAGATATCTTATATATGTAAATAAGATATCTCATATAGTATTTAAAGATGCTCCACCGCCGACAGAGCATGAATGATATTTATTATTTGAACAATTATTGGTGTTTAGTCGTGTATGCCTAATTAACACAAAGAATAACATAAAATAATTCATTTCGCTTTTGGTGCATGCGCAATCATTACTTCATTCCATATAGGGTATAGTACTTCGGAATTTTTTCGGGATGCAATTAATTATTTTTCATATTTTTAACTTGAAGTAAAATTAGAAACTCAAACTTTTCAATGGTGGTAATGGTGTAAAGTAAGTAACTTTTGTAACTGAAGAAAATATACCATTTGTCAGCGGTGGAGCATCTTTAAGATATCTTATTTAATTTTCTATATAAGATATCATATATCGTATATAAGATATCTTAATTAATATATAAGATATCTTATATAATTGAAATCTCGTTGCTATATAAGATATCTTATATAGAATGAGATTTCGTAGCATTTAAAACCAGAAACTTATTTCTCCCTTGAGCATCATTCGGAGCACTTCGAAACACATCGTTCGCAATGACAGAGATGGCACTGAAAGGGAGAATCAACCGCTGTTTGGCTGCATTCAACGATGTATTGAAAACACGTGAGCAGTTAATTCCCATCACTCTAGTTGTCAATTCGAACATGGCGACGTTATATATATTGGCTATAATGGTGATCTATCATGCATACTTTTGTCTAGTTCAACCAAACGCTTGATATTGGCGAAGCATGCGAAGCCAACAAGAGTCTGGCTGAACGAGTAGTAGTATACTTTACAGCTCTCTATGACTTTCGGGTAGGGAGACTTCATTTCTGGGCCTTTGTTGAAATCTCGTTCCTTTATAAGATATCTTATAAAGCAACGAGATTTCAATTATATAAAATGTCTTATATAGATAACTTAAATGAGATATCTTATATACGATATAAGATATCTTATTTAGGATTAATAAAAAAAAAAAAACATATGAGATATCTCATATATTATATAAGATATCTTATATGATATATAAGATATCTTATATTTCAATCCAGATATCTTATATATATATGCAGTGAAATTAAGGATCGACTTTGCTCTTTGAATAAATGTCATGTTGGCTTGCCATAGTTTTCACTCGATGAAAAGTGCAACATATGTATGGAGGGAATACAGTATAAAATCGGTTTTTGAAAAGGAAATCAACAATAGAATATATATCCACGTTGTTAGTTCAATAAAGGCGCTGTTTCATTGAAGCAATCCGACAAGGAATCTATACAACTTTGATAATAACATATGAACAATGGTTGGGAACTTTTATAGACCAAAACTATGAAATTTTCTCATGTGGCTAATTAGTCTTTTTCAAAATTGCATGGTGAGGAAATGTAAATGATCTACACTTCAAGAATTTGAATAAAGCAATAGGGAAACGCTTTCATTATCGTATCTAGATTTATTGTTTGAAATGGAACGGTTTTTAAACTACCCGATAACCACAATTGAACTAATGAGCAAAACTGTACTGAAATGGCGAGATCTTCATCAAAACTGTACTGAAATGGTGAGATCTTCATCAAAACTGTACTGAAATGGTGAGATCTTCATCAAAACTGTACTGAAATGGCGAGATCTTCATCAAAACTGTACTGAAATGGTGAGATCTTCATCAAAACTGTACTGAAATTCATCAAAACTGTACTGAAATGGTGAGATCTTCATCAAAACTGTACTGAAATGGCGAGATCTTCATCAAAACTGTACTGAAATGGTGAGATCTTCATCAAAACTGTACTGAAATGGTGAGAGCTTCATCAAAACTGTACTGAAATGGCGAGAGCTTCATCAAAACTGTACTGAAATGGTGAGATCTTCATCAAAACTGTACTGAAATGGTGAGATCTTCATCAAAACTGTACTGAAATGGTGAGAGCTTCATCAAAACTGTACTGAAATGGTGAGATCTTCATCAAAACTGTACTGAAATGGTGAGATCTTCATCAAAACTGTACTGAAATGGTGAGATCTTCATCAAAACTGTAAATGAAATGGTGAGACTTCATCAAAACTGTACTGAAATGGTGAGAGCTTCATCAAAACTGTACTGAAATGGTGAGATCTTCATCAAAACTGTACTGAAATGGTGAGATCTTCATCAAAACTGTACTGAAATGGGAGAGCTTCATCAAAACTGTACTGAAATGGTGAGATCTTCATCAAAACTGTACTGAAAAGGTGAGAGCTACATCAAAACTGTACTGAAATGGTGAGATCTTCATCAAAACTGTACTGAAATGGTGAGATCTTCATCAAAACTGTACTGAAATGGTGAGATCTTCATCAAAACTGTACTGAAATGGTGAGAGCTTCATCAAAACTGTACTGAAATGGTGAGATCTTCATCAAAACTGTACTGAAATGGTGAGATCTTCATCAAAACTGTACTGAAATGGTGAGAGCTTCATCAAAACTGTACTGAAATGGTGAGAGCTTCATCAAAACTGTACTGAAATGGTGAGATCTTCATCAAAACTGGGTACTGAAAAGGTGAGAGCTACATCAAAACTGTACTGAAATGGTGAGAGCTACATCAAAACTGTACTGAAATGGTGAGAGCTACATCAAAACTGTACTGAAATGGTGAGAGCTACATCAAAACTGTACTGAAATGGTGAGAGCTACATCAAAACTCTACTGAAATGGTGAGATCTTCATCAAAACTGTACTGAAATGGTGAGAGCTACATCAAAACCGCACTGAAATGGTGAGAGCTACATCAAAACTGTATTGGAATGGTGAGAGCTACATCAAAACTGTACTGAAATGTGAGAGCTTCATGAAAACTACTGAAATGGTGAGATCTTCATCAAACTGTAATAAAAAGGTGAGAGCTACATCAAAACTGTACTGAAATGGTGAGATCTTCATCACAACTGTACTGAAAAAGGTGAGAGCTACATCAAAACTGTACTGAATGGTGAGAGCTTACATCAAAACTGTACTGAAATGGTGAGAGCTTCATCAAAAACTGTACTGAAATGGTGAGAGCTTCATTAAAACTGTACTGAAAAGGTGAGAGCTACATCAAAACTGTACTGAAATGGTGAGATCTTCATCAAAACTGTATTGAAATGGCGAGAGCTTAAAAAAACTGTACTGAAATGGTGAGAGCTTCATCAAAATTGCACTGAAATGGTGAGAGCTTCATCAAAATTGCACTGAAATGGTGAGAGCTTCATCAAAACTGTACTGAAAAGGTGAGAAATACATCAAAACTGTACCGACATGGTGAGAGCTACATCAAAACTGTTCTACAAGTGCCTCACTGATTGAAATTGCTATTCAATAGTGGCCCGAAACCTTCACTACTGTATAAGGTGTCTGTTTCACGGAAAGCTCCTCAGTACATATAGTTCATTCTGCCTATCACAGAAGACGAATATGGACTTTTGATATAGTTAAACCACAGTTATTTTTTTTCACTCAGACAAATAACGTAACAAGCGGCGTCTTTAGAACAGGTAATGTTGTAATGCATACAGATCGTATATTCTCAGTATAGCAATATACTCCTCCAAAGCACACTCTGTCCATGGCGATACAGAGAGGACACAAACAGCCAAATCGATCGTCGTGCCATTTTAGTGTCGTTTTCCCAATCTGCATGTCTCGAACATGATTGATCGGCACATCTAAGCGTCTACATGTGATATGCACCATAAGGGTTTGGGAATTAAAGAATCCACACGATACCATATTTAATGAAGGGGGACTTAGCGGAGGTAAAATGCATGCCATTGGTGGCAAAACAAGAGACCTAGAGGGCTTAAAGGTCACTTAAGTACTAAGTGGTAATGTTATCTCATTCTTGTATTTTAGCAAGGGCCTACATTTATGTATTAGTATCAAAGGACTATCCAAAAGACTCCAGATTCTATGATCAGAGCATTAGAGCTCCGTCATATCAGGGTCAATTGGTCAACAACGCTCCACTGATAGCTGACAGCTCATACCAGTTTTGACTTGTGCTTTTTATGAGTTAACTACATGTACATATAATTGTTTTAAACTAGCAATAACCACGTCTCGGAAAATCCTCTTTGACCATGGTACCGCCACTGCGCAAAGCTTAGTCCGCTAAACTTGCCTATATTATTAGACTTTTTTAATTAATTTTTTTGCCTATTATATATATTAGGCAAAAAAAAAAAAAAATTAAATAGCCTAATAATATAGGCAGGTTTAGCGGACTACGCAAAGCTTAGTTACTAAACGATAGCATAATCACAGGGGCGTTTGGCTCTATAAACATTGTATATAGATAGAAAAATGTCTATGGAGTCAAACGCCTGTGGTATAATTGACCCACTCCTCCATACCAGGGGCATAGAATCCACATTTGTTTGTAAAGGACACATCGGTACACACCTGGAAGTAAGAAAACTTTAATTTTCTGTAGTTTGGACATCCCCTTTGGCTCCACCCCATACGACACTGGAGGCGAGTCGAACCATTTGTCCATAACATCCCACTGTTATCTAAACTATCAAGTTCATACCAAGTTTGTTGCTCATCTATTTCATTTTTAGACAGATAAGACACAAAAAGGCGTGTTCGAATTGAATCCCAGGGTTATATTTTACTTTGTTCAATTTGTTATGACCTTTCTATCGATGAAAAGTAGTTCTACTATATCTAGGAGTCAAGGAAATGAAATTTAGGAAGGACAGTTAAATCGGTACACGCTGATTATCTCCATGACCGCTTGTTTTTGTCAACACCATAAAATCCTCGATAACGTGGAAGGACTCTACATTTCTTTACAAATGTTTTCCATTTAAGTGGTTTATCAATGTTTAGATATATATATATATATATATATATATAATATATATAATGTTGAATATCCTTGTGGTGGAATTTAGATACAAAAAAAAAAAAAAAAAAACTAAAGCAAATTTGCGATCGATCTCTAACGTTTTCCCAGTTGCCGCTGTTCTTCAGAAATGTTTATTAAGAACAGCGACAGCTGGGAAAACGTTAGAGATCGATCGCAGATTTGTTTGAATTTTGTTTAGATACATGTATATATATAACTCTGAAACGTTTGTCTGTCTTTATCCACAGATACATCTTTGATTTTCGTTGTCTTTTAGATAAAAAAAAAAAAAAAAAAAAAATCAGCGATGTCAATTTCAAAATCACATAATTCTATAAGCCTATCCCATTTCTATTTTATATTATGGCGATAGAACTATCAAGGTAACAAAACGATAATTGGATGAAAACGGAAGTAATATGTTCCGGAAATGTGCAAATAAAATTGTAACGTAGTTAAAAACCGCAAACGAGTTAAACTATCCGAGGAACTCCTGGCATGTTGCGCTGAATATCTAAATAAAATGTATCCTGTCAAATAATGTTTTGTTATAACAGTTAACTGCGTCATAAACACATTGTCTTAATGGGGGAATGTGTATTTGATATAAAATGAAATATTGAAGACTTATGATCCCCGGAGAGATTGTGTATCGGTATGACCATTAACCATCCGAACAGACAGCGGAAGTTTGTTATGTGCGACCGAACAAGCTAAAACATTGATTATGTATGAAGTAACAAAACTCAAAGCTTTCGCGTGATAATGGGGTCAACTTCACCGGAAGTTGGGTGTTTCCGCTCCGAAGATTTCTAGCTATTTGACAATATCGCCGCTTTCGCACCAGAAGCTAATACGTAGATCTTTGATGTGTACATATTTGTATGCGGAGGTTCAGGGAGAGAGGGAATGTATTGATAAGAGGTCGGGAGGGGAGGTCATTGGGAGGGGGGTAGTATAACGAGATTCGTACAGTGCGGTATTCTGGAAAAACCCAAAATGCGTATTTCTCTTGTCTCTTAACCTTGGCTTCTAGTTCTGATACAGAAAAAAATTGGCAAGTGAGCAGAGAGGAGGTTCAACTGAGTAGGGGAGGGGGTTGGCGAGGAGGGAGATGATTCAAATTATGGTGTACGTACGTAGTACGGGGCGGTGACGTAGATACGTAGTACATGTAAATATAACTAGGTCAACCCTTACATAGCGAGATCTGTCAACCCTAAGACCATATATAACAGGTAGTGTGGCCATATTCTACTATCTCAACGTAAAAGGTGTATTGTCGAGCTTGAGTACACATTGGAGGTGGTTTGATAGCAGTCCGTGGTACGTCCGAGCTATTGTGAAATCCGGAATTCCCAGGTCCATTGATGATTCGCATACATTATCACGATGTGTGGGCGTTCTGCCTGGGATCTGTAGACGTACACGTTCTACTACAAAGCACTGTAACACACAGCGTTCATTATATAGAATGTGTATTGAGTCCCGCCGTGGTGATCCTCCTTAATATGATGAAATAAGGAAGTGTAAATAATAAAATATCGTATTTCAACTAATACAAGTATTTTATATGGACATGAAATGACGTTTATCTGAAGAAAAAGACCGGCATGAAATGTAGAAATGAAAACAGCTAGATATGTTTCATTTGTCGTGAGATTTGAAGAGCGACCATTAGCCGGCCAATGTATATATAAATGTGTGGGTCGTGTTACACTTATCGTATTTTTGGATGAGAAAGTTTCATGATCAAATATAAGTTTTATAAGTTTGAACGATGGCGTTATGTCTCCATATCGTCAGTTACTATAAATATCTCGGTTGGTATTTTGTGGGTTAAAACCTGGAATGCCTCACGAAACATAGAATTTATTTTGGATTGCTAGCCCAAGAATGAGTCCATGAGTCCCGAAAAGTGTGAATTCAGAATAAAACGATTGAACAGCAGCAAACTAGGTCAAACTGTCACAGGACTGGTTGATTTAGTAAGCGTTGCGCTGATGATGGAGGAACTAATTACTGACATAAATTAAACAACAAATTAAATTAGCTTCTAATTACGTTCCCCGGGTCTGATCATTACGGATCGCGCTCATGAGAATTTAGAGGGAGTTATCATAAACACTTTTCTTCAGAATCTGAATACCCTAATATGTACAGTAAAACCTGCTTTCAAGGACCACTCTATATAAAAGACAGACTCATCAACTCTTCTTAGCACAATTCCTTATATAATTGACCTCTGTATAAAAGACAACTATCTATAACTGATAATTTTGTGTGCCCTATGACATCGTTTATAGATAGATTCGGCTAAATATATTCTATATAATATTGGTATAAATAAAAGGGACTGATAAGAAAAGACTAAAAAAAGACCTTCACTTTATAACGTTTAAGGAACACTTAGATATGAGACAATCATATACATGTATAATACAATTCAACATGTACAAAGCTATTCTAATGGTATCAAAGACACGCCGATATCTAAAATTAAATATAAGACGATTCGACAGATGTAGATAGAAAGATGATCTTTACTTCCCCATATCCCTGAGATAACAAAAAACAACAGAAAAGAACGGAGATTTGTGTAGAAAGTTCACCAGGTGAAGAGTTAATGTAAATTATATGTAATACAAATCATTGTGTACAAAGTTATCGGTAAGGTTCACATTGACATATACAAAGTGATCGGTAAGGGTCACATTGACATATACAAAGTGATCGGTAAGGGTCACATTGACATATACAAAGTGATCGGTAAGGGTCACTTTGACATATACAAAGTGATCGGTAAGGGTCACATCGACATATACAAAGTTATCGGTAAGGGTCACATTGACATATACAAAGTTATCGGTAAGGGTCACATTGACATATACAAAGTGATCGGTAAGGGTCACATTGACATATACAAAGTGATTGGTAAGGGTCACATTGACATATACAAAGTGATCGGTAAGGGTCACATTGACATATACAAAGTGATCGGTAAGGGTCACATTGACATATACAAAGTGATCGGTAAGGGTCACATTGACATATACAAAGTTATGAGTAAGGGTCACATTGACATATACAAAGTTATTGGTAAGGGTCACATTGACATATACAAAGTGATCGGTAAGGGTCACATTGACATATACAAAGTGATCGGTAAGGGTCACATTGACATATACAAAGTGATCGGTAAGGGTCACATTGACATATACAAAGTGATCGGTAAGGTTCACATTGACATATACAAAGTGATCGGTAAGGGTCACATTGACATATACAAAGTGATCGGTAAGGGTCACATTGACATATACAAAGTGATCGGTAAGGGTCACATTGACATATACAACAGGGGCGTAGGAAGCGGGGGGGCAGGGGGGGCAACTGCCCCCCGTACAAGTCCTTCTACACATTTTCGTACTTCATTCTAGAAAATTTTCCGCTGCGCGACGCATTTCCTAAAACGTTCAAGCACATCGGTAAGGGTCACATTGACATATACAAAGTGATCGGTAAGGGTCACATTTTTTTTCATGTTTACACAACAATGTGCCGATGGTGTGAAGCCGGTATATTCAGATCGAGTAGGGTTGCATAATGTTATGACGACACAATTATCATTTCTAAATGCAGGTAGCTTTAAATCGAAAAATTACCATGTTAAGAACGCTTTATACTCATTAAACTTTATCGTAAAACTCATCTCAGCCATTCTAAATCGTAATTTTTTTCCCGGGGGAGACCCCCGGACCCCCCTAACACCAAATTCTCACGCCTTTGGGCGCTCGCAAATTCATCAAAATGCATCGTAAAAATCATCTAAGCCATTCTAAATCGTAATTTTTTTCCTGGGGGAGACCCCCGGACCCCCCCTAACACCAAATTCTCACGCCTTTGGGCGCTCGCAAATTCATCAAAATGCATCTTAAAACTCATCTCAGCCATTCTAAATCGTACTTTTTTTCCCGGGGGAGACCCCCGGACCCCCAAACACCAAAATCTTGCGCTGTCGGGCGATCGCAAAATCATCAAAATACATAAAAACTCATCCTGGGGGTCACCCTCAGATCCCTAATAAAACACCAAAATCTCGCGCCTTCGACGCTCACACACGCTAATTCGGCCAATTTGCGTATTCGTTAATTTCCCTTTTAGCGACCCAACTGTCTATAAATGTGTACAAAGATTAAATTTAGTGATATATGAAAAATGTACATAAAGCATATATTATATGGTTGGGAGTTGAATTAATCTCCTCCTGTAGGTGTGGGCGGTTTTTTTTTTGTTTTTTTTTTTACAAAATATTGAGGACCTTTGCCCCCCCATGACGTTTCATCTTCCTACGCCACTGTACAAAGTGATCGGTAAGGGTCACATTGACATATACAAAGTGATCGGTAAGGGTCACATTGACATATACAAAGTTATCGGTAAGGGTCACATTGACATATACAAAGTGATCGGTAAGGGTCACATTGACATATACAAAGTGATCGGTAAGGGTCACATTGACATATACAAAGTTATCGGTAAGGGTCACATTGACATATACAAAGTGATCGATAAGGGTGACATCACATATACAAAGTTATTGGTGAAGTTCACATTGTCATACAAAGTGATCGGTAAGGTTCACATTGACAATACAAAGTGATCGGTAAGGGTCACATTGACATATACAAAGTTATTAGTAAGGGTCACATTGACATATACAAAGTGATCGGTAAGGTTCACATCGACATATACAAAGTTATCGGTAAGGTTCACATTGTCATATACAAAGTGATCGGTAAGGGTCACATTGACATATACAAAGTTATTAGTAAGGGTCACATTGACATATACAAAGTTATTAGTAAGGGGTCACATTGACATATACAAAGTGATCGGTAAGGGTCACATTGACATATACAAAGTGATCGGTAAGGGTCACATTGACATATACAAAGTTATTGGTAAGGGTCACATTGACATATACAAAGTGATCGGTAAGGGTCACATTGACATATACAAAGTTATCGGTAAGGGTCACATTATAAAATTCAATTAAATATTATTCGTTTTTTAAACTATGGCCCTGTTATTTAAATTTCCTCTTGGAAAAAACGTTTCTATAAAAAAGACACCCAAGGTCGTGTTATATTTATGATGGCTCCTTCCCCTGAAAGTGTCGTTTATATATATCATGTGCTATGGTATAATCAAATAACAGAATTTCCGTTTTCTAGAATTTTTGCATAGGTTTTTTTGTTTTTCTTTTGCGTGCTTTATTGCATTACCGAGGTTATATAAGTGTTACGGCACAAATAACAGTTGTAGACAACACCTACATGTACGTTAGCCAACACCTATACATTCACGTGTTGTGTCTCGTGCTAGTGTCGTTTGAAACATTTTATCCATAAAAATCCAACATCTCATTTTTTGTACCCTTTTCATCAAATCAATTCAAAAGAATTGTATGCTCTTTTATACAAATTTTGAAATAACATTTGAACTTGTATATGAAAAACAACTTAGCTTTTGAACACATGAATGAGATATTTTGTTGCTATCTACGTGAATTCAGACATAATTATGTAACCTCTAGCAGTTACTCTCAGGCGATAAGTGGGTGGTTGGGGACTTTCATATTCGATGAAAATGACATCCTATCTTTAAATAAACAGGAACATATTTTAAGATGTATCAATACGTAAACGTCTAAGTCCATGTGACGCCGAACTTTTACAGCGAACGTCTCGATTTGTATGTCTTTTTGTGTTAAAGTTAGCCGTGACGTCTGTCGTCCGTCCGCCCATCCGTCAACAAATTTTGTTCCTTTTTTAACCATCGGTTTAATCAAATTTGTGTGGATTCAAAATTGTACAAACGGTTGGGCTGATCCTCCAGAACCCTGCTAAAGGACATTGCAAAAACGGTTCAATTTGGTCATTTTTTTCATCTAAACAACTTCTTCGTAACTATACATGGGATGGCACATGATGCATAATAACATGCTTATAGGATTAGGGATTCAAAATTGCACAAAAGATTGGAACAATTAATAAACCTCCAGGGGGCCCAAACAGGTAAATTCTGTCATATTGCCATTAATAACTGTTTCTCTGAAATTATAATACCGATATTATATATCTGATTTATATTTAAAATGTGGCAAACATCAGGGGTTGAGATTTAAAATTATACTAAAAGTTGTGCTAGTGTTTGTTATAATATGAAATATTGTCATACTTGCTGAATTAACCAGGTGAGTGAAACAGGCCCTCTGTGCCTCTTGTTTTCTGGGCCATGCACCTTTAATGGAGAAATTATATATCGATGGTTTACGTAACGGCGGTATTTGTGACCTCAGTGTCACCGTCTGTATCAGAAAAGTTATAATTGTAGTGGAAGGGTTGCTTGTCATACGGGCGGTTAGCCAAATCCTTAGGGAGCATTGTGGCGTGTCGGGGCTGACGTTGCAGATTCTTTATTCTGCATATTTGTGGTCACTGCAGTTTCAATACCATGGAAAAATTTACAGTGAGCTCTTGTTCCGTGGAAATGAGATGAAATAATTTGGACATGGGTTCAAACTATATATAACGATACCTGTCTGGCTAACAGATTCCCAATATTAACAAGGCCACTAAAATTTGGCTTGATATTCTAAGTTTCAAACTAAGGGGAGTAATCTGGCATAGAAATCTTATCGACAATTTAGGTTCTGGTGGCCAGTCTAATCCATACACAAAATGAAGGCCTATGTAAAATGTTTCCATAAAAACACGTCTATGTCCAATATTCTTAATCAAACACGTGTTAAACTGCATGTTTCAGATGTGTTTTACATGTTCATCTTTTAGAGGAGACATCTTTATTTTTTGTGTCGAGTTCTACATTTTATCACCAACGAATGAAATCCGTATCCATCAATTCAGTTGTGACATGGTGACCGCCTTATATCCCTACCGCCCAATAGTCCGAAAGCCCGTTAGTCCGAAGGCCCTTTAGTCCGAATGCCCGATAGTCCGGACATGCCCACGGAATGGTGTTTTGAAATATTCCAAAGATTTTTTTCAAAGATTTTATTATAGTCTCCAAGACACATTAAAATGTGTTACATGGATTGTTCCACGTGTGATTTTGAAAGGTTTCCGGACAAACGAGACTTCGGACTCTATATTAGGATTTTTGATATACTTTGCGATCACTCATTAGGTACGGATACTGAGAAAACCGAAATTTGTTGGGAGTTCATAGGGAATATTTAAATGGCATGTTCGTCATTTATCACTGAATCATAAAAAGACAAGAAGCATATATGCCCATGACATGTATTTATTAATTTATCTTACACTGACGAATTAAATTGAATGACAACTGAAGTTACATAACAAGCAAATAACGGGAGAACAGGTAGCATAGGTATTATTACGGAAATAAACAAATATATGTTACAAACAAAACCGGATGCGGTCCGGATTGCTGTAAATATAGTTCACTTAGAATATGAAAATTTATTCCTTTGTAATACAGTTAATTAAATCTAAATCATAGAAAATCAATTTCCAATACCCTGTATATCATGACAGTCTAATTATAAATCTAACTGGACATTTTTCGATATTTGTTTATTATTTTTTAGAATAAGACTTTATGTACTCCAACCCAGTCGAGGGTCGTGGTTGCGAAGGACTTAAGTCTTGTATTCTTGAAATGTTTATTTGTAGAAGTATATTTATCATTCCCACTACATACTAAGTAAACAAGTCCCATTCATTTATGCCAAGTAGAGTTAAATAATTTACTACTATGTATACGCTTTCCAAAACCACTTTCTTTTATCATGTAAATTATTCTAATCGTGTTTATTTTACCAAATAAGGCAATTGGTTATAGCCATGAAGTTGGATTTGAATGTGAATGCCGTAGACCGATCGATATTCACATTCTATTCTATCTAAGTTAAGAAGCTTACAGAAATCTCACGGATGAAGAACCGGTCATTATTGGTGTACACTGTTGACAGTTATTTTCCATTACGTTAAACTTATTAAGATATTTCGGAATTTCTGGCAGATATCCATTCCAAGGTCATCGGCAGGAATGTCGATTAGTAAGTACCTTATAGTATGAATGGCCCCAACCAGATTAGTTAACTGTGTAGACAAATATTTTTTTATACCAAAGCCTGTTATTGTAGGCCGCCGAGCAAACCAGAAGACATTTGAGTTTGTTAAAGTATTCTGGATCGTGGTCAGCTTATTTGGAAAATTCGTCATTTTAAAGATGTTTTGAGGCTGTGTATGAAAAAAAAACCGAAAGTCATTTTAGCATAACTATTCTTGATATCATATCAAATTTAATGTGCCGTATATTAAACAAATGTGTTGTGGCTAATTAATGTTCATAAGGCATCATATATGTTAATATCTGCCTTTGGATTATTTTTACAGCTTAATTCATCAAACTTAATGGTTTTGAATACATTGCTGAAGAAAAATACCATGTTGAATTGTCGGTCAGCTACTGCATATAAAAGTTACCGTTTAACATATTAACTTTAAATTAAAATGCTCCACCGCCGACAGAGCATAAATGATTTTCATCATTTGAACAATAATTGGTGTTTAATCGTATATATATATGTCTAATTAACACAATAATAATATAAAATAATCTATTTCGCCTTTGGTGCATGCGCAATCAGTACTTCATTCCATTTGGATATAGTGCCACAGAATTTTTTCGGGATGCAATTAATTATTTTTCATATTTTTAACTTGAAGTAAAATTAGAAGCTCAAACTTTTCAATGGTGGTAATGGTGTAAAGCAAGTAACTTTTGTAACTGAAGAAAAATACTAAATCGTCTGCTCCTGTTTTTGATAGTGAAAAAATACCATTTGTCAGCGGTGGAGCATCTTTAAGACTGTCTCATTTGGAATATCTTGTCATATTATTTTTAAAGCACTTTGAATCAAATTGTCGAATAATCACGAGGAGTTCCAAACGTTCCTGTTATAGTATATATCAGCATGCTAATTTTAGCTTGTTATCCAACTTCATTGTTTGTTTCAGTTTCTCCTTAACACTCTGGGAGAGGTTTTCAGTTGTCTTTTACAGTTTTAGCCAACTCCCATACACTTCCTGCTCTCCAGAAGGTGTGGGCTTGGTTAGAAATGAAAGTTACTTGCTACTCAAAGATAAATGTTTCATTAAAGATGCTCCACCGCTGACAAATGGTATTTTTTCACTATCAAAAACAGGAACAGACGATTTAATTTTTTTCTTTGCATTTACAAAAATTACTTACTTTACACTATTACCACCATTGAAAAGTTTGAGCTTCTAATTTTACTTCAAGTTAAAAACAGAAAAAAATAATTCATTGCATCCCGAAAAAATTCCTTGGCACTATATCCAATATGAAATGAAGTAATGATTGCGCATGCATCAAAGGCGAAATAAATTATTTTGTGTTATTTTTTGTGTTAATTAGGCATATATATATATACACGATAAAACACCAATTATTGTTCAAATGATGAAAATCATTTATGCTCTGTCGGCGGTGGAGCATCTTTAAATATTAAATGTAATAGGTGATTGATCACGGTGCACATCATGTAAATCTAATGACTCATTTCTATATAGAACACGAAGAAATTTTATCAATTTTGGCAAAATTTCACAAGCAGACTCAATATCAATAGAAAGTTTTTAAAATAGGTCGCATTGTGAGACAACCAGCTTTAGTTTGGCTTAAATCCAAGGTCAGTTATCCAAATGAAACTTCACAAAAGGAGAAGGTCCACCAGTATACAGTCATAAATACATCGTATTTCATAGATATCATGGCTGGAAATAACGATATTTTTGGTATGAATCGCGATGAATTTCAGCATGTACTTTTAAAAGAGGAATGCTTGAAGACTGTAATTACTAGTAACGTTTATTTAGCTGCATTTTAAAACGCACGCATTATTGTTTATTTCTTTTTTAAATTTTACAATGCGTATATGATATGAACATCGAGAGCTATGAGATTCACAGTTTCCCCTAGTGTCTGGAATATATATATATCTATCAGACATAGGCTCTGACGATTCGCCCGAACAACAATGTCATATCATTGTATAAAATAGTATCCGGTCACATGGATGTTCTATCACATGGATGTTCTATGTGTAATTTTGCAAACTGCTATCCTCACTCCTCAATTTTGTTTGTTTTTCTTTCCGTACTTCCCACTGGAAATAAAAGGGATGATGACAGAGCTATTTCTGTACATAAAAATACAATGTTTTGTTTAACCAGAGTCACCTAAACGTTTGTGTATAACACGTTTGATTCAAGCGTTATGTATATAATCATTTGTTTTTGTTCCCGATTGGAAACGAGCGCTGCCGGAAATCCGGACAACTCTTGGTTGACATCTTGGTACTACGCGCGACTTTCAAACATCCGGACAAACAAACAAAACAAACAAACAAACAAACCACCCTTTCGCGAGGCCCGCTTGCGAAAAATAATTTTGTTACAAATGCATTTTTTTTCCTTTTTTGTTTTGTTTAGATAGTATCTGAATATATGCAAGTTTTATAAGAGTCAGGAGTTGCGTGGTTGACGTCATATTCTGTCACCCACATTACTGGTCGGGCAAAGAAAATCAGTCTAAATGCGTTCATTGGCCTTCCAAAAGTTCTCACATATTAATACGACGGTCAAGTTCTGCTTAGTTTCCCTGTTCTGACCATTAAACTAAAGAAAAGTTGAAAGCATTGAAAGCGAGGCTGTGTGGAAATGTAACCAAGGACATAGTGAGCCGGGAGGACGTTTTAGAATTCCCATACTTTAAATTAATTTCTTCGTACGCAGACAGATTTTGACGAGAGATTTTATTTTTCCATTTCATAAGAAATTATACGTTTCCCTGTTCTGACCATTAAAGTAAAGAAAAGTTGAAAGCATTGAAAGCGAGGCTGTGTGGAAATGTAACCAAGGACATAGTGAGCCGGGAGGACGTTTTAGAATTCCCATACTTTAAATTAATTTCTTCGTACGCAGACAGATTTTGACGAGAGATTTTATTTTTCCATTTCATAAGAAATTATACTGGATACATTCACACCATTTTTTACAGACTTTAGCCATCCTTGCCCGACTGTTCACTTTAAGTTTTTCTGGTTTTTCTTCTTTTTTGTTCAGTGTGTGCAGTAAGGTATAAATTGCTTGTAAATATACTGAACATGACTTTTTAGAAGTGATTTTGTTTGATCGTCCTACAGCTTGGTTGGTCTACATCAGATGCATCTTCTTTTGTGGTAACCATGTTATAATTACCTTTTTATTTAATATCAAAGAAACACAATTTAACAAAGCCTGACAATTTATTGACTCGTGCCCTATCCGGGCTTCGAACTCACTATCTACGGCACCCAATCGCCTAGCCAATCATACCTGCGCCTTCTACCACTGCGCCACATCCACATCCCCAAAAAATGATGTTTCTATGACGAAGTGATAGTCGGTTCGATATGCTGACATGATCATTGTGGAAATTGTCAAATTAAATCTTTAAATCAACAACACATAGTGAATATGATACATTATGTTTACCTTTTTTATTTATAAACAATTACCACACAGAGTGATAATACTGAAATCCTGTGATAATGAAACGCTATGGTGCCATGTCGTCCATCATCGTAATACAAGCATGCGTCTGGTGACGTATTTAGATAACCTGTGGTGCAGAGTTTTACATAACACACTAAAATATTAAAAGTATCAATTTCTATATATCCGCAATTTATCGCCCTCGTCGAACAGGTTCTACAACTAAATCGACTTTTGATAATGCACATCCTTGTTTAACGCTTGCGTCATTATCAGTCATTGTAAATCGTGTGTCCGGGTCAGTTCTATTCTTTCTTTAAATTGCCAGTTTGTGTTACTGGATTTCGTGGAAAATCACAGAGATCTGAAAAATTACTTATATTTATATACACAGGTATCTGAGAATTAGTTTAATTTTAGACGTTAAAGTATCCAGTCAAAAATCTGTTTAATACTATAACATGCCTGATTTCTTCATTTATACCGTATGTTGCGTTTGTATAAAAATAAGTCTATCTACCTAACGACACACTTGTAATGGATTTTCCGTCAATTCATCGAAGTTGAAGAATTTCGACGATTTTTAAAAAGAGATTACCAAGTTTTTAATGAAGCTAGTGTCGTTCAGACCTCGGCCATATTAGGTATAAAGTGTTCTGACCGGAGGCGTGTGTACACAGAGAGATAAAGGTTTATTTTCATTCATAATAGTCCGTGTTGACATTGTCCGAACTGAACAAAGGGGGTCGCTTACCCCGATAAGGTGTCCGAATTTACACTGATGTTCCCAAGGTTTGACCAATGGTCACTCGACCCTACGACAATATCCATAGAGTGTTACTGAAAGGCATTGTTCAGTCTTGAGTGTACGTGTAATGAAAATGCTAATAAATGTATAATATATATTTTTGTCAGACTCTTATTCACTCAACAGAAAAAGTCATCCTCGATAGTAAGCGCGATGATAAGTTAACAAAAACTTTGTTAGTTACTTTAAAGATGCTCCACCGCCGACAGACCATAAACGATACTTCTCATTTGAACAATAATCGGTGTTTAATCGTGTATGTTATGTGTCTTAATTAACACAAAAAAATATCATCAAATAATATTTTGCCTCTGATGCATGCGCAATCAGTACTTCATTCCATATAGGACACGCAGAAATGCAGTGCAACGTAGTTTTTTCGGGATGCAATTAATTATTTTTAATATTTTAATCTTGAAATAAAATCAGAAGCTAAAACTTTTCAATGATGGTAATGATGTAAACTTTTGTGAAAAAACATACATATTTGTCTGCTCCTGTTTTTGATAAAGAAAAAAAAACATTTGTCAGCGGCGGAGCATCTTTAATAAGCGAAATATCGAACAAAAGCAGACAGAGGTAAAATTCAGAATAATTTTGTATTAAGATCCATGGAGATTTAGATATCGCCAGAACACATTGACACTGATACAAACCGTTAGTTGTAAACAGAATGTCAGTCTACGTTAGCGTGGCGGTCAATGAGATGAGACCAGAGGTTCCGCAACAATGTTCAAATGTTAGCAGGAAGAAACCCCATCGCAACATTCCGGAGAAATTTCCGACAGTCTTCGGATATTCTAGATGTTGCGATTGGAAGAAGCCGTGTTCACTGGACTATCCATATGGTTCCGAAGGCTAAGTAAAAAAATTCTTTTGAATGGAACTGTTGTAGGAAGAGGTGAGCTATTAAAACCATTAAAGTACTCACAATCCATGTATCTTATATATAGACTAGTACAAAACAAAGTACTTCTGAGAGCAGAGTATAATTCTGTGTTCCTGATCTTATCGGAATTCTTACCCCCGTAAACACATTTCGGTTTAAAGACCCGGATGTTTTAGATTTTGTAAATCGGAAACTGAAATTCCGATCTCAATATAATTTATTGTAACGAGGATGAGCAATATTCTTTTCTCCAGTACGTCAGAGACCCTTGGGTAGTCTAATATGTTTGTTTATATGTCATTAATGGCATTGACATTAAAGCCATGAGGATCAAAATCAATATCATCCAAGTAAAGATCCTCCAATATGTTCCGACACATTACCATAAGCCCTCCACCTCTGGATCGTGAGTTCGAATCCCATATGGGGCGTGCCTGGTACAGGCTGCTGGCGGTGACTTTTCTCCGGGCACTCCCGCTTACCGACACCAATACACCTGGCACGTCCTTAAATGACCCCTAGGTGCTAATAGAGCATTAGCCATATCCAACCTAACTGTCATGTGACAACTTGGTCTGCGGTCACGTGACGACTTTTGTGACGACTTGGTTTGCGGTCACTTGACGACTTTTGTGACGACTTTGTTATTAAATAAAGACGATGAGTCAATGAATTAAGTCTTTTTTCTGTTTTATTTTACATTCAAATAAACTATAATCGTAAACATAGATACATGTGTCGCAAATGGGCACGTGTAAAAAAAATATAAAATCTATGAATGGAGATGTATACTGAGCTTCGTCCCCGTACACGAAATTCTTATCACAATGTTTTAAATACCTAGAAGACACATTCACATCGACTAGAGCGTCCATACAACCAAGAAAAGACACATTCATATCGCCCTAGAGCGACCATACAACCATACACCCAGCTTTACGTGTTAACACTCAAATTGTTGAATATCACATTCCTATGATAACAGTTGTATACTTGACACCCGTATTGGAATACGTTGAACAAGAATTAATCATATATCTTATTTTTTTCCAGATTTTCCGCAAATATAGCTCTTCAGTGAATTTTGATGTTTTCAGCAGTTCATTCCATAAAACTTACACAATTCATATATATGTGTAATAAGGAAACGTCTCACATTAATTTTATATATACAGGTATAAACACCTTTTGAAATTTTTAAGGAAATCTATAGTTTTATCCAATTAACATATACATTTCACAACAACTAAACAATTCTCAGGACTACTGAATAGATTTGTGTCAGTGAAAATAGACAAATATTTAAGACGTATATTTAATGATCTGAAAGATATGGAAATCCGTATATCATAGGATTTCAAGTTTAAAAATATAGATTAAAAGTATATCAAAGAAAAAATAATTAAAGAGAGAGAGAAAAAAAAGGATAAAAAAGCAAAAAGCCCAATGAATTCCGACATCGACTAAGCATATCAACACAATGTATTTTTTGGAATGATATTGTAACGGGAAAACAACAGCAATTGATTTACCTACCAACAAACATCAATATAACAACTTCGTGACGTATAACGAATAATGGCACTGGGCTCATTTACGTCAAAATAAGCAACAACAAACGACCTAATATCAACACTGCGCAGAAATAATGATAGAAAGTCTGACTCATGTATGTAAACAACTGCAGACCCATTACACATATCTACGTTGTAACCTTGCCATGTCACGTGCGCACGCGCACTCGCTTGTGTCAATATAAAGAGCGTATGGCGACGACAAACAATCTGTGAGCCTTCCTCAGAAAAATCGATACCAGATTGTGAATGAACCATCGACTTATCGCGGCATACTGTCGCTTGTTTCTCAAAGCCTTATCATACGATGAACTGAAGGCTTGTTTTTTTCCAGTATCACCGGTATAGTTAACAGTCCTATCGACTAGCATTCAAAAACCTTTCATTCTCAAAAATATACTGAAAACGATTGGTATAAGATTGTTTAACCAATCAAAACTTGCCAATCTACTACGACTCGCCAATCATACATGTTCTAGCAAGAACCATTCTCGAAAAAAAGTGTCCCTCTCTACCCAAATTCCGGTCATTGGGCAATCGTCCAGCAACACAGGGAAAGCGTGAAATCTCCGCCGCTTCCCTGTCAGCACTTGTCTTATGATGGCCGCTCGCATTCAGACATTCAAAAGTCCTGCCACAAACGTAACCAGCTTTTTAAAGCCTTCCGAGTGGAGTCTGCTTGGATGGCTCCCAAAGGTGCGGGCTCGTCCAAAGTCCCACGACAAAATCTCTAGGGTTGTGATTCCCTTCATTTCTTGGGCTCGTGGCGTTTCATGTGCAGGGCCAAATGATCGGACCTGGCGAAGGACCGCTCACAGACCTTGCACTTAAATGGCTTGGCACCCGTATGCTTTCGTATGTGTCTGGTAAGCTCATCTGAACGTGCGAATCTCCATTGACAAGTCGGGAAATGACATTTGTATGGCTTTTCACCTGGAAAGACAAAATTAAGGATACGATTTAGTTCGCTTGTTAACAAATCATTGACAAACGATGTAAAATCAATTCATTTGAAGTAACTCTAAGCTTTCGACTGTTGTCCTTTGATTTTTTTTTAACAGAAATGGATATTGGTTGACAAACATAAAAGATAGTTACCTGTATGAATTCGCTGATGTGCCTTTAAATGAGAGCTCTTCGTGTAAGCCTTTCTACAACCTGGAAGATACAAAAAGGAAACAAACATTAACTTCAAGCTCTGAAAAAATCGACTAAAAGAGGCAATATTTATGCGTTTTCTGAATCGCAGACCAACACGTGTCAATGCGCGTGCCTACTGTTTAATACTTCAATTGATTACTGTTCTACGACACGTTTCAAGCATCGAATAGACAGTAAGCTATTCCTGGTAAGACAAAGGCTATTCTTGTAACAGATAAATTTGACGGCAGCAGGCTGCTTACACGAACACTACCGAAATCAATACAGGTCCGTTTAGCCTCAATTCGCCGACATACGGGCACTTAACTCTATTGATTAACTCGCCTAGCTCGATTTACATTGTCTTGGTCAACCAACGACTTGGCAATTGTGACGTAAATAATGGATAAGCTTTAGTGCTCTATTCATCATGTTATTGACTTGATTATCCCGGATGATGAAATTCGCCTCCAAATATCATGATGATAAGATACAGATGCTGACAGGATCATTAACACTAAACGGAAGTCCGTAGTCTAAGAATGACGACTGTTTTTGTTTATGACTCTAAATCAATTTTCTTAAGTTTTATTTAATATACGCATTTCTTATCACGCTACATAGCTTGTCGACAGCTGTTGATGTTAACACGAGAATGTATACACACATTTCTCCACATATAACAGGGACTTTATGTTTACACGGTTCGACAAACCCAGACGATGAAAAAACATCTAGCCGACATTGACGCTGACGTCACGGTGTGTATCAATTTACCGCGTGAGTTAGAGTGCTGACGTCACACAGGTAGACGTGCCAAACAACACATGTAACAGAAAATAACTACTGTCGGTATAGCGTAAGATAATAAAAACATTACAAAAAGTGTGTATTATAAAAAATAATCACCTGGAAATTCACAGAAGTGTATACGCCGTTTCTCCAACTCGGGATTGTTCTTTCTGTTATATTTGATAGTTGAACAGCCTGGATGCGTCTGTTGGGGTTTGCTCTGGCGGGCCGGTGTTTGGCTCCTGATGGGGATGACTGGTTTGATGTTAAAGTTACCGGCTGGTGATGATAAAGGCGATGGGCGGTGAAGTCCAGGGTAAGGGGGTGGGGGTGTGCGTCGGATAGCGTCCTGGTCCGGGGAGCCGGGCTGGGAGTTGGGAGGAGTTGGGGGCAACACAGGGACAGTATGGGGAGGAGTGCTCACGTACATCCGATTGTTTGTGGTCACTTGGGACTTGTTAAGTCCTACAGATCTGAGCTGGGTAATATATTGCACAACTGATGACCCCGGCTGGGAGAGAATCACTTGTTGAGAAACTGGTATAGGAAGAGTCTTGGGACGAGAATTAAAGCTGTCGTTTACACTAGCTGTCATAAGACAATCGCTTTCAGATGGCTCAAGTTTAACAGTAACGCCAGTCGGTGAAGACCTTTGTGAGTTTTCAAACTGACAAGAAGGTTTACTAGTTAGGTCCACAAACTCCGATTTGATTTTAGGTATCGCTGAAGTAGTGCCAACCTTCATAGAGTAAACATTGTCCCTCTTGTCTTCGTTAACAGAAGGCTCCAGAATATCAAAACTACTCCGAAGGTCTTCCCACAACGAATCCGACACTTTCTTACTTTGCTCTTCCAACTCCGTATAACTACTGGGGACAAGGCCCGTGTCTATCATCGTAGCACTGACATCAAATGCAGTTGCCTCCCCCTTCTTGACTGGGGCAACCTTCTTGGGGCTTGATACATCTCCGAAGAATTCAGAAATGAGATTGGAACTTCCGCGCCTTTCGACGGATGTTTGGGATTTTTGAGCACCAATCAATCCGGTCCTCAGATGTCCCAAGTCCATGTACTTCGCACGTGCCAACTGCACGCGCTGTTTGGCGCAGTTCAATTCAGGTGTATCCTTATGGTCATCGCCGAAGAATTCGTCGACTACAGAGGCGCTTTCGCGCCTAACCTTTTTCGCAGAAGGCGGTTGACTCAAAGGGTCATATGGAAGATATTTTTCCAATTCTTGGACAACCTGCAAAATTTGAATAAATATTGAATAAATAAAAAATGTTAGACTAGAAAGAAAAACAGGAAATTATACATGATTAACAAATCCGATCATCAAATTATTCAGTATGTATCATTTTGTTCTTAATTCTAATATTATTGTATTTTTATTTTGGATGCTTACAACAATGTCAGACATGATTTTAGTTAAAAGCCACGATCAATGGCTTTCAAAGGTATCGGTTCACTAGCCGAAACGCCCACACGTGTGCTGGCTGAGTTTTATGAATGACTAGCAGGCTAAACTAGTTATGAATGGAATGGCGCAGTCGGTTCACCGGGTCCACGATCATTGAAAAACCGACCAATCATATGCGTCGTTTTAGACATGACTGGATAACGATAACTGCCGTTAGCATAGCATGATAAAAACGCCAGGATAGTTTTATCTACTGAATAGATGAAGTTCGAAATTTATACAAAATATCAATAAAATTTACCATTCAAGTGACTTTGTCCTAAAATAACAACAACATGTGTCTGAAACGTGACTTCCACCATCATGAGCACGACATGTATATATGAATGGAGACATCGATCGATATCGTATACAAGTGTCATTTGGAACGACTCAAAATCAACAAAAAATAATAAAGAAAAAAGAAGAAGGAAAAATTCAAATTATTTCGAACCAAATTATATAAATGTAAATTAATGAATTTCAACATCTCTAGATGACGTCACGTCGAACGTGCAAAGGTAATGTCCCAAGGTTGAACTGATAACGATGATATACGTCTCGTGAATGAATCATTTGTGATATCGGTTATCAGATTTCATTTCTTAAAATTGAATTTTTAATACAAATGTTTGGTGTGATGTAATAAATTGAAAAGTTATGTCCGGTTGTCGCCGTGAGTTAAGGCTCGTCTGCTGTATTCAATCAGTGTTACCTGTAGCGGGGACACAGGCCCAGTGATATACATGTCCAGTCACAAACAACGGTTACGTGTGACCTAGGCCCGCCCCACCACTATTTCACAATAGCAAATACCGTCCACTGTCTACCTGACCGACTTTTTCAGTAGTCGACCTAAGTCCTTTCAAAATGGCGTAAAGACATCTGGTTTCGTACGAGTCAATATTTGATTTAAGTACAGCTTCTTAGCCAGACTGTATACATGGACATTTTACTTAGATGGAAAAGTACCTCACGATAGTACAAATGGTTGTGATAAACACCCTGTGTTAATTAGAAATCGATTCACGTTCCGGTAGTGTACAGTGGGTTAACCAAGCTCCACAGGCCAACTACAGACTCCAGTAAGTTTCCGAAGGCCAAAAGCTCCAAAGACAGACTAATTTCTGAATCTGAAAATATCAACCTAGTGATTAAATTAGTTCAATTAACTAAAATACTTACGTTCCACTGTGAAGCGACATCCGCACTCGGCGGGAGAAAACAGTCGTCCTGATCTGGCACAATCTGATCCTCAAATATTTCTGTCTCTTCTAAAATGAAATCAGTGTTCGCCATCGGTTTAGGAGCACAGCTTGATGAAAGTAAAATTCCACAAGATGGTTTCACTGAAATACGAATATAATCTATATATAATTCACAGATGGTGTTAGGTACACGTCTTTCCTCTTTCTCTCTCGCTAGGCGATCTATTTATGAATGAACCCACACAAGACTGTTGCTCTTATATACCGTTGCTACCTTTAGCCAATCACATGCAAGAGGGCGGAGCTAATTCTCGACCTTGGATAATAAGCTGGCTGTGTTCCAAAAAGATAATAGTTACATCCGTGGTTCTTGGTAAAGGATCACAAGGTTTTACTTGCTCAATCATAAAGTTTAATGCCTTTTGAATAAACTTTAACAAATCTGACTTATAATTCGAACGATGAATGCGAATATTAACTACTAGTTAACGAAATGTAGATATTGTTTATTCCATTCATTGAAAATGACGTCATGAGCATGTGACGTTTGCAGCAGGTCAGAGTTCAAAAAACAGACTTTAGCGTAAACAACATTTACAAAGCACTAGAAAGATCTACACATGAAACCAGATATCGAAAGATCTCTGTGGGGGTTTAATTATTGTTGTGATAAATGATGTTTTTAACGTGAAAGATAAATTAACTCGATAATGACACGTAAAATCTGAAAAACAACTTGATCAGATGATGAAATGGGACACACGTCGCACATATTAGTCATACAATAGTAATATACATTTAAAGTGTTGATAGAATCCCAAGGACACATTTACGATAACAAAACTGGCCCCAGGGTATAGATTAATTCGGACGGAAAACAGGTCTTCGCCACATATATTTGTAAACCGATTAGTACCAGATCATGCATTACTTATATTTGCCGTAAAATTTTTCACGGTCTCTTATTCAGTACACTGTTACAATATCACCATAAATCGCGGTTTCTTTTGTCCTGGGTATTTAGTATAATGATACAAAAGCGTTCAAAGTCCACAATCGATCGGAACAGTGACGTAAATAGATAAAGTGGATGGACAATGAAATTACATAATGGTTTACTTAAGATTTTGTTGCGTATATATATATATACACACACGATAACTTAATATTCAGTGTGTTATTTCAGTCAGGTAATGGAAATGACTATCATTAAATGTGTGTTATAAAGTATCGTATTATAATTCAGTTGTCTGAAATTTATTACTTTTTGGCATCCTAGATTATTTTTTCCAAGTGTATAGTAAGGCCTACTACCTTTCCGGGGCAAAATTAAAAAAAAAAGGTTTCTTAAAAACATTGATAACATAAAAAAACATATCGATGATCTAAGATGAGGTAACAACACTAAACAGTGGAGAGATTTCGCTGTTTTGCCGTCTGGACCACGGCGGGAAACATAAGACGACCCGCGTTATGAAAATTAACATGTTATTTATTTTAATTAAACTGTGAAGAATATGATGATAAGTGTAGTATTATCGATAAGTTAATAACTTTTACGACACTAAAAATTATTAATCTCGTTTTACATTCCCATTTTCCAGCCGTTTCAGAAAGGTAGTGGGCCTTTAACTTCGACGCTATTTTCATTCATTGTAGCATTAAAGCTATATATGTGTTGCAATTATCATATGGTGAACGACCAAAAGCTGAATTCATCAAACCTTATGGTTTCTAAAAAAACAACAGAAAATAGTTGTCCGAAACAAATAAAAAATGTTGTACTGTTTTGACAGACCACTATCTTTTAGCAAATACTAAAAGGATTTACGAAACTATTTTTGAATTAATACATATATTTTTCACCATTCTCAACGTTTCAAAAAAGCTCATATCTGGAAACAGAAAAATTTGCTCAATTATAGAAATAATATTGAACCGTCTTCTTATTAAAATTCAATTTACACACTTGAAATATTCTTTAATTTTACACAGAGCACATATAACTGTTATAGCTCATATCACGAGAAATCGTGTGTTTATAGGTGACAGATATCATAATGAGAGTTCCACCTGCTACTAATTAACACTATCGAGCTATACAGCACACGTAGCTTATTCTTGAATGACATTTGCCGTGTGTTTTTCATTTCAAAGTTTAACTTATTTATCACTTAAAACACACAACTGAAGGTCAGCCGACGACTTGGGAGGGGAGAGGACGGTGGGGGTGGGGATAGGGTGGGGATGGGTTGTTAAGAAAGTTTCTAGGAAGAGTATATCATTATAATATACATCAGTGTTAAGTTGTATGCTGTAAATTGTACAAAAGACTCATAATAATCTTTCGTGTTCCTGATTAAGAAAAAGAATGCATTGATGAACCCAAAATTAGAACATTTTCTTGTGCCTGACGAAACTCCAGCATTGTTAATTAGTGTGTTTCAAACCATGTGTAATAAAAGTTTATGAGTTTATCTTATAACGAGAGTTTGATATTTCGAATACGCAGTGCAAAATGTTTAGCATGCTTTAAATTCATTGAGTACATACATATTTTTCTTCTATCAAAATGTCGAGAGAACAAAACAGATTATTGTCGTATTACAGACACGTAAACAACAAATAAGTTGTTTGTAGTCTAGCGTATATATTATTTAAAGATATAAATACATATACCTGTATACATTAGATATCTGTTATTGAACCGGGTACATGCGGATCACAGTAATAGAACGCGTCTAATACAAGCATTGTTAGCTCATTACAAAACGTATGGTATATATATATTTAAAAACATAAAAACAGAACATTTTAACAAAGTGGAAACATTATGAAAAATGGTTATAAGATACGTGTATAAATAAAGATACTTGTGATTGTGCACGTGGTTTAAAGAAATTGGGTTTAAAACTTGTTATTGTGTGTTTTTAAAGCTTGGCGTGTATACGTGTACAGAAGTCTGAAGCAGATCTTACAATGCAAGTAAATATGTACACCCACATACGTAGGCTGGCGGTGTAATAAACACCCGCACGGGAGGTCAACAACTTTATTCAAACAACTTTAAAAACAAGTCAAACATTAACAATTGTCGGTGTTGAATTTTAAAGTACCACACCAGGTTCCTCTTTCATAACCACTAAAACACCCCACACAACAAAATCGATCAGAGACTGTCTTGTGTCAAGTTCATACATACGTCACAACTATACTTAAAAATCACTTTTGTAAAGAGAACAAAATTTTAGAATTATTTTGACTGAAAAAAAAACCCAAATATATATAGATGTATTTAGAAATAAATGATCAACGCATTCAACGGTATAATTAATCTTTACAGATGTTAGATCAAAAGTCACCTTGTCAAGGAAAATCTCTCGAAAAAATAGTGTATTGCTTCAATGTTGAAAGCAAAAAGGATGAAATCATAGATAATCCATGAGTGCATGTACCAGTATTCAAGAAGGAGATGGATTATTCTGAATCGAGAATGGAAAGAAGGGCGAAATCATGTGTTCTTAAGATTTATAACAATAAATTGGAAAGAAATCAGGTGTTCCGGATGAAGGACAAGAATGGAGAAAGTGGGAAATCGTATGTTCAGTATAAATATCAAGAATTGGAAAAGGTATTTTATGTAATTGACATTGCTATCAACTTTTTATTATACATATTTTGATATCAATGACATGAACAAATTGATTATCAACACCTGAGATCGCAAAAAAATGATATTACATGTGATATTCAACTTCGCTAACCAAGGGTATTAGTCCGATTCTCTTTCGACTAAAACCCTTGGCTAGCGAAGTTGTGTGATATTATATATTTAGATTCTCGACAAGGCTTCTTACAAAGGAAAATAAATAAGGAAATAAATAGGTAAATGTTGATAGGTAACTTACACATATTTAGCTGATGTTGAATTAATTCCAATAATGATAAGAATCTTGGGAGATCCAACTTATATATATATATCGGTACTCGAACTTCTTGCTAAATCCACATAATCCGTTTTCGTGGCGGTTTCGTGAACACTGACGGGCGTATATGCAACATCATTCGTTTTTATGAGTGCTTAATATATACACTATAAATCCAATATGGACATAACGAACTGACCACAGGATGTCTCGGACATCGGCTATTAATTATCCGGATACCTGTCATTCTAGTCGAGTCCGGTTCGTAAGCTGGTATCGCCCTTACAGTCAGAGCATTGTCTGTGACGTAATATTGATATTAATATACGTTTTACATGGATATTGTAGTAAGTCACAGTATGTCTGACCACCAGTGGGGTTTAGTCCGCGTGTACTACTCATGTCATTGTCCAGTAGATGGTCAAACTTTACAAGACACGGGTCATGTTCAGATGTCGTTCAACAGGACACTGGCATGAATTATAATAGACCAGTGTAGAATAATTATCATTTTACTTATATACATGCATTGCTTATTAATTATGAAAGTATTCGGAGAAAAAACTTCATATCCCAGTCATAGACCTGTATCTATTGCCAAAATATATCTCAATTGCAAGATTTTCAAGACAGTCGAATGCATTAATGCAGAAGACTAAATTAAAGATGTATCTTTTGAATGCAGAAGCATACGTTTAGAAGACTGCTGGTAAAAGTAAAGTTATAATATTATCTGACGCAGTGTCCGCTGTCCGCATCAAATTATATTGGACTTTTTTTTAAAAATCGGACTATAATAATTTGAATAATTTGGTAGTCGAAACGTAGCACTTGTAGTGATGCCACTTCTGATTTCAACTAAAAATGATATGAAACAAAGCCATTATGGCGTGTGGAGTATCAAGAATTTTCCAGATACAAAAAAAAAATTATGAGTTGCATGATTGTTAGATCAAACGAAATCAAATGAATTGTCTACACTGGCAACAATCAATTATTTACCTACATAACCATCTCTACGGGTAGTCTTACGTCTTCTAAGAAAGTAGCTTACAGTTCAATTAACATTCTCCTGGGATATCCGAAACAAACATTAGCGTTATCGTCGACTTCTACGTGTATCATCCGGATTCAGAGTTAACTAGTAAGCGGGTCGATATTCTCACACTAGTACACAGGTAATCATGATGTACTTGTTAACCTCGTGACAAAACCAATAGGAGATCGATCACAGATCGATAGAGAGTCTTATCATACCTGTGTAGTTGTGGCTATTGGCGTGTTTATTGTAAATATCAACAGTCACCGCTACTATACTCCCCCGAGAGAACAGCCACAGGGGTCAAATTGCCTCCTTTTATCTTAATCACAACATTCATTATACATTAATCATATCGTGATCACCCAAACCTTCTCAGAAATGGCCATTGAGCTATTACATTTTTTTGTAATAGTACTTTTAGAATAGAAACCAAAATCTGTATCAATTATATAATCTAAATAGATGTGTAATACAGCAACATTTATTTGATATTTAACTGTACTGTTGACGATTCTTGATCTTTTTTTGTCTCTATGGTGGGCCAAGTTTCTTCTGACCCCCAATGTACGGACTAATCCACTTTGATAGATCACAGAAGCATATATTGATAGATCCAAGGACACTTCTTTATCCTTGATAGATCTAATCTGTAGAAACTCATTAAAAATGAACACAACTTTCATGTAGGAATAGTCTTGCCCACACAAAAGCCGGTAGATTGACAAATTCCGGTGGTCAAAATTTCTTTTGGCGCCAGCATCAAACGTCCGAATATTAATAAACGCAGAGATTTAAATAGTACATTTAAATCTCTGATAAACGTTATTAACAATTTCGGAGAAATATGTTCGGAGATTTTTCAACAATGAATAAACAAAAACATGATAATGTGTGTACGAATGAAAAGTTATTCATACATTGTAATCTGCCTTGACGTTTTCATACGATAATATTTTTGTACAATTAGAAAACGGTGATAAACAAGTTCTTAAATCATTTACCGTTATCGTTCTGGGTAGGCTGTTTATCAGCCCGGCGGGACATATCGATTTAATACGTACCAGGTTGTAATCGGCCCGGGAGACAAAGTTCGTTCGGTTCATTTCAGTTCTCTCAACAACTTGACGTGGAACTGATAAAAAAATAAAATTGAAATTGAATTGATATGTATACCGTTATTTCGAATGCGTACCCCACGCAATGTTTTCATTATGGCTGATCTGAAGTGGAACCGATCACTCCGCTATATCCGGGATTCATAAACATGACGTTTAATAAATAATGATAAAACACTGTCCTAATGGAATCCATATACATAAAAAAATATGAAATAGCGAATCAGTCAGTGAATTCTTCGGTACGAACTGTGAATTTTGTTTGGGCAGACTCAATTTACATTTCTAATTACTATAGAATTATATAACGCCCTTTTCACCGAAAAGTGTCCGTGTTTGTAAAGAAAACATGACAGAAGAGTATTTCCTGTGGGTAGTTAACAAAAGAAAAACATTCTTGGTATTCGATACACCACACTTTAGACTTTAGAAAGGATCAAAGCTCCTCTACCGGAAATGTAGAAATTCACTAGTAATAAGAACAGTGGCGCGTGCGTGGGTACGTTCATACCTGGTGGTCACTCGCTATGCGAAATTGCGGTGGTCAAGCATGATCAGTGGTCAGATTTACGCATCGGGCCATTCCTGTGGTCATCGTTATTGGGAACTACGGCAGAATACGAAAACAGAGATATCACAAATATGGTGTCTGCACGTCTCGCAGTTCTCACCAGTTTGAGGCTAAAATGATACATGATATTTCCACTAACTTTATCTTATTTAGTAAATAACCACATTTTGATGACATGATTTTACATAATTCTTCAATTAAGGAATGGTATTAAAATAGATGGTCTAAATCTTTGATATTTAGATTTCGGCCAGATTTCTCTTAACATGGACTTTATGATCTACTGTACAACACGAAAAATTCCTAAAACGAAAGTACAAAGTTGTTTATTGCGGATTTAATTATAATACAGGAATTTTCTTGCTTTGGCTTTGTTTTAAAAGACATACCATGTAAACAGTCGGCATTTGTTGTCGCCAACTTCCATCCAAACCTTAATAAGTTCAATTGGTATACTAGAGGTAATAAGGATTGTAACGGAGGGAAAAAAACCGGATAGAATTCAATATTTTTTTTGTGATCATATACAAAGCTATAAGTTCAAGAAGTGTATTATTTTTTTAAAAAGATATAAAAAAAATATTTAAGTCTGAAATGTCAAAATAATTGTTATGTCCGTAATTTGACCGGAGTGCACCCAGTCAATAGAAGGCCTATTGATTGTTATATAACAATACCATATATACTCTCGTCACAATATCGCTGCATCGATCGCCTGTAATAATGTCAACGTCCGTTATACGACAGACAGCACAGTTAGACCTGCACCCTGCCTTCAGCTGCTGGCGGCTACATTTCTATACATTTGATGAATGGATCAGTTTTAAATCTGGCATATGTTCATGAAAGAAAGTGTTGTCGTCTGTCGTAGGATAAAAAAAGGCAACACAATTAATAATCAGTATTTTCATTGAGAAATGGAGTTCATTGCACGCGTCTTTGTTTAAGTAAAGTTCATTCTACATTTGTTTGAACTGTTTGACTCGTCAGCACAGTGCATATATAAAAACAGTGAGATTAAAAACAAATGTGAATTGTGATATATAAAAACTTCACAACTTGAAACATCTGAAATGACCCCGTTGTTGTTAAAATATCGACGTCGTTTTTCGCATCTGAAGAATGCTGTGTATTCAGAGGATCGATGTCACTGACGGGGAAATATGATTTTCGAAATAGATACCATATGCTCTGCATATATACATGTATATTACATGCACATATGAATATGTGATTGGCATTATCTAAAATGATCTTAAATATATATGTGCAGGTCGCCTTGAAAAATTTACAAATTATTTGTCGGTACTATCAATATTTCTTACAAAGACCATGTAATTATGAGGTTTTATCTAGATGTCTGGTAAATCTACCCGGACGGACATTGGACCTGGTGATAGAGGAAGTTATTCCACTCAATCAAAGACGATGGATGTACTGTGACTTGTGGTGTACCACACGGTGACTATATTTACCACGGATCAATCACACAGCCCTATGTAATTAACATAGTACACCGACTTCTTAACTCTAGGACAGCCGATGCTATTGCTGTATGGTTAATAAAAAAATTAAATCGAGAGTTCTAAACTTAATAATATGCTATATTTATAAGCAGAGTTATAAGGTAGACCTACTCTTATAAATCAATGATTAGAATTAATTGTATAACGTGTAAAAATAAAATACATATTCTTGGATATAAACTTTTATAAAAAATAAATTTAACTTTTTCCGCAATAAAGGTTGTTTTACAAATAAAAAAGACAGGAACTCTTAAACTTGAAAATCAGATTTGAAAAATCTAAAGTGGTTGGTAGGAATGGCAACGAGTGTTTCGTCTGTAAATGTTTTTTTTTTTATGTTAGTTCCAATATCATACAACTGTAACTATATAAATCATCACGTAAAACAAAATATAATGCATATTCTCACAAATCTTTATTACAATAGAAGGGAGATAACTGCAGTATAAAAAATTACATGTCGGACACCTCAAGATTTATAAGGAAATCAGAGTTATCCCCCTTCCGATGGTGGCGGTAAAACGAAAACAGAAATCTTTGCTGTGCACGTGTGTAAAAGGTGAATTATAACAACATTGGTTTATAATTTACAATCTCGATTAAGTCGCATATAGACTGCTGTTAAATGGATTTTGATTTATTTCATGTGTATTTTACAGTCATTATTCATATTACTGTAATGATATTGTTTACAGACGATAAACCCACACTAACGTTACGACATGACGTTAGGAATTTGCTATTTAATAACTACTGTATTTACTATTTAGCCCATGTAATTATGATAAAAAAGTGTAAAGTTGTTGGTTTTATATGTATTTTACTGTATGAAATGGTTTCATATAACTTAAGAATACATACACCCAATTTCGAACTTATTTTTGATGTTCCCCCAATTATAAACAAACCCCCATGCACTTGAATTTGTTTTACACACAGTACAGTAAACGGTATCACAGTCCCCTGTGATTGAAAAAAAAACCAACATAGAAGGCATTATCACAGAATCCTGTGGTTGAAAACACAGTAGTAAACAGTATCAAAATCCCCTGTGGTTGGAAACAGTATTAAACAGTATCACAATCCCCTGTGGTTGGAAGCAGAGTAGTAAACAGTATCAAAATCCCCTGTGGTTGGAAACAGTATTAAACAGTATCACAATCCCCTGTGGTTGGAAGCAGAGTATTAAACAGTATTACAGTCCCCTGTGATTGGAAACAGTAGTAATGCAGTGGGATTGGACTTGATCATCATCGGTGACCAGGTAAAGCTCAGTCGATAGAGCACTCGGCTAGTGTTTGGAGGGTCCCGAGTTTGAATCCCCGGTCTGGCTGCTAAATTTTCTCCTCTACTGTTACAGAATTGGCGCCCAACTAAATAAAAGCCACAGTAGTGGTGTTTGGAAGGGTCCTGTCTTGTGTGTCTTCGAGGGGGAAGACTATGAGAAAGGAGAGAGGAATGTAGCAGGATTGAACTGGGTTGATCATCGGTGACCATGTAGCTCAGTCGGTAGAGCACTCTATATAACAATAGTATATGGTGATATGTTCGGGGGGTCCCAGGTTTGAATTCCGGTCAGGCCGCTACATTTCTTCCTGCGCTATTACAATAGCATAAATATATTTAAAAGTAGTAAAATACCCCTATATACTATATAACAACAGCTAGTATACAGGGATATTTTTATACATTTATATATGTGTACATGTATATTATTGACAGAATATAAAGCTCCTATGGAAACGCACAAAATAACTCTGTAGTTATATATATGTATAAATGTAACAAGAAGGGAGAAAATATAGCCAGACCAGACTAGGATTTGAATATGCGGGAATCCTTGATGGACCTCACGTGCTACCTTCAATCTATTAGGCGTGCATTACAATGTTAGCGTTATAGCACAATGAGACACTGAATCATTACATCGTCTATTCCGTCTGCATATTACAGAATTAGCATCTGTACGGGTAGGTATTGATTGTTACGTCATTATTTTGTGAGCACATATCACATCGTTTTCTCTGAAAGGTATGACATTAGGCTTGCAAACAAATGACGTCACAATTAATACATTACCTACCCGCAAGGACAGATTACTCTATAGTAGGCAAACACAGAATTGCCCATCAGAAGTTCCTCAGTGTTGGATATCCTACCAATACTAAGAGCTATGGACATGTACATGTATACCGACCGGTCACCGATGATCATTATGATCCTGTTCAAACAATTAACCAGAAAAAGAATAATATACATTTTGTAAATCAATACTATTGTTTTGTTTTTAACCAGGAATGTCATTTTTGATGGTTGATCAAGACATTTCTGTGTCCTGAGGAGTGGTAGCAAGTCAAGACTAGAGGTAAGTACAAAATGTGATGCCATCTAAATATATTTAAAGTTACCTCTTTTCCTTTCGTCACTGAATTAATTATAGAGCTTTAAAATGTTTCTTGTAGATATATCGATCAATAAATCCATATATCTTTACATATAAGCAATTTGGATGCCAGAGTATACATATCATATCTTAATGTCATTATGATAATCTAACAAAATTTAATATAACAAGGTTATTGTGTTGTACCAAATTTCAAATGATTGTTAGATGAATATAAGGTCTTCTGGGCCACTTGTTTAAGTTATTATAAAAATGCTCAATTTCATTTTCTTTTGCATACCATTAAAGATGCTCCACCGCCGACAGAGCATGAATTATATTCATAATTTGAACAATAATTAGTGCTTAATCGTGTATACATAAGTCTAATTAACACAAACAATTATGTAAAATAATTTATTTTGCCTTTGGGTCATGCGCAATAAGTACTTCATTCAATATAGGATATAGTGCCACGGAATTTTTTCAGGATGCAATTAATTATTTTTTTATATTTCTAACTTGAAGTAAAATTAGAAGCTCAAACTTTTCAACGGCGGTAATGGTGTAAAATAAGTAACTTTTGTAACTGAAGAAAAATACTAAGTCGTTTGCTGCTGTTTTTGATAGTAAAAAAAATACCATTTGTCAGTGGTGGAGCATCTTTAAACGATCTTTTAAGATAGAAAGAAATCCACAGACTATCTCTAAAATAAGTTAGTATAAAACACTGTCAACATTGGTATAGTGTGTTCCAACCAAAAATGAGTTTTCACTTACCTTAAGATGGCTATCCTGAGAGTATACAAGAAAGGGGGAATAACTCAAGGCTGTCGGGATGCCACAAATCTCAAGATATCCTCCCTGATTGGAAGTGGACTATCCAGACTTCAGACAGAGCTCTGTTTCTACATCAGCATAGATGATGAAGGTTTGTGATCTTGATAAAAGTACATTATACTTTTATCAACTGAAGTAAACAGTTACTTAGAATTTTATAAAAGAAATTTTTAATTATAACCAATTAATTTTTTTGTCTGTTCACATGTTATTTTTAGTAGCTAAAAAAGTTTATTTATTGACTTTGTATTTTTGCCCGAGTCATTGTTTAGAAACAAAATATAATGTGTATGAATATCCGCGTGTTCCATTTAGTGGAACGTTCCGGATGTGCCAACTTAGAACAGAATCATTAAATGGTGCACTCATGGTCCTTTCACGTTCTAAGAACACAAAAACCAACATGGGGGACAACAGCCTGGTAGTTTAAGAGTAGTAAATAAATGATATTGGAAATGCAATCTTTCATATTTAAAATACTTACAGTAATTACACTTTCCTTGGTCATTTCCGTTATGTTTGTTGATGAAGAAACACTTTTCTCGGTTGTTACAACAGTCGTAATTTCTGCAAATCAAATATGATTACCGTAGCTGGGTTTTGTAAACTGAACCCAGAAGTGCGCAGAAACCGTAAAATACGTTTTCATACATATATGCAGAGTTTTGTTTAAGTTGGAATTCCATCTTTTACTAGCGACCATATTGGTTACAACTTGGAACCCTCAAATGAGACGTTCCAGATGAACCGGTTCGTTCCAACAGAAGGTCATGTACCATTTAGCGGAACGTTGGGTTTGTCCCGGAAAAATATGGAACATTACTCTAAATGGAACAGGTATACGGTATCTTTATATTAAGCAGATACAGTGGAACTTTCCCAAACCGATCATATATTGGATACATGATTTTTAATGTCTTATACAGATTTAGAACAAGAAGACCTTGACAAGTTAAAATGGATCCTCGCCACTCCATTTGAGGAAAGTCAGATTTCCAACAACACATTTCTTGGTTCCAATATTCCTGGGTCAGATGAAGGTCATGTTGTAATAGAGATAGGACCAAGGTAAGATTTGTTAAATATGTATGTCAGAGTTAAAAAAGTTAACTTTTTAAAGATAACTCACTCGTGTGTAACCATTATGTATCTTCATTTTGCCAGGTGGAGATTATGTTGAAATTAATGATATAAAACCAAACCAAATCTTTACATATGTGTATATCAACTTTAGATAATTTCAATCTTCAAATATATGTCAAGAATGAATTACAATTAATTTGATTGCAGACTGAATTTTTCAACTCCATTTTCGACCAATGCAGTGTCAATGTGTAGAGCTGCTGGATTGAGTCATGTATATCGGGTGGAGAGTTCGGTACGATACATGATCATTCTGAAATCAGGATTCACATTGACCGAGGAGATGGAAGAGAAAATTGTAGCAAGTCTTCATGACAGAATGACCCAGTGTCGCTACTTACATCCCATTGAGAACTTTGACCAGGAAATGACGGCGGAGGACAGTGTGTACGAAGTGGAAGTTATGGAGAATGGTAGAGTGGCTCTAGAGATGGCCAACACAGCTTTAGGTAGGTATATAGAATTCTGGTTTATTTTAGTTTTACATCCCGTTAACAGGGTTATGTAAGGATGTGCTAGGTTTGATGGGGGAGGAAAACTCAAGTACCCGGAGAAAAACCTCCAACCAGCTATTAGTACTTGGTAACTGGCCCACATGGGATTTGAACTCGTGACCCAAAAATGTAGGGCTTTTGGTAATTTGTCGAGACATCTTAACCACTTAGCCATGGCAGAGATGTGCATAAAAGATGCTTGCTCATAATAGAACATTGATGTTACAGGTCTAGCCTTTGATGACGGGTATAAGTTTGAGATTTTGATTGATACAGGTCTGGCCTTCGATGACAAGTATAAGTTTGAGATTTTGATTGTTACAGGTCTAGCCTTCGATGACAAGTATAAGTTTGAGATTTTGATTGTTACAGGTCTAGCCTTCGATGACAAGTATAAGTTTGAGATTTTGATTGTTACAGGTCTAGCCTTCGATGACAAGTATAAGTTTGAGATTTTGATTGTTACAGGTCTAGCCTTCGATGACAAGTATAAGTTTGAGATTTTGATTGTTACAGGTCTGGCCTTCGATGACAAGTATAAGTTTGAGATTTTGATTGTTACAGGTCTAGCCTTCGATGACAAGTATAAGTTTGAGAATTTTGATTGTTACAGGTCTGGCCTTCGATGACAAGTATAAGTTTGAGATTTTGATTGTTACAGGTCTAGCCTTCGATGACAAGTATAAGTTTGAGATTTTGATTGTTACAGGTCTAGTCTTCGATGACAAGTATAAGTTTGAGATTTTGATTGTTACAGGTCTAGTCTTCGATGACAAGTATAAGTTTGAGATTTTGATTGTTACAGGTCTAGCCTTCGATGACAAGTATAAGTTTGAGATTTTGATTGTTACAGGTCTAGCCTTCGATGACAAGTATAAGTTTGAGATTTTGATTGTTACAGGTCTAGCCTTCGATGACAAGTATAAGTTTGAGATTTTGATTGTTACAGGTCTAGCCTTCGATGACAAGTATAAGTTTGAGATTTCTATTGTTACACGTCTAGCCTTCGATGACGGGTATAAGTTTGAGTTTTTGATTGTTACAGGTCTAGTCTTCGATGACAGTATAAGTTTGAGATTTCTATTGTTACAGGTCTGGCCTTTGATGACAAGTATAAGTTTGAGATTTTGATTTATTACAGGTCTCGCCTTTGATGACTGGGATATGGACTACTACACAAAGCTTTTCAAGGAGACAATCAAACGGAACCCAACCAACGTGGAATGTTTCGACTTGGCCCAGTCGAACAGGTATCCAAGGGGATAGTCACCACACATGACATCTTATATTGTTGTAATAGATATTTAAGTGTGGGTTTGTTATATGGGTCTGATACTGTGATTCTTTGATGACATTGACACCTTTGTTTCCAACCTAAATCATCTGGATTATTAATTTTCAGAGTGCTGAATTCCATGTTCATTGTCAATGAGGATTCTGTTAAACATAGAATTATGTACCAATGTAGTAATGAGAGATAGCATTTTGGGTAAACGTAACATGGGGTTGGTTAATCAAGTTTTGAGAATATATCACATCATTTGTATCATATTGTCTGCGTATCTCTAATCTCCAGATGGATAACTGATCAGTAAATATTGCCAATTATGTTGAAGTTTAATTTGGACAGAAACATTTAACTCATACTGAACACCTACGTTGTTTTGGACAGTGAACACAGTCGCCATTGGTTTTTCCGAGGGAAGCTGATGGTGGATGGACAGGAATATCCGGAGTCGCTGTTTGACATGATCAAGAAAACTCAAGGCTCCTCCAATGACAATAATGTTATCAAGTTCTCTGATAACAGCAGGTACAGTATAAGGAAAGGCACAGCAAATTACAAACTGGGTTTATTTTTGCTAGAAACTAATTCCTCAACTCCTGTGGAATTCAATATCAAATATTAGAAACTAAAAGTAACAATTTTTTAGTGAAGTGCATACTTTACTGTCTGTATATATATATATTGCAACTTTATTGAGGTAAAACAATACTGTTGAGTAGTAAAATATAATTTTAAGATGGTTGATCCAGGACAAACCCTCTAAATGAAGTACATTATATTTAAAATTTGCTGGATGTTTGGTAGCTACCTCAATAGTAGATTTAAGTTTAGACAAATATAAGTCAAAATATATTGATGTACTTGAAATTACGTTTAGGTTCATTTTACTTGACAGTGGTATCAAAGGCTTCAGTGTCGAGGTACTCCAGCCCAGCGACCCCACCAAACCCAGTCCCATGGAGTTCACGGATCCAAAGACACGACACATTATCTTCACAGCAGAGACCCATAACTTCCCAACAGGTATCGTATCCCAAACATCGATGCTTGTACCAAACCCTGCTAGGTTTTACTAAGGTCTACTCTGACACAGATTATTTTTCTCTTTCAACAAAATATGGACTCCCAGAAGGCAGTTTCAAATGAAACATTTTAAATGACAAATAAGAATTAAGAAAAACAACAAATCAAGATAAAAGTAACTTTGACATGCAAAATTGCCCTCGAAAGGTGGATGGCTTGTGACAATATGTCTGGACATCTTCACTACTAGGCCATGTACTGCAGCCCGACTTCCTAAGGACCACTGAAATCATAACTAAAGGGGAATCCTGTGTTACATATTGATGTTAAAGGCCCACAACCTTTTCGAAACGGCTTTTGATTTTTAAAATGGGAAAGTAAAACAAGATCGATAATTTTGTAGAGTCGCAAAAGTTATTAACTTACCATTAATACTACACTCATCAACATCTTCTAAAAAAAAAATAAATGAAATGAAATGTTAATTTTCGTAACTTGGGTCGTCTTATGTTTCCCGCCGTGGTCCTAAATACCGTGTGGTAGTTGACTATTACTGCGCCAGACGGCAAAACAGCGAAATGAATCTCCAGTTATCATATATTACGCCGGAAATCTTGCATATGTTTGGTGTTATTACCTCATCTTAGGTCATCCATTTGTATTTTATTATGTTATTTATACTTTTAAGAAAATTTTAAATTTTGCTTTCTGAAAGGTAGTGGGCCTTTAATCAACATTGATTTTGTAAAAGGTTGTAACATATTTAAAGACCCTGACCTTATGATGTTGTAAAAGTTTAATGAAGACCTTGAGCTATTTCCATGAAATTTGACGTTCTATCACAATCACAAGAGGAATGAAACTACATTTAACTGTTACAGGAGTAGCTCCCTTCCCAGGGGCCACTACAGGTACCGGGGGCCGAATCCGTGATGTTCAGGCGGCAGGCCGTGGGGCTCATGTGGTGGCAGGAACAGCAGGCTACTCCTTTGGGAACCTCTTACTCCCAGGTAAGAGGCTGAAATCCTCCAAAAACTAATGTAAGACTTTATCATTGGCCCATAGGTTTCTAGGCATGATGACAGAGGAACTCTTTCAGGGAGTCTTGTTATGTGTGTACAGTGAAATCTGCTTATTTTCATAGGTGGTTTTTCAGAAGAACATATGCCAATACATAGACAGAGATGGAATTTTGCTCCTTTCTTTCACCTTGCACACATGTGAAACGGCAAATTGAAATCACTTGATGAATCAGTTGATGATTTATTCTAGAAATGAACAACAAACAATATTTTTTTTGAGATTTGAAATGAAGTTTTAATGGTCATCTTGTTTGGTTGTTTACTCTGACGATGTTCTTGTTTACATTTCGTTGTCACGTGAAGTCATAAGTTTGAGAAAAGCTTCAGAAAATGTAGTGCATTCATTAACTGCTTAAGTAAACATAATAGTAATTATGATTATAATTATAAACTACCAATGTTTTCATATCAGTTTTGAGCCTAACTTATGGAAGAATTTATGCAGATTTATCTTGGCAAAAGGAGAGTACAATTACTGGTAAACAGACTGCTTTATTTGTCATGTGAAAGAAAATGGCATCAGGTTTAAATGACGCCATGTAATCATAAACTGCATAACTTGTTGAAATCATGGAGAGGATAACATCATTAAATAGGACATATATTTTCATTTCGTTTTGTTTTTTACTTACCACCAGAAATATACATTTGATAATTATCTCCCTTAACACAGTTCGAACTCGCGCGGAAAATTAAGCGTCTCTCTAACCCTGACTACATCCCTTAGACGCTTGAATATCACCTCCAAACTCCAGTTTTAATTTTCTGCGCCGACAGTTCGGACGTGTTTTTTCTTAGCTTGAATTCTAGTGTTGGTTATATGGTGAACATAACTCGTGTTGAAATAAAATAAAATAAAATAGGACAAATATTTTTGTTGTAGGTTACGACTTACCTTGGGAGGATAAGTCCTATGTCTACCCCAGTAACTTTGCTCCCCCTGATGTGATTGCTGTAGAGGCGAGCAACGGGGCCTCGGACTACGGTAACAAATTTGGAGAACCTGTTCTCACAGGATTCTCTCGGTCATTTGGACTCACCACTCCCAATGGGGAACGGAGGGAGTATGTAAAACCAATCATGTTCAGTGGGGGAATCGGACAGTTAGACAGTAACTGTATCAACAAGAAAACACCAAAGGAAGGTAGGATTTATGTTTTGTTCAGCATTATTTAAAGGTGCTCCACCGTTGGTGTAAGTAAATTTTATAGCTATTAACAGGATTATAGGATGTGATGACTTGTTACAAAAGAAATGCCTACATCAAAGTAATTGTATCAGGCTAAAAGATCCTACATTAGTAAACTGTTTGTGGGTTGTCGATGATCGAGAGGTCAGGATGTTCTGTCATATTATCACTTTTTTTAGTCTTCATCTGGGGATCTTACTTGTGGCAGATACTGACTGTAGGTTGATGCTTTTTCTCTGGATACTAGCACTGATTCTCCTTATTTACATGTTACAAACAACCCTGACTGGTCATCAAACAAAATAAACAACAACACAATGGTTATATTGATATGTATGATTCTAATCGGCTTATATTTTACAGGTATGAGGGTAGCAAAGATTGGAGGCCCTGTATACCGTATAGGTGTTGGAGGCGGAGCGGCTTCATCGGTACAGGTACAGGGTGACAACAAAACGGAACTGGATTTTGGGGCGGTTCAGAGAGGAGATCCTGAAATGGAACAGAAACTTAATCGTCTGATCCGGGCCTGTCTGGAGATGGGGAATAATAACCCTATTGCTAGTATACATGACCAGGGAGCTGGTGGCAACGGTTGGTACCATGTTAACCGTAATATCCTCTAGAGCTGATGCCACAGTAATAGGACCATGCATCGAGATGCAGGTGCCCTATAGTCATCAGCTTGTACCCCTATCTGTCCAATTGTCCGTTGGAGGAAGCGGTTGGTGCAATGTATAATGTTAACATCAGCGAGAGCTGTCATTATTAGGGACCCGTATATGTAAAATCAAAACAATTACTTCAATTTTTTACAGGTTTTGGAAATATATGCATGTTTTAAAGCTGTGTTAAGCAAAAACAAAGTCTTGATAAGAAGGGATTACAAACGAAATTTCATTTTATTCTGACCTGTGTATAAAGACCACCTGTCTCTAAATACTATTTTGATTGTCTCCGTATGGTGATCTTTATAGACAGGTTTGACTGATTTGTTGTTTGACAGGTAATGTACTGAAGGAGATAGCGGAGCCAGCAGGGGCAGTGATCAGGGCATCAGAATTTACCCTAGGGGACCCCACCCTAACCGACATGGAGCTTTGGGGTGCTGAGTATCAGGAAAGTAACGCTATACTTATTAGCAAGTCGGACCGCGACGTCCTCCAGACCATCGGTAAACGGGAGAGATGTCCGGTCGACGTAGTGGGCAAGATCACAGGGGATGGACGAGTAGGTCGGAATTATTGATTCTGTAAAATGAAAACCAACATCTAATAAATATTTAGTGGTGATAAAACACAAAGAACAAGGTACTACTATTAAACAGAACATTTGCACATTCTTAAATCCCAAACACTGCTGAGTCAGATTTCAAGCGTTCAGTATATGCTAATATTTATGCTGTATAAGGCCAAAAAAAATTAATTGTTAGTTTCTCAGGCCACTTTTTTAAAAAGTCAGTGCGGGCGGCGGGAATATTTTTTATTTTTTATTTCTCTGAAAACAAATGCGGCAGATAACATTTTATTTTTTTCTCACTTGAAGGACATGAAAATCAATGAAAACACGTGTAGAAAATGTAAATTCTTACTCAGTCTTTAAGAACAGCTTTTAAATATCTCAATCGTCACTATATCCAAAGAAAACCAGTTGAAAATACATAATCCTGGGAGGAAACATTCCGTTTTGAGCAATGCTGACATCGGCAGCCATTTTTTACCGGAAATGAAAGGTGCATACTAAAATTGGAGCCAATTTCCGGGTGCGTTTTCGAATGGAAATTTCGGGAGAGTTCGAATGGAAATTTGGGGTGCGTTCGATGCGGCGGTCTCGATTTTAATTTTTAAGTTATGGCGCATAAAAAAACGTTGGTGCAGGGGGTAAATGTCGATGCGGCGGGGCCTGAGAAACTAAGAATTAATTTTGTTTGGCCTAATTGTATGAAAACCAAATATGCAGAAATTTACGATGTCACAACTTTAACAGTATATTAAATAAATGTTGGCAGATCAGACTGGAAGGGTTTGACCACTCAGAAGATGACGGAAGCCCGGCCAAAAAGAGACGCAAGATTCATAAACACCCTGTTGACTTGGAACTAGATCATGTCCTTGGCTCAATGCCAAGAAAGGTAAAACTATCAGTAGTATGTAAAGTATCTATACTGTCTTTAAATATCAATATTGTCTTACTAACTTTATAATCACTGGTACTACATCTTGACTCGAGTACGCAGTGGCCAAGTGGTTAAAACATTCCAACATATTACCAAAAGTCTTCTACCTGTGGGTCACTAGTAAGAATTTCTTGTGGGGCAGTTACTAGGAACTGACTACAGGCCAGTGATTTTTCTCTGAGTACTCTGGATTTCTTTCACCTCGTAAACCTGGCATATCCTTAACTGACCCTGGCTGTTAATCGAATATTAAACCACACATCTCAACTGTAACGTACCTGGAATCTTTTGATTTTGTTCATTTTGTAATAATCGAACCATTCCATCTTTAATATTCTGGAAAAAAATATCGTACACCATGTATATGTGCTTTATAGAGATGTGTAAGGTTTTATAACTTTTATTTTAGGAATTTATCCTTGACCGCAAAGAAAAGCAGCTGAACCCGCTGATTCTACCCGAGGGTCTAAGTATAAAGGAAGCCCTTGACAGGGTGTTACGCCTGCCGTCTGTAGCCAGTAAGAGGTATCTTACCAACAAGGTTAGTCCTACATTATAATCGGTCTTTAAAAAGTGGAAATAGTATGTTTATCTGTGTCTGTCTGAAGGCTGGTTTTCTGATAAAAACTCACAGATTACTAGCTTATGAGGTAACATAATCTGAGACTAAATTTGGAGTCAAAAGGTCAGCTACAAATTAAAGTCATTGTTACTTTTAGTACTAAAAATATGTTGTTTTAGCAAATTTTGGTTTCCAGACAATAATGATTTGGAGTCAAAAGGTCAACTACAATTGTAAGTGATTCATTTGATATCAACTACTATAACAATTGTTATTATTATAGTGATTCATTTGATATCAACTACTATAACAATTGTTATTATTATAAGTGATTCATTTAATAACAACTACTATAACAATTGTTATTATAATAGTGATTCATTTTATATTCAAGTTCTGTCTTTCTTCTGTTATATTTTTTTTTTGCAACATTTTCATCATTTAGACACAATTTAATATTAAATAACTTTTGTGATTTCTCTTTGCCTGCATACTACTGGAAATGGATATCACAGTTGGAAAAAAAATCCTTGAATTCTGTTGAAGAGCTATGACGTATTAGATATAAAACTGTTAATTTCTTTGTAATTTAATTGCCAGGTTGATCAATGTGTTAGTTTTAAAATTGTTTATTTTCTTTGCCAGGTGGACCGATGTGTGACAGGACTTGTAGCCCAGCAGCAGTGTGTAGGCCCTCTCCATACACCTTTGGCTGACGTAGCCGTGACCGCCATCTCACACAATGTAGGGCAAATTTTGACATTCAAATTTCACTAATCAGCCGTGACCGCCATCTCACACAATGTAAGGCAAACTTTGACATTCAAATTTCACTAATCAGCCGTGACCGCCATCTCACACAATGTAAGGCAACCTTTGACATTCAAATTTCACTAATCAGCCGTGACCGCCATCTCACACAATGTAAGGCAAGCTTTGACATTCAAATTTCACTAATCGGCCGTGACCGCCATCTTACACAATGTAAGGCAGACTTTGACATTCAAATTTCACTAATCGGCCGTGACCGCCATCTCACACAATGTAAGGCAAACTTTGACATTCAAATTTCACTAATCAGCCGTGACCGCCATCTCACACAATGTAAGGCAAACTTTGACATTCAAATTTCACTAATCAGCCGTGACTGCCATCTCACACAATGTAAGGCAAACTTTGACATTCAAATTTCACTAATCAGCCGTGACCGCCATCTTACACAATGTAAGGCAGACTTTGATGAATCAATGTGTGCCAATGGCAATATCTTTGTAAGATAAATTCCAGAAAGCCACATTTTTCAGACTAGATTATGTCTTGATCATATAGTAGGGGTCCATAGTTGTCTGTATCAATGTGAATGACTTCTCGGAAACTTAGCAATCAATGTTACTAATGGTATTCCAATAGAAATGAGATTCAAAATTGTACCAATAGTTAGGCTGAGTATTCTGGTCCTTCAGGGACCTGAGGGGTAGGGTCAGGTATACTGTTATATCACAGCTTGGGAAAATATTGAGTAAGTTATGAAAATTTTTATTCATAATTGCTGTAATATCGAAAAGAATAAGAAACACAGACCATCACGGCCTCTTGATTTCTTTTGAAGTCACCTTAAGGGATATTTTGATGACAAGTTATCATGCTACCTGTATAATGATTTTTGTGATTTATTGTACTTTTTTTATGAATCACAGAATGGTAGAATACATAAAATACAAGACATTAGGCCATAGTTGTGTTTTTTTCTGTTTTGCGTCCGCGTGCGGGTAGGTTTTGTGCTGTTGTGAGGCAAAAACAAACACAAGTTATTATTTTTTAGATTTCGTAAAAAGACGTCCAAAAATTAAAAAAAAATCCGGAAAAATGCCCGTTTCCGGTTTCAATTTTAGTCAATTGTGGCAAGCATCACCTCAACGCTTGACTCACATCGAATACACTGATCTCGCAATCGCTCAAGCGCCGCAAGGACCACGAGAAGGCATCTAGCAATCGAGATTTGATGCAGGATGTTTTCGATCTTTTTCTCTGAAATATGACGGGGTGAGGACGGCTGAAAAGTTGTCATATTCAGTCGTATACATTTTGGCCATTTAGAATAATGAAACGATAACATATCGATATGCATTCCAAGTATGAGAACCAAACTTATTCGCAGATTCTTTTTTGGCCAGTGCCCGAGCTCGAGATACAATTTGTTTACAAGATTTTAAAGAACAATATCTGTTTTGGATAAAACTCTGACTCGCCTCTTGAGGTAACCTTAGGAATAAATTGTTAGAGGGGTTTGGTATGTTTGGTGCGTTCTTTGAGTTAAAACTTCAAGATTATAAAAAGATGAAAAGTTTCAAAAGTTAATGCCTTTGGCATCATGATTTCGACGAGTAAAATTGTAATACTAGAATATCCCAATCCAAGTAAGTGTGCCGGAGGCTAAGTTCATTTCAGGTTATATTATTAAAAATCTGCTGATGTACTTTTGATATTAAATATATTAAATCATTTTTATAGATATACTATTAAAATCCATAGCAATTCTTTTGACTGAACAAAGAGACATCGCTGATTGGACACACGTACATGTATTTATGCACACTGTTTCTTAGTCAAATAGTGTAACAGACTTTTTTTCTTTGGTTTAATTAAACTTCCAAATATTAAAAATCATATTGTAGTTTTATTCTAACAGACTGTATGTCGATTATGTAGTTGTCGTAGAAGATGAAGTACATTTTGTTCTTCTCTGTCCGGCATATTCTGAATTAAGAGAAAAATACATTAACAGATATTTTTATCATAGACCAAGCGTGCATAAGTTTATAGAATTATTCTCTAGTAAAGATGTTAAAATTTTGAATATGTTGGGTAACTTTTTGTTTCGTGCAACAGAGAAAAGAAAAACTCTGCTCACAATTAATTAAATGATAAAATTGCTTTTTATTTGCCGTCAGCATCAACGTGGGTTCTGTTGTGACCACGTCTTTTATACATATGTAGCTTATTAGTATATTGAAATACTGAAATATTGTCCTCCGCCATCTTATACTTGTATACATTGTATGTCATATTATAATGATAATAATTGTACTGTTCCCTATATGCTTGTTATGCATTTGGATGAAATAAAAAAAAACTTGAAACTTGAGAACAGTTATGACAGCTTGGGTTAATGAAAGTATGAATCGCCATGGTCAGTGCTGACTTGCAGAGAATGACAAAGCAGAATTATGATGGATGTACTGTTGTCAGGGTGTTGCATATGTATGTATAAAATACAGAAAACAAGTTCCAATTCAATGCATATATAGGCTATTATTAAATGTTCTTTTTTATAAAGGCTATATTATATGGAGCAACAGCATTAAATAGATTAATTTACAACAGACACCGTGAAAAACACTATTTTCTCATGCTTCAATCTGACAATTCTTTTAATAATTTTTAATGTTGAAATATGTTTGTTGCATTCAATTTTGTGCTCCATACCAATGAATCATTAACAAGGAGATTATTTATGAAATATTGTCTATTCTACCACTTGCAAGAACAAAACTGGTTAAAGTGGAAGCATCCCAAACAAAGCGTGGGCTCCGTGTTTTTTTTATTTGTGTTTGTTTTTTTCCCTTGCTGGCTGGTAGGTTTTTGAGAATCTAAAGGACGCAAAACAGAAAAAAACACAACTATATTATCGGGCAAAGAAGTAATTCTAACAATGTGGAAAAAATATTTTCGAAGATGATCTGCCCCTTTGTCAATGCGCAAATAGAACAAACAAAATTACATGTTAAGGACGGTCACGAATGTTCATAAGAATATAAACAATGAACACATAGAACATACAGATAAACTATAGGAACGATAACTGTGTGTATTGTCTGAATGAGCCCTTCGGTCATTTGCTTTAATTAGTTGCATCGCCGAAGGCTTAATTAGTTTATCTAATGGAAAGCATATCAAAATGATGTGCAGTTAAAATGATACCAAAATTTTAAATTATTTACAGTTGTACATCACTTAATGTATTAAATATGTACAATGCTAGGCATATCAAACAGAAATATCAAACATACATTATATTACAGGTATAGTATGGTTATAACTTATCAATTTTCAATCGCCGTGAAGGTTCCTATATATATGACACATGTAATATGGCTATAACAAAATATGCTTTTAACGAAGTGCTTTTGATGGTCCCCAGATCTTTATTATAACCACGTTTTACTGTACTTGTAGAGGACTGATGTTGATATTACAGGTGTTGGTCGGCTCAGTCACCAGTATAGAATATATAAGATACTTCAGCATGAAATTATGTAGATATTTGTAGATGACTGATATTAATGTTATAGTAGAATATATTAGATATTTTACATTATATGTAGATAGTTGTGGAGGACTGATTTTGTCATTACAGGACTTAGTCGGTTCAGCCACCAGTATTGGGGAGCAGCCTGTGAAGGGTTTGGTGGATCCGTCTGCTGGGGCTCGCATGTCGGTCGGGGAGGCCATGACTAATCTAGTGTTCGCACAGGTTACACAAAGAAAGGTTGGTTACTGTCATTTCTGTATCACTTTGTAAATGGGTCGTCTGCACTTATTTAGATTTCACATTAATGAATGCAATACACTTTAAAATTGATATTTTAGTTGGACTATCTAGTCTAAGAATGATTGAAATATGTGTTGATATGGTTATAAACTGGTACTAACAAAATTTGGGAGTAGATGTTAGTCTAAGAATGATTGAAATATATGTTGATATGGTTATAAAATGGTACTAACAAAATTTGGGAGTAGATGTTAGTCTAAGAATGATTGAAATATGTGTTGATATGATTATAAACTGGTGCTAACAAAATTTGGGAGTAGTGGAGATCAGTGTGGCCTGTCCATGGTCATTGGATTCAGTACAAAAGATAGCTTGCTTACTGTCATTACAAATTTATGCTAGATACTTCCTTGTAGGTAGAACCTGAACCCGCACCTGATGTCTAGAAGTACTGAAATCTAAAAAAATAGTGTATTTATGTGGTACCTATTTAAATAAATCATTTTATATGAAATGCAACTTTATTTAGTATATAAGAGAGGCTCCTAGGTGTGTGTTTGTTGTATTTGTACATTAAGGAACCCGGCTTGAGTCTTGATGTCATGTACACGCATTGTACTTGCTTTAGCGTATTGCTGGTATACGATCAAGGAATTCAACAATATCAATTTTTCACAATACTGCACAGTTTGTCAATATTTTCAATAAATTATTCATAAGGGATGCAGAACAATAGTTGTTTGTAATATTTTGTCCCTTTAAAGAAATCAAACTTGTTTTTTTTTTATACGCCCTGAAACAAAGTTAAGAGTGTATGCTGAAATCGGGTTGTCTGTCTGTCTGTCGACATGTAACATTGTCTGGTGAACTCCTAAATTACTGGACAGATTTTGTACAAAAATTTGGTACACAGAACTCTGACATAAAGTTGTGTAAACTTAGGGTTCTGCTATGTCCCCAATTAATGGAGTTATTTCTAAAGTGCAGAGAGGGGAATTAGTCGGCCTCTCAGGCGACATTCTAGTTTTAATTAAGTTTAGACTAGTAGAGGTACTGACATTAATACTTACCAATCTACCTATACTAGGTCTGTTGTGTTGTGTTATAGGACATCAAGGTAAGCGGTAACTGGATGTGGCCAGCTAAACTCCCGGGGGAGGGGGCTCAACTGTTTGATGCCTGTCGGGCCATGTGTAATGTGATGGCGGATTTAGGGGTCGCTGTAGATGGAGGCAAGGACTCGCTCAGTATGGCCGCTCGCGTTGAGGGGCAGACGGTCAAGGCCCCAGGTAGGTAATGGTCATAAATGTTGGTTCTGTGTATGTGTCGAAGGTCAGACGGTCAAGGCCCCAGGTATGTAATGGTCATAACTGTTGGTTCTGTGTATGCGTCGAAGGGCAGACGGTCAAGGCCCCAGGTATGTAATGTTCATAACTGTTGGTTCTGTGTATAAGGTAACTAAGCACTTGGCTGTAGAAATAAAACTTAGCACTGAAGTCATCTAGTCAGTCAACTGATTAAATATTCACAACCTTCACTATCATTGTTAAAGAACATAAAAATTCCTCTGTCAGTGCCCTAGGTTGTCTATTGGTAATTAAGTTCTTCTGAATTCTTTTTACTTCCAGAAAGGGTTTCGGATAAATTGTTCTGATATCATTGGAATGATACTGTTTGTTTTAGGTACCCTGGTGATTTCTATGTACTGTGGATGTCCAGATATCACGGCCACAGTCACACCCGACCTCAAATGTCCACAGGGTAAAGGTCAGTGCCATACCTTTATATCAGCAAAAATTATTATTCTTTACACTGAAAATATTTCATATGATACGATTTACGAAAATGATTTTGGTCTCAATTCCTGAAATCTACTGATAAATCTTACATGTTGATGCCTAGCATTATTTTGATGAATATGAAAATTTCCACCTATCATTAGTAGTTATTATTTAAACTATTTCACTGTAATTACCTTTTGTTTGAAGTGTAATTTCCTGAAAATAGACCTACTGATTCAGTCTAAAAAATATGTTTGTGTGTAAACTATAATATAAACATAATCGGTACAGGTGCGCTGTTGTACGTTGACATCAGTGGAGGTAAACACCGACTAGGAGGATCTGCCCTGGCTCAGTGTTACCAACAGATTGGAGACAACACTCCAGATTTAGATCAGCCACAAGTTCTAGCACAAGCTTTTGATGTGACACAGCAGCTTCTAAAAGGTAGACTTCTTGATGTAATTCACTATGGCATGAAGTAAGAAGGAAATTTTTAACGATGATATCATAATTAGATTGCAGACAAGAACATCCAACATATAATTAATCTAAGAATGAGCCCTCCCATTTTGGAGTTGGTATGGATATTCTTTTAATAGAATAAATGAATGTCAATGACATCACAGAAAGAAATGAAAACCCAGCTCCAAGTCAAAATGGACCAGTGGACCATGAATTATGGTTACACCACAGGCTATTCTAAGTTATAGACACTTTTATATGTAATACTGGTTCAGGGTCTATATTAAATACTGTCAGCCATATGACAATCCCCAATAACAGAAAATGTATGATTATTAATAAGATTAACAAAATATGGCAAAACTCTCAAACAACAGACAGATAATTTATCTTTTATTTGGTATAAGATACAACACATAACTGTAGAAATGTCACTAGGTGTCCTGAAACTCTGGAAAATAAACCAGATTTTAACTCCTCGAAACACTGTACATATGTTCCCATGATAAATATGCCACAGCTCTAATGGGTAGCTTAATTATATCCACTGCATGTCAACACTCACTTCAGCTTTATAATAATGTTACTGGTGTGCTAGTTTATATCTATACATCATCCCTTTGCTCAATTCAGTCCATTGAGATCTCAGAACAACAGAAATATTTGCTGCAAGTGCTTACTTTCTGTTTTTAGATTTTGGTTTCCCATTTCATAGAAAATTTGTTTAAAGGGATTAAAAGGGATGCCAAACGACATGCCAACCTTTTTGAAAAGATTGATTGCCATAGTAACAAAATGGAGACCTTTGATTGATCAAATTTTAAATGGTACAAGAAAAGAAAAGAAAAAATTTGATACCTACATTGTAGAGGTTATGACAGCTACCAAACACATTGATATAACTTTGGGGGCCATCAATAATTGTTCTTATTACTATAAGTACTTGTTTATTGTAACATTTTCAGATCGTAAAATTGTGAGTGGACATGATGTGAGTGATGGTGGTCTGGTGGCTTGTCTCCTGGAGATGGCTTTCGCCGGTAACTGTGGCCTGGACTGTGATGTCTCCTGGTCAGATTCAGGTAGGTACAGGTAAACATGACATTCACCAGTAACTGTGGCCTGGACTGTGATATCTCCTGGTCAGATTCAGGTAGGTACAGGTAAACATGACATTCACCGGTAACTGTGGCCTGGACTGTGATATCTCCTGGTCAGATTCAGGTAGGTACAGGTAAACATGACATTCACCTGTAACTGTGGCCTGGACTGTGATATCTCCTGGTCAGATTCAGGTAGGTACAGGTAAACATGACATTCACCTGTAACTGTGGCCTGGACTGTGATATCTCCTGGTCAGATTCAGGTAGGTACAGGTAAACATGACATTCACCAGTAACTGTGGCCTGGACTGTGATGTCTCCTGGTCAGATTCAGGTAGGTACAGGTAAACATGACATTCACCTGTAACTGTGGCCTGGACTGTGATGTCTCCTGGTCAGATTCAGGTAGATACAGGTAAACATAACATTCACCTGTAACTGTGGCCTGGACTGTGATATCTCCTGGTCAAATTCAGGTAGGTACAAGTAAACATGACATTCACCGGTAACTGTGGCCTGGACTGTGATATCTCCTGGTCAGATTCAGGTAGGTACAGGTAAACATGACATTCACCAGTAACTGTGGCCTGGACTGTGATATCTCCTGGTCAGATTCAGGTAGGTACAGGTAAACATGACATTCACCTGTAACTGTGGCCTGGACTGTGATATCTCCTGGTCAGATTCAGGTAGGTACAGGTAAACATGACATTCACCAGTAACTGTAGCCTGGACTGTGATATCTCCTGGTCAGATTCAGGTAGGTACAGGTAAACATGACATTCACCAGTAACTGTGGCCTGGACTGTGATATCTCCTGGTCAGATTCAGGTAGGTACAGGTAAACATGACATTCACCTGTAACTGTGGCCTGGACTGTGATATCTCCTGGTCAGATTCAGGTAGGTACAGGTAAACATGACATTCACCTGTAACTGTGGCCTGGACTGTGATGTCTCCTGGTCAGATTCAGGTAGGTACAGTAAACATGACATTCACCGGTAACTGTGGCCTGGACTGTGATATCTCCTGGTCAGATTCAGGTAGGTACAGGTAAACATGACATTCACCAGTAACTGTAGCCTGGACTGTGATATCTCCTGGTCAGATTCAGGTAGGTACAGGTAAACATGACATTCACCGGTAACTGTAGCCTGGACTGTGATATCTCCTGGTCAGATTCAGGTAGGTACAGGTAAACATGACATTCACCGGTAACTGTGGCCTGGACTGTGATATCTCCTGGTCAGATTCAGGTAGGTACAGGTAAACATGACATTCACCGGTAACTGTAGCCTGGACTGTGATATCTCCTGGTCAGATTCAGGTAGGTACAGGTAAACATGACATTCACCGGTAACTGTGGCCTGGATTGTGATATCTCCTGGTCAGATTCAGGTAGGTACAGGTAAACATGACATTCACCGGTAACTGTAGCCTGGACTGTGATATCTCCTGGTCAGATTAAGGTAGGTGCAGGTAAACATGACATTCACCGGTAACTGTAGCCTGGACTGTGATATCTCCTGGTCAGATTCAGGTAGGTACAGGTAAACATGACATTCACAGGTAACTGTGGCCTGGACTGTGATATCTCCTGGTCAGATTCAGGTAGGTACAGGTAAACATGACATTCACCGGTAACTGTGGCCTGGACTGTGATATCTCCTGGTCAGATTCAGGTAGGTACAGGTAAACATGACATTCACCGGTAACTGTGGCCTGGACTGTGATATCTCCTGGTCAGATTCAGGTAGGTACAGGTAAACATGACATTCACCGGTAACTGTGGCCTGGACTGTGATATCTCCTGGTCAGATTCAGGTAGGTACAGGTAAACATGACATTCACCGGTAACTGTGGCCTGGACTGTGATATCTCCAGGTCAGATTCAGGTAGGTACAGGTAAACATGACATTCACCTGTAACTGTGGCCTTGACTGTGATATCTCCTGGTCAGATTCAGGTAGGTACAGGTAAACATGACATTCACAGGTAACTGTGGCCTGGACTGTGATGTCTCCTGGTCAGATTCAGGTAGGTACAGGTAAGTAACTGTGGCCTGGACTGTGATATCTCCTGGTCAGATTCAGGTAGGTACAGGTAAACATGACATTCACCAGTAACTGTGGCCTGGACTGTGATATCTCCTGGTCAGATTCAGGTAGGTACAGGTAAACATGACATTCACCGGTAACTGTGGCCTGGACTGTGATATCTCCTGGTCAGATTCAGGTAGGTACAGGTAAACATGACATTCACCAGTAACTCCGGCCTGGACTGTGATATCTCCTGGTCAGATTCAGGTAGGTACAGGTAAACATGACATTCACCGGTAACTGTGGCCTGGACTGTGATGTCTCCTGGTCAGATTCAGGTAGGTACAGGTAAACATGACATTCACCGGTAACTGTGGCCTGGACTGTGATATCTCCTGGTCAGATTCAGGTAGGTACAGGTAAACATGACATTCACCGGTAACTGTGGCCTGGACTGTGATATCTCCTGGTCAGATTCAGGTAGGTACAGGTAAACATGACATTCACCGGTAACTGTGGCCTGGACTGTGATATCTCCTGGTCAGATTCAGGTAGGTACAGGTAAACATGACATTCACCGGTAACTGTAGCCTGGACTGTGATATCTCCTGGTCAGATTCAGGTAGGTACAGGTAAACATGACATTCACCGGTAACTGTGGCCTGGACTGTGATATCTCCTGGTCAGATTCAGGTAGGTACAGGTAAACATGACATTCACCTGTAACTGTGGCCTGGACTGTGATATCTCCTGGTCAGATTCAGGTAGGTACAGGTAAACATGACATTCACCTGTAACTGTAGCCTGGACTGTGATATCTCCTGGTCAAATTCAGGTAGGTACAGGTAAACATGACATTCACAGGTAACTGTGGCCTGGACTGTGATATCTCCTGGTCAGATTCAGGTAGGTACAGGTAAACATGACATTCACCAGTAACTGATGCCTGGACTGTGATATCTCCTGGTCAGATTCAGGTAGGTACAGGTAAACATGACATTCACCAGTAACTCCGGCCTGGACTGTGATATCTCCTGGTCAGATTCAGGTAGGTACAGGTAAACATGACATTCACCTGTAACTGTGGCCTGGACTGTGATGTCTCCTGGTCAGATTCAGGTAGGTACAGGTAAACATGACATTCACCTCTAACTGTGGCCTGGACTGTGATGTCTCCTGGTCAGATTCAGGTAGGTACAGGTAAACATGACATTCACCTGTAACTGTGGCCTGGACTGTGATATCTCCTGGTCAGATTCAGGTAGGTACAGGTAAACATGACATTCACCGGTAACTGTGGCCTGGACTGTGATATCTCCTGGTCAGATTCAGGTAGGTACAGGTAAACATGACATTCACCGGTAACTGTGGCCTGGACTGTGATATCTCCTGGTCAGATTCAGGTAGGTACTGGTAAACATGACATTCACCAGTAACTGTGGCCTGGACTGTGATATCTCCAGGTCAGATTCAGGTAGGTACAGGTAAACATGACATTCACCTGTAACTGTGGCCTGGACTGTGATATCTCCTGGTCAGATTCAGGTAGGTACAGGTAAACATGACATTCACCTGTAACTGTGACCTGGACTGTGATGTCTTCTGGTCAGATTCAGGTAGGTACAGGTAGGTACCGGTAACTGTGGCCTGGACTGTGATATCTCCTGGTCAGATTCAGGTAGGTACAGGTAAACATGACATTCACCAGTAACTGTGGCCTGGACTGTGATATCTCCTGGTCAGATTCAGGTAGGTACAGGTAAACATGACATTCACCAGTAACTGTGGCCTGGACTGTGATATCTCCTGGTCAGATTCAGGTAGGTACAGGTAAACATGACATTCACCAGTAACTCCGGCCTGGACTGTGATATCTCCTGGTCAGATTCAGGTAGGTACAGGTAAACATGACATTCACCGGTAACTGTGGCCTGGACTGTGATGTCTCCTGGTCAGATTCAGGTAGGTACAGGTAAACATGACATTCACCGGTAACTGTGGCCTGGACTGTGATGTCTCCTGGTCAGATTCAGGTAGGTACAGGTAAACATGACATTCACCGGTAACTGTGGCCTGGACTGTGATATCTCCTGGTCAGATTCAGGTAGGTACAGGTAAACATGACATTCACCGGTAACTGTGGCCTGGACTGTGATATCTCCTGGTCAGATTCAGGTAGGTACAGGTAAACATGACATTCACCGGTAACTGTAGCCTGGACTGTGATATCTCCTGGTCAGATTCAGGTAGGTACAGGTAAACATGACATTCACCGGTAACTGTGGCCTGGACTGTGATGTCTCCTGGTCAGATTCAGGTAGGTACAGGTAAACATGACATTCACCTGTAACTGTGGCCTGGACTGTGATGTCTCCTGGTCAGATTCAGGTAGGTACAGGTAAACATGACATTCACCTGTAACTGTGGCCTGGACTGTGATATCTCCTGGTCAGATTCAGGTAGGTACAGGTAAACATGACATTCACCTGTAACTGTGACCTGGACTGTGATATCTCCTGGTCAGATTCAGGTAGGTACAGGTAAACATGACATTCACCAGTAACTGTGGCCTGGACTGTGATATCTCCTGGTCAGATTCAGGTAGGTACAGGTAAACATGACATTCACCAGTAACTGTGGCCTGGACTGTGATATCTCCTGGTCAGATTCAGGTAGGTACAGGTAAACATGACATTCACCGGTAACTGTGGCCTGGACTGTGATATCTCCTGGTCAGATTCAGGTAGGTACAGGTAAACATGACATTCACCGGTAACTGTGGCCTGGACTGTGATATCTCCTGGTCAGATTCAGGTAGGTACAGGTAAACATGACATTCGCCGGTAACTGTGGCCTGGACTGTGATATTTCCTGGTCAGATTCAGGTAGGTACTGGTAAACATGACATTCACCGGTAACTGTAGCCTGGACTGTGATGTCTCCTGGTCAGATTCAGGTAGGTACAGGTAAACATGACATTCACCGGTAACTGTGGCCTGGACTGTGATATCTCCTGGTCAGATTCAGGTAGGTACAGGTAAACATGACATTCACCGGTAACTGTGGCCTGGACTGTGATATCTCCTGGTCAGATTCAGGTAGGTACAGGTAAACATGACATTCACCAGTAACTGTGGCCTGGACTGTGGCCTGGACTGTGATATCTCCTGGTCAGATTCAGGTAGGTACAGGTAAACATGACATTCACCTGTAACTGTGGCCTGGACTGTGATATCTCCTGGTCAGATTCAGGTAGGTACAGGTAAACATGACATTCACCTGTAACTGTGGCCTGGACTGTGATATCTCCTGGTCAGATTCAGGTAGGTACAGGTAAACATGACATTCACCTGTAACTGTGGCCTGGACTGTGATATCTCCTGGTCAGATTCAGGTAGGTACAGGTAAACATGACATTCACCGGTAACTGTGGCCTGGACTGTGATATCTCCTGGTCAAATTCAGGTAGCTAGGTACAGGTACACATGATCTTTTCTGGTATTTAAGATGTTTGCTATAACAACAATGAAATACAACAGCGATAAAGAAGATAACGTTGAGAAAGAGAGGGTTTGTGGTTGATATTGAAAGTATTACTATGACAAGTCTTATTTAGTATTCATTCATATTTTAGGTGTAGCCGACGTTGATGTTTTGTTTGCGGAGGAACTTGGCCTCGTGTTAGAAGTACAAGAGGACCATCAACAGGAAGTACTAGAAGCATACTCTGCAGAAAATGTTTGCTGCTATTTGATTGGTCATTCAGTAAGCAGAAACAAAGATGGACCAACACTGGTCCGTCTGTGTATAAATGGACGGCCAGTGTTAGAGGAAAGCATGTCAAGTCTTCGTGATATTTGGGAGGAGACAAGTTTCCAGCTGGAACGTCGACAGACGTCTGCGGCGTGTGTGGACCAAGAACAGAGTGGACTGTCCGAGAGGGATGGACCACAGTACCATTTAACATTTGATTGTGATAACATTTACTGGTCCCCAAAAGGTAGTGGTACAAGTATGTATTTTAAACCAGCACGTCATCTCACTTCTAATGCTGTGATAAGTACAAGTATGTATTTTACACCAGCACGTCATCTCACTTCTAATGCTGTGATAAGTACAAGTATGTATTTTACACCAGCACGTCATCTCACTTCTAATGCTGTGATAAGTACAAGTATGTATTTTACACCAGCACGTCATCTCACTTCTAATGCTGTGATAAGTAAAAGTATGTATTTTACACCAGCACGTCATCTCACTTCTAATGCTGTGATAAGTAAAAGTATGTATTTTACACCAGCACGTCATCTCACTTCTAATGCTGTGATAAGTACAAGTATGTATTTTACACCAGCACGTCATCTCACTTCTAATGCTGTGATAAGTAAAAGTATGTATTTTACACCAGCACGTCATCTCACTTCTAATGCTGTGATAAGTAAAAGTATGTATTTTACACCAGCACGTCATCTCACTTCTAATGCTGTGATAAGTACAAGTATGTATTTTACACCAGCACGTCATCTCACTTCTAATGCTGTGATAAGTACAAGTATGTATTTTACACCAGCACGTCATCTCACTTCTAATGCTGTGATAAGTACAAGTATGTATTTTACACCAGCACGTCATCTCACTTCTAATGCTGTGATAAGTACAAGTATGTATTTTACACCAGCACGTCATCTCACTTCTAATGCTGTGATAAGTACAAGTATGTATTTTACACCAGCACGTCATCTCACTTCTAATGCTGTGATAAGTACAAGTATGTATTTTACACCAGCACGTCATCTCACTTCTAATGCTGTGATAAGTACAAGTATGTATTTTACACCAGCACGTCATCTCACTTCTAATGTGGGTGGTAAACATACCTTTTAATATGGTTTTCTTGCATTATTTTTTGGCATGCTATATATTTAATATCTTTCTACTGGTCTCACTGTTAAATTAACCATCACTGATTCACATTTTACTGTTTCCAAAAGGGTCAAAGGTTTCAAAGGAAAAAGAACTTGATATTAATATAAAAATCACCTAATTGTAATAAAAATATTAATTGGTTTGGTTTGATAATTTTAATATCCGATTTACACCTATGGTCATTTAGGGTGAATCCAATTTAAATATTGAAGGAAAGCCAGAGTACCTGGAGTAAAACCACAGACCAGGGGTCAGTACCTGGTAATACCCCACATGGGATTTGAACTCATGTTACAGAGTTGAAGGGTAATATGTTGATACCTCTTAACCACTAGGTCACCGCTGCCTTAAGAAGTTTAAACTTTTTTCAATTTTCTGATTGTGCAAAGAATGAAGTTTATCTGAGAATTTTTCATTTTGATTTGATTGTTTAATTTTTATAAGAAATTAAAGCAAATTATTAAGAATGGAATGTGATTTTAACTCGTTGACTCTGAGGAGCAGGTAAAAGGGGAGATAACCTGTCATTAGCCTATTCTTATAGCATGTTGGCCAGTAGAAATGATAGACATGGCAGGGAGCAATCTAGGTTTTGGATGAAACTACCCTTTTTCAAAATAGGAGGAAAGTTTAGCCAAATATAAGGGAATTTGAATCTTCTTATTTTGGTCCAAAATTATATGCATTTTGAAGAAAAAGTACTGTAAAATAACAAATTTTATGTTTAGATTTAGTAAAGCAAGATTTTAAGCTCAATAATGAAAAAAAAATGATTTTATCATAAAATATGCAGTAGCTGTATGATAAATTTGAAGAAATTTGCAAACAAGAGTCTAAAGAAAAATTTGAAAAATAAGTCACAGGGGAAATTGTGTTACAAAAATGGTCATTTTTTAGCTTCAAATGGGGAATTTTTAAATCTTCAGGGGAATTTCAGGCCAGAGGGGAATTCATTCCCTGAGGGGAAATTTACCCATAAACGGTAATAAATCAGATAAATCGATCCCTGCATGGCTTTAGTATTAACAGATTTCTTATGTACTCCTGTGATACTTACAGTAGCCAACCCAGTGAAGGTAGCCGTCCTGAGAGAAGAGGGCAGTAACAGTGACCGGGAGATGGCAGTCGTACTCAAGATGGCCGGCTTTCATGAGGTGTGGGACGTCAACATGCAAGACTTATGCTCCGAGGCGATCACCCTTGACCAGTTTCAGGGTTTAGTGTTTGTAGGCGGGTTCAGCTACGCTGATGTTTGTGGATCTGCTAAAGGTTTGTGTTTATGAAACACTTAGTTTTACTATCATATTCTGAGGCTACAACAGTTGATGTACCTGTTAATGTGTTAAAAATTCTTCAGTATTTTAAGGTAGATATTAATTTCTGTGATATTCATACTAATTGGTTAAGAACTAAGTCTTTGTCCTATTTCTACACTAGGTAATTAATGTTGACATTGTAATAACATTTAACATTTGAGTGTGTATTATGTTATGGAAATATATTACACAAAATTCTAATCATCTGACTGATTGTGTGCATTTCAAAATAAAGGTTTTAATAGAATCTTTCAAAACAGAATCTTTCAATGGGACTCATTCATGTACCATGTGATAACCGATTATGTTTGTGCGGGACTATTGTTTCTATCGGTGATGGAATGACGTCAAAAGATGATATCCCACGCTAATGTCATTTCAGCAGGAATGTTACAAAGAATAATGTTCCATCACCATTGGAGATACTAGTCCCACACTATCTTTATCAGGTATTGCGTGATACATTAATTAGTCCCATTATTTTCTATTGTAGGAGATGAAATTGGAAAATATCTTGCTGTACACACTGAAATAAACCTAAAATCTGTCCTATTGCCTAGAGAAACTACTAGTATACATCAATGACTTTGAATTTAATATAAGCCTTAATTAACATTTAAAAGATACAAAATGAGCCACCAATGCAAGGCCTATGGTGATAATTAAAGTTAAATAATGATTTGTTAACAAAATATGTTTTTGTTCTTATTTTGCATATTATTGATATTTATATATCTCTGACGCGTCGCGAAAAATGCCGCGTGTAATGCTACCGCTTTTGAGTCAAAAATCTACCTCTTTTTGCTCACCAAAGATTAACATGTCTGAAGTCATTCTTATTTTGTTAGGCTTATTGGGTCAAATACCTTAACTAACATTATCTTGCTTTATCTATTGTTGTAGGTTGGGCAGCTACTGCATTGTTTAATAAGTCGGTACAGAAACAGTTTGCCAAGTTTAAGGAACGATCAGACACCTTTAGTCTCGGTGTGTGTAATGGCTGTCAGCTGATGGCACTACTAGGATGGGTCGCCCCTGACGACGATCAAAAAGGTCAGGTCATCCTATTTTACTGTATATTACTTTAAATTCAGGGAGTGCATATTTTGTGATATCGTCAACAACTGTTTTCATGGTTTTAATTTTGCGGTACACTGATTCCATTATATGCAATATTAGTACTTTTGCCTAATTTTAGTGAGATATCAAATAGTTTGTTAATATTTTAATTCATGGATTTCAGGAAAGCCTCAAATTTTAATAGCAAAAATAAGCCCCACACCCCACACTATTTAAACTGTAAATTGTGAAATTTTATTGCAATATAGAAAAAAATGCATTGCAATATAGAAAAAAATGCATTAGTTACATGTTATTAAACTAACCCATTTGTTTTGTTTTGTAATTACAGAAAACAGTAACAGTGGAGTTGGACAAGGTGTGTTATTGGACCATAACTTATCCAACAGGTTCGAGTGTCGTTTTTCCACAGTAAAAGTCTATGACAGCCCAGCTATTATGACTAGGGGAATGGAGGGGACTACGTTTGGCATGTGGAGTGCCCACGGAGAAGGTAACAAAACGGTTCTATAAGGATATAGCGTACATTTTCATATTCTCAGTCATTCTACCTGAAGAAGAGCTTTTTGCACAGAAATACTATAAACACTAAATTGTAAAATGTTTGCAGTGTTCTGCCGAACATCATAGCTATATGTTGGTAAGTCCAGCCTTTGGCTGCCACATGGCAAAGGGTTGATTTAGCTCCATTGTGCTGCTAAATATTTGTCTGTTTTCATTGTCCCATATTAATGTTCATATCATATTAAGTAATCATGTTCGTTCTGTGTGTATAATGATAAAGGGACAGACAGCCTCGAAAATTTGACATTTTTTTTGTCCACACGATTAGAACTAGGGGTGTAACAATACATTAGACTATCGATATATATTGCTATTGTATGCTACTAAACTCGATCGATTGATGGCAATTTCAAAAAGTCAATAACAATCGCCTATAGTATGCCAAACTATCGATAGTTTCAATAGTCATATTTTTCTGTAACTTGGACTAAAATCATGTACTCAGAGAGGTTTCATACAGTAACAGACTAACAGTCACGATAAAATGTCACGATTTCCCCGGGTTGACCCGTTTTTTAGACATTTTTGAATGCATAACCCGATTGACCCGTCAGGTCATCAAATAACCCGATTTTCAGCACTTGTACCAAAGTGTTAAAAAGCTCACAAAAATTACGTCAGATAAAGCCATAAGCGCAATTTTAATTACACCTCAGGGCTTAAGACTCATATCAGGCCCCTGTATAATGCAGGTAGCTATGTTTGTGTTAACATAAACTTTCATAAAGGTGTGAAATTGTAGCAATTAATCTATTCAGTCATGCATCACGATGTCCGTGATCGTTTTTAGCCAGAGCCAGCTAGCAAAATCAGACATGCCCAATTAATATTGTTATCCCCCGCGAAACGCGTTTGCGGGGGATATTGATTTGGGCTCTGTCCGTCCGTGCGTCCGTCCGTCCGTCCGTCCGTCCGTCCCGTCCGAGTATCGTTTCCGGGCTATAACTCCTAAACCGTTCAACTTGGCTACACGAAACTTTCTGTACATGTTAGACTAGTGCTCTAGTTGTGCCTTTTGCTAATGGGAACCTTTCATTTTCGATACTTTTTCTGTTACCATGGAAACTTATTCAAAAATACCATATTATTAAAGTTTCCTTTCTATTTCCGGGCTTTAACTCGAAAACCGTTCAACTTGGCTACACGAAACTTTCTGTACATGTAAGGCTAGTGCTCTAGTTGTGCCTTTTTCTAATGGGAACCTTCCATTTTCAATACTTTTTCTGTTACCATGGAAACTTATTAAAAAATACCATATTATTAAAGTTTCCTTTCAATTCCGGGCTATAACTCGAAAACCGTTCAACTTGGCTACACGAAACTTCCTGTACATGTTAGGCTAGTGCTCTAGTTGTGCCTTTTGCTAATGGGAACCTTTCATTTTCGATACTTTTTCTGTTACCATGGAAACTTATTCAAAAATACCATATTATTAAAGTTTCCTTTCTATTCCGGACTATAACTCGAAAAACGTTCAATTTGGCTACACGAAACTTTCTGTACATGTTAGGCTAGTGCTCTAGTTGTGCCTTTTTCTAATGGGAACCTTCCATTTTCAATACTTTTTCTGTTACCATGGAAATTTATTAAAAAATACAACTGGGCGCGGGGGATAATGCCAAGCTTTGCGGCTCCTTGTTCAAAATAAGAAATAATCTCTTCAAAAGTATAAACAATTATGATTTCAGACAAAGATTTACTCACATGAATAAAACATAGTCAACGTGAACGGTATCTTGTTGCAGTAGGCAGGCAAGCCAATCATAATGGCCGCCATTTTGTTAAGTCAAAGATAATAGTGAAACCGGACATGAGTAGAACAATTTTTTTTTTAAATCAGGATTTTATTTATTAAATATTTCAAAAAATACATTTCTTTTTATTAATTTTCGGATATTAATTATATCATTACAAAAAATATCATAAATATTATTGAATAACAATATGAAGATAATAAATATATGCATATTTTAGGGTTTAAAATGTGTTAAAATTAAAACTAAAATGTGGATCCGCACATGACCCTTGTTTTGACCCTTTCACCCGTTTTTTTCAAGGGTGATCACCCGATTTGACCTCATCAGAGGTTGGCAATACTGTAACAGTCAGGATAAAATGTCACTTTTTCATGCTTTTCAATCCAAACGCAAACACCGACAATGTTCTCAATCACGATCGATCTTCATTGCGTTTAAGTTGGTACTGACGCTAGCTGGTAAAGGAAAGTAACTCTAAACCAATACTGCACTAGATGTACGTCATGGCGGCCGATTCATCGACCGGATTGTACATAATCATACTCAGAGTGCAATACTATCACAATACTATAACAATTGTATTCTGCAATAGTTAAACTATCGCAATAGTGTTTCCCTCGATAGCAATAGTATTTTTAGGTCACCTGACCATCTGTAGGTCATGGTGACCTATTGCGATAGCTTTTTGTCCGTCGTCTTCCGTCGTGCATCATGTGTCGTCCGCCGTGTGTTAACTTTTTGTTGTGAACACGATAACGTGAGTAAATGTGAACCGAGATTGATGAAACTTTGTATGTAGCTTAATATTAACAAAATCTCGGATGAGTTCGAGTTTCAGGGTTGCTAGGTCAAGTTCAAGGTCACTGCTACTTTTTTTAGAAAATCCCTATCAGCACTCTAGCGGCGTCATTCCTTGAGTGATTTTGATCACACTTCGCACATAGACAAAGGATCATAATATCTCGGACAAGTATGAGTGTGAAGATTGCCAGACTAAGGTCAAGGTCACTGTTACTATTTTTAGATAATTTCTTTGTCAGCACTCTAGCGGCTTCATTCCTTGAGTGATTTTGATCAAACTGCACACAAATACAAAGGACTGAAACAGTTTGAATTTCAAGGTTGCAGGGTCAAGGTCAAGGTCACCGTTACTATTTTTAGAAAATCCTTTTCAGTGCTCTAGCAGCTTCATTCCATGAGTGATTTTGATCAAACTTAACACAAATTTAAAGGACCATAATATTTTTGACAAGATACAGTTTCAGGATTGCCAGGTCAAGGTCACTGTTACTATTTTTAGGTCACCTGACCATACATCATAGTGACCTACTGCAATAGTCTATTGTCCCGTTCATATTTACTTCACATTCTGTGTTGAATACAGAAGGGACAAAATTAACACACCATGTGTTAAAGTCCCTCATAGCTATTATGTTGGCCCTTAAATGACAAATTACTATTGGATGTCAGGTGACCGTTAAGGCCCATGGGGCTCTTGTAATAGTTAAAATTGTTGGCAATAGTCACTCCTAATTAGAACTACTGCTTTGTCCTACACTAAATTGTAATTTATGTACTTGTGGTTTGTATATTTAATTTTCTACTACAAAAAGTGTAGCAATAGATATATAAATGCTATGTTAATGTTTCTGTAAACGTTTTTCATTAAATTTTGATATATGTACTAGATATTGCGTGCATATGTATATTGTGTATGAATAATTCATCATAAGAAAAATGGAATGATTTTTCTAATGCATATTGTACTGAAAAAAGGGATGTTAAAGTTGAAATAGGGGTTTGTACACAATGTATTTAATGCCTAATAAGCAATATTTCGATACTTTGATAACACTTCCAATATGTTACTTCTATCTTAGGACGGATGGTCTTCAAAGATGGAAGAATCTATCAGGACTTAGTAAGTAAGCAGTTAATCCCTGTACGTTACGTTGATGATTCGGGAGAGCCCACCACCGTGTACCCGATGAATCCCAATGGTTCTCCTGATGGGGTCGGGGCTCTCTGCTCCGAGGACGGACGACATCTGGCTATCATGCCACATCCCGAGCGATGTTTTCTGCCGTGGCAGTGCCCATGGATGCCACTGGAAATGCGGACAAATATGGATGTGACTCCCTGGTTTCAAATGTTCAGAAATGCATTTGATTGGTGTATAGAAAATGTTTCTCAGAGTAGCTGATTCATGTGACTTTATGTTTCAAACGGACAATGCAATAAAATATCAGTGTTAGAAAATCAATATAGATCTGTTGTAAGATTGTATCCGTGTCGTATACATATCATAAAAAGACAATGCAATATGATATTGATATTGGGTATCTAAACATACAGTTGATGTAAAATTGTATTCATAATGTATAAAATTGTAACATACGATGCAATATTATTAATAATCCATTTGTTATCCAAGAAATGTTCAGCATGACCATGTAATTATAACGAAATATAGCTATAGATGATTTGTTTGTGTATAAGGAGAGTAATGTAATGATGAAGGCAAAATGATTTGATTCCCTAGGAATAATTGCCAAATAAATGAAATTTGTGCAATCCTAATTTAGAGGGTGTTTCCCAATTTAATGTAGAATATGCTAATATAACACTATTACTGGTGAAATACATAACAGAATGTTTTTGTGTAATAAATGTTTGTAATCTCTGAAATGCCATTATTGTGTCTTCCACAGACTCTGTGCCTTCTTCTCAATCCATGTCTGGGCTGTAAATAAGAAATCCAGTAATATATAATATTGTGTAGATTTTATACTGTTACTTGAACACCTTAAATACTTTTGTTCATTTGAAGATCAGATATGTAAGCATCAGAAACTAATCAAGTTCTTCAAAATGAACTTGTCCTCTTAGAGTGCAGATTGAATCTACTGGAACTATTAGTTGGAATGAAATTTTTGTGTACTAGAGTTGTCTACCCTTGTTTTATTGGAGCAGTAAAACTTGTAACTTCCTCGGGAGATCTCATATACTTGACACAAGAAGTATTGAACTGGGTCAAAAAATTGATGAAGATATTGTACCTGTATGTTGGGTAAAATTCCTATTTATATGCTTGGTATTGTTATGCTTCACTTTGGGGGACAGGGATCTCATTGTTCATCTTTAATAGACATCCGACACAAAAATGGAACATAATGAATTTTCATGTTGAAAATTTCTGAATTAAAGTTTGTATTTTTGTACACATCTAGATTTTGCTTTTTCTATTCGAATTTCATTTTCTGTCAGTGATATCCGATTTGACTCATTCAACCCTGAATAGACTGTAAATATACTTATTTTAGCGCCTTTCACTCTTTGAAGCACTTAATTTTGCATAAGTGTATTTTGGTATTGAATCACGAAATTATGCCAATTTATATTTGTGCTAATAAGTTGTATTAAAAGTTTTCCGTGCTAAAATTTGACTGCACTGAAATAAATGTGTTTACAGTACTTTCGAACTCTCCTCGTTCAAAGGCTGGAATAGGTATTTTAGGAGTGAATAAGTTCATGAATCGTCAGTTCACGAACTTGTGTATGTTCTTCCCACGATTGTCTGCTGTAGTGAAACATTGTATAAAATAAATTTAGGAGGATTTCAGATGTACAGTAGAACCTGTCCTGGGAGTGATTGAGTTCATGAACTTGTATGTTCTTCCCACGATTGTCTGCTGTAGTGAAACATTGTATAAAATAAATTTAGGAGGATTTCAGATGTACAGTAGAACCTGTCCTGGTGATCACATTTGTATAAAGACCACCTGTTTAATCAAAAACTGCTATCTTTTGACTCAAATGTCGGTTTTACACAATTTGACAGGTGTATAAAGGTCATTTGGCTAAAGAGCACATTTCTTGTGTGGTCTGTATATAGATAGAATGACACCGTAACTACATAAGCTATAAAGCTCATAATTTGGAAAATAATATTGTGACAAAAAATCTTCATAAGCTGTCAAACGACATGATGTTAACCACATAACTAATCTTCTTGTAAATTTGACTATACAGTAAAACCTGCCTTAGTGACCACCTCGGTATAAAGATCACCTGCTTAATAAGACCTCTTTTCTAGGGCCCCAAATGACCAATTTAAACCGGTATAAAGACCACCTGGCTGTAAAGACCATTTTTCCACTGTCTTTTGGATGGTCTTCATAGTCAGGTTTGACTACATGTAATTCCATTGCAGGAGGACTCTTACACAGTGTGACTTAATATACCGGGTGACACAGGCAGGTTTGACTAATTCCATAGCAGGATTGGACTGGGTCGACCATTGGTAAAGTAGTAGATTGTCTCGATCAATAGCACATCCGGCTAGTGTCTGCAGGTCCCAGGTTCAAATCACAGTTTGGCCGTTACAATTTTAGCTCACCTGACCCGAAAAGCCAGTGAGCTTATGTCATGGAACGGCGTCCGTCGTCCGTCCGTCAACCTTTCTTTTAAAACGCTACTAGTCATAGAGTTCTGCATGGATTGTAACCAAATTTTGCCACAAACATCCTTGGGGGAAGGGGAACTGAACTTGTATAAATTTTGGCTCCGACCTCCCGAGGGCAGGAGGGGCAGGGCCTAATAGGGAAAAAAGAGGTCAATCCTATAAATTGCTACTTGTCCTAAAGTTCTGCATGGATTGTGACAAATTTGGCCACAAACATCCTTGGGGCAAGGGGAACAGATGTTATATATATTTTGGCTCTGAACCCCAGGGGCAGGAAGGATGGGGCCCATAGGGGAAAAGGCGGTAAATCCTATAAATTGCTACTTGTCTTAAGAGTTCTGCATGGATTGTGACAAAATTTGGCCATGAACATTCTTGGGGGAAGGGGAACATAACTTGTATAAATGTTGGCTCTGCCCCCTGGGGGCAGCAGGGGCGGGGCCCAATAGGGGAATAGAGGTTAATCTTATAAATCACTACTTGTCCTAGAGTTCTGCATGGATTGTGACCAAATTTGGCCACAAATATCCTTGGGGGAAGGGGGAACAGAACTTGTATAAATTTTGGCTCTGACCCCCCGGGGGCACGGTGGTGGTACATGTACATCTACACTGCCCTCTTAAAGTTCTGTTACATATGTTAAAATTTGTTATAATTAATTTCTGAGAAGACTCTCGAAAAAATAATTAACATGTTTGAGAAGATAAATAAGCTGATATATATTACTGATAACTATTAACAGGTTTACATATTCCTGTATTTCAATGCATATGAAACAGAACTTTTGGAGGTCAGTGTATATTGGTCTCCTTTGTCTTTGAGAAAGGAGAGAGAAGTGTAGCGGGACTATGTCCGACATCGGGGACCAAGTTATCTCAATAGGTAGTGGATCCGGCTTGTTAGAGCCCAACAAGTCTGGCTGCTACAATACATTTTCCCGTCCAATTACAGTAAGGCAAAATTTTCTATTTAACATATCTGATATATAATAAATATGATCCCAACTAGCCGGTATTGCTCATAGGAAGTTCAAAACAGTCACACATACAATGTTTTTGCTACATATCTTACATGACTCTCTGAGCCTTTGTGGTTGTTAAAGTAATTATAAGATTTCAGCATATTTGACTTGTACAATCTTTAAAGGGACAATTCTGTTACACAACCACGAAGCAAAATATGACATAAATGTATTGTTCTACATTGCCTTATGAAACATATAACAAGAAATATTGTCAAATTCCATGACATTGTTAAGAATTTTGATTGATACAGTTGAAATTACGAATCGTTGATCAATACAATTAAGCAGGTACAACATACACGCTGTACCCATACCCGAACCAAAGTCACACACGATTACAATTGCAATACATAACAACTGAGGAATTGATGAAATTATTTTTAGACAAGAACATGCGTCTAATAAGGTAAACGCACTATTGAAAGAGCGATTTGAGTAGTTCTAGACAAAAAGTTCTTCACTACATAGGCAAGGGCTAGGGTTCGGCATGCAAGACATCCGACCACAATGTGTAATGGCGGACAGTAAGCAAGTTTGAACATTTCACATACATTTGAATTCAATACAGTGGGCTTTTCTGGCATATCATATTAAAACCAACTAATCTAATTTCTATAAGAACTGGTTTATTTTTGAAATATGTGCAAATTTTAATGTACTCTTAGACTGAATTGTCCCTTTAATGAAGGTCAAGGTCACTCAGAACGACTCCATGGTAGTATATTCATGTATTATTGTCGAGAGCATTTCTCGATTTGCCCTCTTCTACTTCTGGAAGCTCTAGCTTCCGTCTACAGACTTGAAGATCTTCTGAGAAGACCTCTCTTCTTAGAAGAGCGCAAATCAATTTGAGCTAAAGGTAACTGGGGTTCCAAAATTTAAAATCTTCACAATGTCTTTTTTTTTTTCAAAATGAACATAATAAAAAGATTTGCTTGACTTTCAGTATTTTATTGCAAAAATGATAATTAATTAATCATCTTCCTTGCAAATATGTTATGATATTAAAAAAAATGATCCAGATTTAAGCACTCAGTATATGATTTTAAGGTAGTTAGCAATAAAATTCATTAGGCAAGTATTTAACAAGAGGCCCATGCCCAGTCTTAACGGTCACCTGATATTTGATACAAATTAGTTGTCATTTTCTAGCCAACTGATGTCTTTTGTTCACAAACTAATATGTTAACATACAAAGTTTCATTAAGCTTGATGCATATCAACTCACATTATCATGTTCAATGATTATTATTGCAAAGGGCAATAACTCTGTAAGTGATGATCTAAACAGGCTGATTTTCGAGATCTTTCCAATGTTAGTCTACATACAAAGTTTCATTAAGATGGAATATATTTACTCAAGTTATCACGGTCACAAGATTCAATAATAATTATTATTACAAAGGGCAATAACTCCGTAAATTAGTCAAATCAAGCTGGTTTTCGAAATTGTCCAAGATCTTTTCAATGTTAGTATGTATACATACAAAGTTTCATTAAGCTCGTTTCATAGTAACTCAAGTTATCGCGTTCACAAGGAAATGTTAATACATGACGCACGAAGGACGACGGACAAAAGACTATCGCAATAGGTCACCATGACCTATGGTCAGGTGACCTAAAATTCTACTTATGCTATACTTCACATGGAAATAAATTAATATTGAAATTCACTTCACATGAGAGATCTTAAATGAGCTAATCACAAAATATTCCACCCACAAATTGATATGAAAACTCAAAATTAAAGAAAATGAAGCACATACACATTTCATGTTATACATACTCTGATAATTTAAAGAGCTGAGCGCATAACTATGAACTAATGCAGTTAAAAAAGCTTTTCCTGAGAAATCCAAACATGAAAGTAATTAATGTTCTAATAATTAAATACTGTAATCACTTAATTCTCATGGCTAAGTCTTTGACAGCAATTTCATTTTCTGATTTAGGGTTCAATCTAATTTCAGTTGAAATGTTTTCAAAGTAATTTATTTTTGCAAATGCTTATTGCTCTAAAAATATGCAAAAGGTTTGTTTACAGTACAGAAATCATTATTTTCTTTGTTAAATTGATTATCTTACTGATTATATATAATTTGCTTAAAAACTGACAGGTTGCTAGTTTGCAGCCGACTAGCTCATAAAGGAAACATTACAATTAATGCACTAATTAATTAAGTTTCTGACATTGTCTTTTCACACAGACCATTGATAGTACAGATGTGATGTAAAACCTGACTTAAAAACCACCTATACACACATGCTTAAAGTGAACAGTCGGGCAAGGATGGCTAAAGTCGGTAAAAATGGTGTGAATGTATCCAGTATGATTTCTTATGAAATGGAAAAATAAAATCTCTCGCCAAAATCTGTCTGCGTACGAAGAAATTAATTTGAAGTATAGGAATCCTAATACGTCCTCCCGGCTGAGTATGTCCGTGGTTACATTTACACGCAGCCTTGCTTTCAATGCTTTCAAATTTTCTTTACTTTAATGGTCAGAACTGGGAAACTAAGCAGAACTTGGCCGTCATATTAATATGTGAGAACTTTTGGAAGGCCAATGAACGCATTTAGACTGGTTTTCTTTGCCCGACTATTCACTTTAACAAGACTACATTTAGCTTCCAAATCGTCAATTTTAACACAATGACCTCTGTGTAAAGACCACTTTGCTATTTTTTGTCCTTGAGTGGCTTGTATGGACCGGGCTGAATATTTGTGTATATAATAGCCAGAGATTGTAATGCTGTCTAGAATCGCCGATCTCTGAATCTCATTCTGTCCAAATCCTCAAAGCTGAAAGGATCTTCTATGTCGCCAGGTCTGCCACCATTAGGTGTACTTAGAATCAAGCCCTGTCTCACCATATACCGCGCCAACGGTACATGTCCATACTTAGCAGCCGAAGAGAAAGAATATTCATTTTGAATTGAACGCTTGTCAGGACTAGCTCCATTTTCTAATAGCAATTCACAAATAACATAATAACCTCGCTCGGCTGCAATGTGTAGAGGGGTCTTATTGTCTCTATCCTGAGCATCAATATTTGCTTTTTTCTCCAGAAGAAAATTGATCATGTCTTGGTTGTGAAAGAACACAGCATAATGGAGTGCAGTCCATCCAAAATTATCACCATCATTGATGTTGAAGTCATTGTCCAGCAAGCGTTGGACGTTTTCCTGGTCACCCAGAGCAGCGGCAGCCTGTAACGGTGCAATCAGATCCCCTTGACACCTGTAAGGCTTCTCCTTGGAGTACATGTTGGCAATAGATCGAATCATGTAGTCGTCCTTGGCAAAGATCGCCGATGTCAATAACGAAGTCCCGTCTGGCATCGTTCCTTCCACCACTTTCTCGTTATGTGATCTCAAAGATTGAACAGCATTACCGTTGCCACACATGAGAGCAAGATGAATGGGTCTGCGACCATTAGGTGCGGTTACATTGCTGTCCGCTTTACTCCTGATGAGATATTTTAGTGCTCCTTCAGTTTTGTTACAAACAGCTCTATGACAAGCTGTGTACCCATCCTGAGATTTTTCGTTCATGTCAAACTTGCCTGTATTTATCAGATAATCCACCACGGCTTCATCACTTCGTAAAGCTGCAATATGAAGAAGTGGAGCCTTCATCTTCAGCAGAAGAGATACGTCCGACCCATACAAATCCTCCAGATCTTCGTCTGAAAAAGGGTCGTCAATGGCCAGGGCCACTCCAGCCATTTGAAGAGCTGCCAACACCTTGGAGTGTGACTTCGGTGCCCCATACTGACCGCAGCATGCCGCTAACACGCCTGCCCTCATTTCATCTTTAAACCACTGTTCCTGCTGCAGGTCTTTCAGGTCCTCATGCTTCAGGTACTCCACCACTGTGTGTGATTGCCCATAGAAACAACACCAGAAGAACAGCGAGCGGTTGAAGTCTCCCCTCATCTGTACCACAGGTAATAAGCTTCCCATTTCTGTCATGAACTGGAACCAGGCCTTCACAAATTTCTCGTCGTCAAATGATGGATGGTCAGCCAAGAGCGGCAGATTACCTGCCAGGATCTCGAAGGTAAATCTCTGACACAGAGGTGCGTATTGTTTGTGCATTATAGAGATGTTGGACTGGACATGTGAGGAGAACCTAGTAACTGTTCTAACTCTGCTGATGAAGAACTCACTACTACAGAGCTCAATCACTAACTCCGGACACTTACTGGTCAACGCTTCAGCCATGGTATGGTAAGATCTCTCATGTACAAACTCCCAACAGTGCCTCCTCGTGGGAACCAGGAACACGCCATAAAGGAGTGATGCACAGTAACGCAGTTTAGCCATGTTCAGAACTTCAACGCCAAATGCTTCACACAATCGGTGGATAATTTGCTGTTGTTTTTCTGTGAATTCCTCAAAACTGTGTTTATCCAATTCCAGCTTGCCATCAAAAAGAACACCAGCAGCCAGAGTTAGGTATATGGTCTTGTTGAAGCTGAAAACCTTCTGGATTACATTTCTGAAGGATGTAAACGGATTAATAAAGAATTTTGGTCCTTCAATGACGAAACTTTTGACTGCTCCGAACATTCTCGAGATAAACGGAAGAGATTGTTTTATGTGATTGTAATTAAGACTACAAACTTCTCGGTGAGTAAGGAATCTGCAGCCTCCATTAACTCTCATCGTCCGCTCTCTCCATGCTTGCCCGGGCTGGAACTTGCTTTCTGTCATATCCAGTAGCGTGTTTTTGCCAAAGAGATCGAGATGAGCTAGATCTCCGGTAAGAGCATCGTGGTGGCTCTTTGGTAAACATATGATGACCAGAAGTGTCTGCATATTATTCAGGATTTGTTCTGAAATCTTCATTAAAGTTTTCTTCCATGTTCTAACAGTGTGCATATTCACGTTAGCTGGACCAAAGATATCATCGATCAGGACTATTTGGTTCTTCGTAGTGTCTACTTTAATGTCCCACTCCTCCGGCGAGGTCACCTTCACATAATCGTATATCCGATCCCCACGCCCAGCTAGGTGTGTAATCATGATATATCTATCCTTTAATACGGTTTCGATCTTCTCCCTCATCACTTCAGGAGACATGGTTAGCTGTGTGATGAGCCATTGTGCCATTGTGGTTTTGCCGTCGCCAGACTGACCGGTTATGGTGAGGAAACTGTTGAGCCACAACATCTGTAGAGCCTCTTCATACACTGGTGTCTTAACCACCATGTCTCCCACAAAGTTGTACGGAGAAAAGAAATTGTGCCATACTGAAACGAAAAACACGATGGTATTAATGACAGCTGAATAGCCAATATCATAAGTCAAACAAGGACAATCAAATACCAGTGAATAAACATATAGTGCCCTATACTCATATGGCACATTATTCTGTCACAACCTGTACTTATAATTATATGCCTTTTTTAATTGTGACCAATTATTGTGCCATTATTAAAAGACTTGCACGAGTTTATACACACGCCACAACATGAATTTTGTATAAATTGCAATACAATTCTGATTTCATTTCATGGAGTTTATATAACTTCAGCTTCTTCAGAAGAGATGAAAGGTGCTTATAGGGAGAGGGACGCTAATTATGGCCAAAACAGTATATGTAGCTGCAGAATACTAGAACTTTTTATTACAGTTTTATCTGTCAAGGAAAAAACATTCAACATGTCTTACTGTGTTGCTTTTGGTAAATACATGAAGCAAACAATATTCTTCTCTGTCAAATCATTTTTTAATGAGATATAGTTAAACAAATATGAGAATGAAATTAACAAGACGCCCAAGGGGCTAAACGGTAATCTGACTACCTTGGCAATAGTCATATAGGAAATTAATAAGATATGGTGTCATTGTGGCCATCTTGGATTTTAACAACACTTTCTTGAGACCATGTTAGGATCGTTTCAGGCAAGTTTAAGATAAATTGCACTTATAGAACTTGAAAAGAAGTTCAAAATAAGAAAAGTTTACGCACGGCACACGACGACAGACGAAACTACAGGTCATTCTGACCCTTTGGGTCATGAATTGTAGAACTTTACAAGAAGTTCAAAATGTGTTTTCAAGATGGCGGCTATAGTGGCCATCTTGGATTTCAGATCAACCCAAAAAATAATAACACACTTGGTCTGGACCATGTCAGGATTATTTCATGCAAGTTTCATCTAAATCGCACTGATAGAACTTGAGAAGAAGTTCAAAATAATAAAAGTTTATGCACGACACACGACGACAGACGTAACATGATGACTACAGGTCATTCTGACCCTTTGGGTCATGATCAGATGACCTAATAATAGCAAATATCAAAATTGCATTTGAATATTGAGTTCGTTATTTTTTTGTGGGTATATATGTATGAAACTATGAACTTCTATTAATTGTCTATGGATTAACTAGTGTAAAGTTATCTCCATGTATTTTCAGCAGTGTCAAAATCGATATTAATCAACTTCATTTTGAAGCTTGTAAAGTGTTTTTATATACATTTGTCTGATATAGGTGATACTGTACATATGTACTCTGTAATAGCTTGTCATTAAATCACATAAGATCTATTCACTGGTTATAATCACTTGTGGGGGTGGAAGCGCAACGTCCTAGAATGTGGAAATCGTAGACATTCTCGATAGAACCGGTCCGGGCGAATACAGAGGCCTCACTAAGAATCCATGTATTAATCTTAAAGGAGTGAGTCCAATACAATGGTTTTTTTCGAAAGGAAATTAAATCATTAGCCTTTTGAAAAGAACCATTGATCATGTTGGACTCACTTCTTTATGATTAATTCACTGGTTGTGTAACAAAATCTATAAAATGGACACATTAGAGTTTTACAACCATGGTTCACTTACATTCTTGTTCATCTTCATTCAGGATCACTTCTAGATTGTATTCCGGTGCTGGTTGGTGAATTTCTACAAAACCAGATCCACTCTGACCACCTACAAAATACCAGTTTGTTATTACATGTTGTAGACTGTAAACCAACTTTCTTTCGCTTAACATTTACAGATTTAAAAATTTAATGAAAATTCTATTCAATATAAATTATGTAGATATAAATTTGTGAAGATAAACTTTCGCAAATTTCTTTGGATTGTGAAATTCGCGAAAGTAAATCGTACGCAAATTAGAACGTTGGTTTACAGTAATAAACTGACTCTACGATTCAATGAAAGACACGGTAAAGTTCAGATTTCACCAGGCAGGATTTAAAAGGCTCTAAAATCTTAGGCTGTGGTAGGGAAAAACAGTTACCTTTTTAATTTCTATTTTTAGCCTTGGTGGTCTTATTTACTGTGAAATACGGTTCATTACAGTAACTAGTCTGTTTATATACACATGTTTTTACATCCTATTATAATTTTTTCATCCTATTATAATTTTATAACAGCCATTTAAAGACAGGCCAGGTCTAGGAGGTTGAGGGAAATCCTGAGTTCACTTATAAAAACCACCGACCAACAGTGTTAATAAGAAACTTTCTGTTTTATCTTTACCATGGTGGACCTTACCTGGTCTTGAATATAGTCGCCCAGCCATTCCTACACGCACTGTTGTTGTGTCGGTCACTTTACATCATACCTGAGGAGTAAAATACAGATATACCTGAGGAGTAAAATACAGACAATGATAACATAATATAACATATTATACATGTAATCACACATTGTAGTCCTAAATAAGTTTATCAACTAGCAATAAATATTGTCACTATTGTTTAAATCACGAAAAAGTTATAATATTTCTTATGTTTGAGCAATGGCATAATACAGATTTTCTCAATGGAGGTTTTGGCTGGATCTTACGAGAGGCGTATTGTAAAATGTGAATCATATATGAAAATAGGCAGCTAGAGGGCTATTATATTTTCAAAATGGTGTTTGAAGGTGGCTGCTGTCATATGTTCTGTGACTTGATTATGATTACTTATACAAGTAGGTGGGTTATTTAAATCGCCTTTCAATAATTTGTTGTCCGTAGTTCATCCTTCTGTCCGTTAACAGTTCTTGTTACCGCTATTTCTCAGAAAGCAATGAAGGGATCTTTCTCAAATTTTGTATGTAAGGTTCTCCTAGGACCCTACATGCATATTTTGGGATAGATCCATCAACAAGATGGCCGACCGACCGCCATCTTGAATTTTGATAGTTGAAGTTTGTTACTGCATTTTGTCATAGTGCTGAAGGGATCTTTCTAAAATTTCATATGTAGGTTTCACATGGGCCATATTTGCTGTCAGGCAAGCATATTGAATGTTGAAATTGGAAAAACAGAGAAAAAAATCTCTTTTCAAATCATTCTTTGGTGGGCGCCAAGATCCCACCGAGATCTCTTGTGATAGTATAAGTTTGTTACCGCTATTTCTTACTTAAACAGTACTGATGGGATCTACAGTGTATATCAAATTTCACATTTCGGGACCTGATGGGCCCTAGATGTGCATGTTGTATTTTGGGAACCATCAGACAACAAGATGGATGAAGTTTTTTACTGCTATTTCTCAGAAAGTGCTACATAATTTAAAAGAGGTCTGTCTCAAATTTAATATGTAAGTTCTTCTTTGTCCCTACAGATTGTAAATTGTGTTTTGTGAAAATAAGGAAGCAACAAGACTGATAAGCAGTCATGTTGATTTTGCCACTTTCTTAGAAAGTATTGACAAGTTCTAGCGCCTCCAAATTTAGTTTGTTTTAAAAGTCAGCTTCAGGTGCCGAGTTCTGCATATAAATTTTGGAAGAAATCCAAGCACAACTAGCAGACAATGACCATATTAAATTTGACAATTATTTAAAGTGGTTTGCTGCTGTTGACATTACAGTATAGCCTATGTATGTAGGAGAAGGTTGCGTATACAAGTACTTGGATTGGGATAATGAACATGTGACGTCGAGATGTCAAGGCATTTAACAGTTAGATCATAGATACATTACATTGCCTGACAATGACAACTAAATACGTATGATTGAATTAAGATATATAGAAAGAAAACCAAATCTTACCCAAGTCGAAATTAAACGGGAATATACGTCTACGCTACAAGCGGATTGGGAATTTCCACTTTCGCTTCATCCACCTAAATTAGTCACGTTCAACCAGACTCTTGTTGGGTTCTTAAGCTTGAAAGCCTAGTATCAAGCGTCTGGTTGATAGAGACTGCCTCCTCCGCAATATTTTATCGGTTCCCTTAGTTCTCTACTCTCCGCCAGGCTGCGCTCCGCTCACTAGGGACCGGTAGCGGGTAACCATGATGATTTTTTTGATTGGTCAATCTACATATCCGGTTCGCCTGCATCACATTTTTTTAGGCGTGGGAAACCCCTTTACGCACGAAGCGACGGATCTTAACGTAAAGAATAAATAATTTATTTGAACGATATATAAACAAAAGTAAATAAAATCTTAAGTTTTGAAATCATTTCGTGCTAACAGAGTTTAGAGTGTTCATAGGAACGACGTTAATGACGTTATTTTCTCTTAACGGAAGTAGCCGTCTCCATGATGACATATCATGCGCAGAAATGATGCGCACTACTCTGGAGTTGGAATTCCCACTCAAGATGGCTACCCGCTACCGGTCCTCAGTGAAGCGTACGCAAGGGAGGTAACTGAGGCGGGAACCAGTCTGCCTCCTCCGCAATATTTTATCGGTTATATTAACCTGAATTAGTGTAATGCCTAGACTTGATAACTATGATGACTTTGATATTATACTAGGACCTACAGTAAAATCAGTAAAACTTCTGGAATATGTATGAATAATCAAACAATTCTCATTTTTGTTTTCAGTACATTTGATCCTTCTAGATTTTAGATTTAGAATATATATAGTCAAACTTCTTTAGGTGGATGATACTTATAATTACATGTACATATAAATGTAGTTTATATAGTAAAACTCCTTTAAATAGGTGGATGATATTTATATAAGTATAGAAGATAATATGACTGAAGGCATGGCCTTAAAGGGCGCAGCCAGATGTTTCTGTAACCATTAAGTGTGCACTGTTAAAAGGTTTAATTTATGGAAATAACGTACCTGAATTATCTGATTAATTTTTTATTCATATATTCACACTCTATTCTTGTACCAAAACCGCCATTTGAGAAGGATATCCACATAACAGAAGGAAGAAATTTTATTAACATAACAGATATTCCGTTTTTGGTCAGCTGATTTTATTGGAAGGTGGCATGGTCTATCACTTGAACTCTTGCACTGTCGGATGAAGATTACGTTTGTCGGATCATAAAAGCGTTTGAAACGCTTAATTATATAATGAGCTCACTTCGAAGCATCGCATTCACGCTGATGGTATTTTTTACAGTGGGTAATATAATGGCTGCCACAAACTGAAGCTGTCAGTGTGTAGGATTGAATTTTGAATATTGAGTCTTTTCTTATATCTTCATGCACGTGTTACCTTAGAAGTGCTTCGCACTTCGTGCCCTTCGGGCACGAAGGGCTCCGCCCTTATAAGTGTTATGTATGACACTAAATAGATAGTTATTAGATAAGGGAGATAACTCCTATAGCTATATTAACAATACATCCCAGTTAATATCATTAATTGGATTATAGAATGTTCTCCAATATTTTTGAATTAGGGTTTAGCTATATATACTCCAGCTGACCAAGGCTTAGTCTCAGAACTGTATTGAGACCTGTAATTGGACATATCAAGAATTGTACAACGCCATATTAGATTCTATTGGGAGACCTATTGTGACTTTATCTGTGGATTGTTACAACGCATTGTGTGGATTTATTCATATTGCCTGGAACTTTACGAATTATCTGTGGACATTTCCTCATGAATTTGTGAACATAATCAATTCGGAAACTGGAAGGATCAAGGATTATACCAGGACATTCACATACAGATAAGTAACACTTTAAAGTCTTATAATACTCTTGTACCACCACCAATTACTTTAGACATTGTAAACCATCTCTGATATATTGTATATAATTAAATTGTGTTTTGAATCTCATTTCTGTTATTCTTTCTTGTAACAGATTTGGGGGCTCGTCCGGGATCGATATTTAATTTGTGAAATCTAGTTTTAAAAAGTTAATTAAGAAATTTTCAAAATTTGTGTACAAAGATTACATTTGAAACCAACAGCTAGATAAACATGACTACAATGCAGGTAGAACAGTTTGTTAAAGCGCCATCCCTGGAAGTTCCTTTGCAAGTTAGTAAGAAGGATTTACTGTTATTGAGAAATCATTTAGGCCTATCAATCAAAACTAATTTGAGGAAAGCTGAAATTCGGAATGTACATTTTAATTGTGAAATATTTTGTTGACAATGGCAAATTTGACGCTAGTGCGTTAGATACAGTAGTATAGAGTAAACAGTCACTTCAGAAATTCAAATTAGACAAATGGAATTTGAACATGAAATGAAACTAAGACAAATGGAAATAGAGAAAGAAATGAGAGAAAGAGAAATAGAAAATGAGTTAAGAGAAAAATAAATAAACAAAGAAAGAGAGTTAATGGGAAAAGGAATAAACAACATTATGTTAGTTCCTCCTTTTCAAGAGAAAGAAGTTGACAAGTATTTTCTGCATTTTGAAAAAATAGCTGACAGTATGAAATGGCTTGAAGATAAGCTTACAATGCTTCTTCAGAGTGTTTTATTTGGTAAAGCTAGATACATTCATTCTTTTTTGTCTGTAGATGTGATTTCAAATTACCATGTAGTCAAGAAAGCTATTTTGAAAGCTTATGAGTTAGTTCCTGAGGCTTACCACCAGAAATTTCGAAACTCGAGAAAGAGAGATGAAGAAACTCATGTAGAATTTGCCAGAGAAAAAGAACAATTGTTTAATAGTATAGGTGGTGTGATTCTAAAGAAATTGATGACGATTTCGGTAAATTGAGGCAATTATTGTTGATAGAGGAGTTTAAACGTTGTGTCGACACAAACATGAAAACTCACTTAGATGAGAGAAAAGTTGAAACACTTAGTGAAGCAGCTACAATGGCTGATGATTACGCTCTCACCCGCATAGGCTCATTTGTTAAAAACAGTTCACAAGACAAAAACAGTAGCACAGATACTAGTAAATTTGGTCAGCCTAGGAACCCAATCTTTAGTGGCCCTTCTAACGACAACCTAAATTAGGTGATAAGACTAAGTCTGATTCTAAAACAGATCATAGGGCAGGCGTGGGGTCTCCTTCTGGTCCTGTTTGTAATTACTGCAAGAAAGTAGGACATGTTATGTCTGAATGTTATTCTCTCCAAAGTCTCCATCGTAAGGAGCAAAGGCGTAAACAATCAGTTCCTTCTGTGTTAGCTATGTCAAAGCCTAGTTAGAAACTTAGTGATATTGTGGAAGATTCTAAAGTGTCTGTTGAGATTAAGAGCTCAGAGTCTGATAGTGTCTTGGAGAAGTACTGTGTAGGTCCTCTACCCAAAACTAACTTTAACTAAGTCTGGGAATAAGTATCTTTTAAATATTATGTGTGCTTCCACACGCTTCCCTGAAGCCATTCCACTCAGGAATATTAAGGCCCCTAACATAGTCAAGGCTTTGGTTAAATTCTTTACACCGGTTGGTCTTCCAAAAGCTGTCCAATCGAACCAAGGTTCGAATTTCATGTCTGGTATTTTTCAACAAGTCATGTACCAGCTCCAGATCAAGCAGTATAAGTCAAGTGCTTATCATCCAGACTCTCAGGGTGCTTTAGAACGTTTTCATCAGACATTGAAGAATATGATGAGATCTTATTGTTTTGAAAACAAAAGAGATTGGGACGAAGGTATACACATGTTGTTGTTTGGCGTTAGAGAATTTGTACAAGAATCTCTTGACTTCAGTCCCTTTGAACTTGTGTTTGGACACACTGTGCGTGGTCCTAAGAAAATTTTGAAAGACAAAATTCTGGACGAAGATTCTAAAGCGAATCTCTTAGAGTATGTGTCTAACTTGAAGGGCATGTGAATTGGCAAAAGAAAATTTGGCCGTTACTCAAAACAAAATGAAAACATGGTATGATAAAGATGCCCATGCAAGAAGTTTTGATCCAGGTGACAAAATTTTGGCTCTATTACCAATACCGGATCAGCCTTTGCAAGCTAGATATTTTGGACCTTATGTTGTTGAGAAAAAGGTCGATGATGTTAACTACATTGTACAAACTCCAGGAAGGCACAAGAAAGCTCAATTATGCCATGTTAATATGTTTAAGAAATATGTAGATAGAGAAAAGAGAAAGACCTCTCAACCTATTGCTACTTTGACCTCTGTACTATCACAAAGTGAAAGTACAGCTGATATTTGTAAATTAGACTTAGATGGTGGTGTACAAGATGTAGGTTTAGACTGCGGTATTAAGTTACGGAACTCAGATGTGCTCGCGAACTTGGACAAGAAACTATGTGATCTATCGGAAAAGGAACGAAATCAACTGAAAGATCTGATACTTGATCATGAGTATAAACATTTGTTTCCGGATACACTAGGCAAAACAAATGCATCTATATCACGACCTGGATGTGGGGGATGCGACACCTGTCAAGCAACATCCTTACCGTGTCAATCCTTTGAAAGAAGAACATTTAAAGAAAGAAATTCAGTACATGTTAAACAATGATATTATTGAACCAAGCAAAAGTGAATGGAGCTCTCCATGTGTTCTGGTGCCAAAGCCAGACAAGACATACCGGTTCTGTACTGACTTCAAAAAAGTAAACTCTGTCAGTATGACAGGCTCTTATCCAATTTCAAGGATTGACTCGTGTATTGACAAAGTTGGCAAAGCCAAGTATGTTAGCAAGTTTGACCTGTTGAAAGGATATTGGCAGGTGCCATGAACAGAGAGAGCCAAAGAAGTGTCAGCATTTGTAACCTCACAAGGTTTGTATCAGTACAAAGTTATGCCGTTTGGTATGAAGAATTCCCCGGCAACATTTCAACGTCATCTTAACAGCGTGATATCAGACCTGGAAGGCTGTGATGGATACATTGATGACGTCATCAACTACCACGACACGTTGGAAGACCATCTACGCGGGATTCGCGAATTCTTCGAGAGACTCACAACCATGAAATTGACTGTTAACTTACTGAAATGTGAATTTTGTCATGCAACTGTTGAATTTTTAGGCCATGTTGTAGGACAGGGGCAGGTTAAACCTGTTTGGGCCAAAGTAGAATCAATTATAGATTTTCCAGCTCCTGGGGGCAAGAGAGAGCTGATGAGATTTCTTGGTATGGCTGGATACTACAGAAAATTTTGTCCAAATTTCTCTGTTATAGCAGCTCCACTAACTGCTTTGTTAAAGAAAAATGTCAAATTTGTCTGGTCAGACGGATGTAAGTCTGCCTTTGAGAAATTGAAAGCCATACTATCAAACTCACCAGTTCTGACTGCTCCAGATTTTAATAAACAGTTTAAACTGTTTGTTGACGCCAGCGATGTATGTGTTGGTGCTGTCTTGATACAAGAAGGTTCTGAACAAATTGACCATCCAATTTGTAATTCCTCGAAAAAGTTTGACAAACACCAGAGAAATTATTCCACCATCGAGAAAGAATATTTAGCGTTGGTTTTGGCCTTGAACCAATTTGATGTGTATTTCTGCACTACAGTTGTGCCTGTGTTGGTCTTCACCGACCACAACCCTTTGACTTTCATTGGGAAAATGAAAAACAAAAATCAAAGAATTCTCAGGTAGAGTTTGACTTTGCAAGAATACAATCTTGACATCAAACATATCAAAGGGAAAGACAATGTTCTGGCTGATGTTTATCAAGGATTTAAATGTTACTTGATATTTTAAGAAAGTTTTATTTCCATGAAAACTTTTCTTTTCTTTAAGGAGGGGTCGTGTTTTGTATGACACTAAATACATGTAGTTATTAGGTAAGGGAGATAACTCCAATAATACTAAACTATATTATCAATATATCCTAGTTAATATCATTAATTTAGGTTATAGAACTAGTTTATACAGTAAAACTCCTTTAGGTGAGGTGGATGATATTTACATATAGTTTTATACAGTAAATCGACTTTAGGAGAGAGAGAAGGGTAAAAACAGTTTTCGCTATCATTTTTTTTAAAGATTTTATTTTACTAGAATAAACATACACATTTTGTATGTTCCAATGCTGATAGAAGAAGACAGAAAGAAGGTCTTGTCGCGCTACATGTAGTTTCAAATTAAAGAGTCCCGTTTAACCTGCCGTATTTCATATTTCTATTTACAACATTAAGAAATGTTCATTTTGTAGAATATTAAGTTATGCATAGTTAATATGTTGTTGTGCATTTCTTGTTTTGTCACTTGTAGCTTTTCATGTATGTTCGAATACATTGATAGTCTGACCTCCATCTCCGTGACTACCAGTAAATGTAGCCCTGTTTGACAAACAAATGATTACGGCAAAGGAGGAAAAGCTATCCCATTTATATTGCCAACTACACTGTATCAGCAAAAGTTAATTTAAGAATAAGGCATTATGACCCAACTTAGTTTTTGTCCGATATATAGAAGTTAATATAAAACAGCTGCAACACTAAAAATATTTTGATGAAAAATGATCCGCGTATGACGTATATTTAAGATATACACCCTGGTACGAACTACAACTATGTACTGATTAGTAGATTTCCCGGAGAGATATATTACTTATCTCGATGTTCACATGTTCTTGTCCATAAACCATAAAAACAATGGTAAGAGTATTATTGCATTCTCTATCGTAAGTAAAGAGTTATAAATGCGGAACCGGCCGACATCATATCCGGAGATATAAATCGTTCTAATCTTTCCGATAATCTGACGGACACGAACACGTGACGTTTACGTGATAAAAGTGATCCATTATGTAAACTTAAAACGTATTGATATTTAAAAAATCGATACTTCCTTTTTAATTACACGGTTTGTGGAGCGAATGTAATGTGCGAGGCGTAGCTCGTTATTTAATCTGACTACATTAATATTGAAGCACGAGTTATGATACATATATGTACAGGATATATACATGTGTGCATAAAAAAGAGTTTACATGACATCTGGCAATGTGACGTAAACATGTGTAGTACAATGCATGTGAATATGTCGGTTCATATTTGAAATGAACTTCACGCTCAGCGAGCACGACCACCCGTGGTAAGATTGCGTGGTTAGTTTTGTAGATTACATACAATGCTACCCTGGTATAAACCCGAACTTCGGTATAGTCGGTATAATCTATCGCGCGACTTAACAATCCCGGAAGAAAATAACAGAAATAAGAATATTATAAGTAAAAAAATAATAACAGTAATGATTTTAAATCTTGGAAGTAAGACTACTTTTGGAGAAAAATAAAATGAAATAAAACTATGCCCAAGGCTTAATTTGTAATTTGCAAGATTCGTTATAAACAATTATATGTATCATATACAGGTACTGTATACATGCAACCTATATCTACGTGATTTTAAGAGATATTTCATACCCATGGATATCGCTAAATCAGGGGAGACTGCGAATATTGGGATGATGTGAACGCACGGGCAAGCCGAGTTCAGTACATACTTTTTATTCAGAATTTCGTAATCGGAAATAGTTGGTAATTTGTGATATGACAAACTACATATTGTATATGAATCTGATATAGAAAATTGAATCCTGATATCAAAATTCACAATTACAATTTCCGATATCGAAAAAGTGTTTACTAATCCTTTGAACCAAAAATAGAATATTGGATATCTCGAAATGAGAATTAGAATTTCCAATATAGGAATAATATTTTCCGATTTTCGATATGGAAATATAGTATAAAAAGTCAAGTGGCTTGCACACATGCCAAATAATGTAAAATATATTTAACACTGTGATGATTAGCCTTTCTCTTTAGGGCATTTAAATCTTTATTCTACGGAATGTAATTCATGCGTAGACAGCACATTTCCACTGTTCTCAACTCAAGCCCAGTAAATTGATTATACCTACTTTCGTTTTTCATCTGTACGCTATAATTACTGATTCGGATAAAACCCGTTAATCATAAAATGGACAATTCATTAGTGAAGGTATTTAGGGACCTGGGGAATTTAACACCCACTTTTTGATATTTTAATTATCCACTTAAATCGTTCTCTCTATAATAAAATGTGTACTCGCCTAGAGGAATGTGTGTTTTATAAATCACATAATTATAGGGCCGAGGGCCCGTAAAACTCGAGCAGAATTAAACAACGAGAGCAGCGGGTCGATAGAGAGTTTAGTGATAATTGTTTATAGCCGCGAGTAAATAACAATACATAAAACGTATCAAAGGTTTACAAATTCTCTTCTGACTACGTTTTTATATTCTAATTAACGCATGAAGTAATTGTTCCGCGTTTAAAGTGTCAGGACAACGGTATATTGGTTAATTTCGCGATTTCTTTCTGTAAACTATACGCGCGGGGGTTATTTTCATGATCTGATGAAATTCGGGCAAATAATGAAAATCCGTTAGTTGCCTCCTTGAATCCTATTTAACCCTATAGATTCTTACGGACGGTGTACTGTATGAATGTAAAATTTGAATACATATCATTATACATCCTGGATACTCCAGGGGTTCTGATCATTTATGATCTCTACACTTTCGTAAGTGATCGGAACCCATGCAGTATCGAGGATGATCATTGTATTGTACAGTTCGTAACGTTAATTGTCCCTTTAGTCTGACTAATATGATTTATGCTTTTATACATATCTGCCGTGCAGCGACCCGTGAACAACTGGAAGCGGGACAGTTTATTGGTCTTTCATGTATAGGAAAATATATCTATATTGTATGTTCTTATACTACTCGTTAAACAAATATTAATTCATTCTTAATCGTCATGGTTTAAAACCACAACTCATCCTCGCTACTCCAGGGGTTAGTATCACTGGCGTTATATCAACCCCTGAACTGATACCCTAGTTAACCTGAAGGCAGATCAAGAGAAAATAATTGACCAATCTCAGGCATGTGGGAACTTAATTTGAAGATTACAGGAGAGCGGTGCCCAACTTCAAAGCCACACAGCCAGCCACTGTGTACCGTTATTAGATTCTTTTAATGTACATCAAAGGACCAATTACCTGTGTCATCTGATTCTTCAGGTATGGTATGACATATATCCAGGTCTGGTGTAACGGCGGTGACAGTGATTCCTGGAGTGTCGAGGATGACTACAGCTATGCACATTTGTGTAGGAGAGTTTGGTGGATGCCTTTGTGGTAGTTTGTCATTACTCCACTTTTACATTGTTGGATATTTGTCTTACGCCAAATTATAGTGCTATCTCGCTGAACCGCATTACCAAAGACATCGGACAGGATACCCCACTTTGTTAAATTAAACTTACCAGCTATTGAAGCTGTCTTCCTACTCTACATAACGGTTAGCGAGTTAAGGTTCCTTCCGAGAACTGTTATATCTCAACCAGCACAAATCATCATCAAGTGTGCGACCAAAACTTGAGCCAAAAACGACAGTGATAGTAACCCCTAGAGTATTGAAGATGGTCAGAATGGGAGGAAGTATCAAAGGAAGGTTGTACAAGGAGATAAGGGTTTAGAAGAGCCACGGAGGCATTATTGTAATAAAGCACCAAGGTGACAAATTTGAAAATAGTCTATCATCAAAATAGACTAACAGGAAAAACCTTATGATGGTATATCTCTTTTCAAGACGAATTCTCTATTAGAGGCACAAGCCTATTTCACACTGTCGTATGCAAGTGATATAGACTCGGCTAATGACACTGAAGTTAAATCTACAAACAATAACATATATTGATACGCAGAGTTCCATATGTGGTAAGGTCACGTGGTTATTATGTGTTTCCAAAAATACTTGTAGCAATTAATATTCTAGAGCTCCTTCAATAAAGAATAGACTCGCCATATTCCTGAGTGAAGCCGCATGCAGTGACACAATCAACAGTCCGCGGTTGAATAAGACTAAACGCCGCTTCACGACAGAACAAATGGAATGGCTGACTTGATGGTATATAATGTGTCGGTATTAACATTGATTTTTATGAAGCGTTTCTAACTTATGCATGCATGATTTAACGTCTCAGGTGAAGAAACTAATAATAGCGATTACTGATTACTTATTGATGTTTATTCGGTATTGTTCTGTACAGTTATTTCACCTTCAACTTTTGCACTGTACTGTCAAACAATGATAAGGTGATGTGTGCAGAACCCATTAAACGTTAGAGTACTTTCTGTCCAATTCTGTTACTCCATACAATTGTATTTATCCTGTAAGCCCTGTACTCTACCCCTCAACATGGTTACAAAATTGACACCATCATTTTTTTGAAAGAGGGTAGCCTACAGAACATTTTGATATGTGGATCACGAAAAGCCAACAGAATTACATAAGCCACCGGACTGTACCAAGGAATATTCATATAGACTATGACGTTTCCTCTGCGTTGGTGAAAATATGAATATGGTCAAAGACAGCAAAAGTGTGCGTGAAAGTTGAGTTTGTGATATGCTTTTAGTAAAAACAACATATCATCTCATCGCCTTCGATGCCACACACAAAAGCAACAAGACACATGTCGGTTTTATCTGATTTCTACACAGACCAACTAGGGAAGACGACTCGCAAAAAACACTAGTTTAGCTTCAACAATAGCCTGTAGCATGGTATTAAGTTATATGTACATCAATGATCAACCATGATCTCTCGTTGGTGAATAGATCGTACATTTTATCGTACACATTGAGCCATATTTTTGTATTTATAGTAAAAAGTAAAAATGGCTCATCTTTCGTTGACCATATTGATAAACAAGAAAACAACACCAACATTTCTAAGCGACAGATGATTAGGTTTATTTACTATAATTCGAAACAAAGGGAGATATAACATATTATTTCAGATAATACGAAATGAAGCATTGTGGCGGTAGACAATGCAAATAACAAGGTTTACGGACAGATATGACGACATAGAACAAAGGATAGTGACCCCCTACACAGACTAGGAAACTGCGTAAATGTTAATTGATCGCCATATTTGTACAATAGAAGATATTGTGTACATGATGTAGATTGGTTGTACCTTCGATTTTTGGTTCCATACCTATATTCTGCTGTTAGCTGATAAAAGAACAATACATCCGTCATGGCAGTATTGCAAATTTTGTGTTTTAAACATAGACAATACACTAGTACAATGGACCAATCAGTAACAAAGGGTATTATCCCTAAACTATCCTCGATATTCCAGGGGTTATTATCACTGACGTTATATCCACACCTTCACTATCTCATAGTAAAACCGAAGGTAACTCAGGAGAAAAAATCTGAACCAATCACAAGTCTACCAAGATTTTCTTTGCAGACTACAGAGAGAGCGATGCCCAACTTCAAAACCACAGTCAACCACAGTGTACCGTAATAGGCTCTTTTGATGTACATCAAATGACTAAATTACATGTTCTGTTGTCTCCAGTTTTCTATGAGATAGTCCAGGAATGGATATAAAATCAGTGACAGTAACCCCTGGAGTATCGAGGATGCCCCTAAACTAGTGATATTTTGTACGCCTCTAGTGCAGTTGAACAACGCCAAGGTGATAAAAAGTGTTCATGCATCATGACTAATATTAGGTAGGCCTACTACTGTTGACTCGTAGTTTGTCGTGTATCTTGTAAATGTTGACATAATATGCGAAAGAAATGTTTATTTCAGAACAAAAACTCCACAAGGTTTTGAACCATGCATGTCGTTATGTTTACTAGTGTCTATATAAATTACTACAGGCATTTTTGTTTGTCAGGATTTGAGTTTACAAAAACTTGCATTTCGATCCCTCTTTGACCTTGACATGGATATTGCGTTGGCAAATTTTGACGCAGATATGGCATATAGGAAGGCAGTAAAGACAACCATCCCATTATACACAGAATATGAAACGGGACACTGGTTTTACCAATCGCTGTATCGGAGGCAAAACATGCAGGTCTGAAACTCACTTCCAATTGTAGCATCGAATAATGTTCATTTGAACGCCTCTATGTATGCTACAATTACTTGATATGAAATTAACAACCGGTTTTGGAAGGTCAATAAGGACCCGATGTTTATGCTTTTGTAAACTCAAATCCTATCTGGCCGTACCTGCTATATATACTATACTAGTTAATATAATGACATGCCTATCTGGTGACAGAAATATGCATCACCTTTTCACCTTCTATGTTTAAGGTTTTTTTGCCATATTCTTTAACCATACCTTAAACAAAAAACCATTGATTTTCCCTGTTCATCCCTACTACGCGGACGATGGTGTAGCCGTTTGTATAGACTCCGCGGGATTGACAGCTCAACCGTACATGATAAAGAAACAAACCAAAAGTCCTAGCACTAACAGTTAGAAACAAAAGACGTCATTAAAATGACAATAAGTCACGTGACTAGTTGTATCCAGAACACCAGGTCCAGAACCGTGTACACGATAAGTCAATTAGAAAGTACCTTCTCTGTAAAGCCGTAGTCAGTACTGTTTATATATAGGTCAGTAGTTCAGATAATATTACCATGGAATAAAAACTGTTTTGTGACAACTTTTCATAAACTGGCCCTTTAAATAATCATAACACGTAGTTTTCTTTTTTGTTTGGAATGTGTCGTATGCGTGTTATTAGTTAAAAAGGATATATTCCGCTGGTAAATGTGTGTTGCCGGAGGAAAGCAAGGCAAAAACCCAATCAAAGGGGCACATAATGACATAAACCGAAACAAAAATCAACAACATAGTTATAAAGGTCTCGTGAAATAGTGAAAGGGGGCTTAAACCACGTGCCTCTGACACATTAAATAGCGCACCTTGCTCCACCGATTATATCTACCTTAGCTGACAAACAAACAATGTCTGCAAAAACACGTGACACGTTTATTGCACTTGGAAATATTCTCTTTTAAATTGAAGTTATGACCACTGTATTTTTATCTAGGTATCTTATGAAATAGCGACTAGTATCCATACAACCTAATGAATTAGTTAAATAATGTATTATCTATTATTTTTGGTATTTGATGATAAAAGAACACCATTTTAAAGCACACTATATATATATTGTACTACAAAGACATGACTTCTTCCTGTATGAATGACACATTCTATTTTCAATGTTTTCCTTTTTATCTCCAGTAAACGTTTTCAATGTTTTTCTTTTTATCTCCAGTAAACGTGTCCCCCCTTTGGGTTAGATTATGGTATAGCTTAGATTATCACCATAGTTTTGGCAGAAGAAGTGAAAAGTGATCGAACTTGGTCCTTAAAACCTGACAGACTATTCCAACCCATTGAGCTACTAGTCTTAACACAAATTGTTATCATAGAAAACGCTAGTCCACCATCCGAAACAAAAGAATAATGCTGTGCTGTCTAGTGGTTTCTTGTGCAACGATTCAAATATTCACGTTCAAAAGTGACAGGTGCCTGTCACCTCATGCACAAGGAAAGTGTAAACGGAACGAAATTCAGACGTTATTTTGTTCAAGAAGTCAGCTATTATTAGTATGGTATTAGGTACTATGTAGGACTAAAGCTACTGTACATGCTTCTATCATACTTCTATATGTAGAGGAAGAAACATGATACTACCTAGTTGAGAGTGTTATGATGGACTGTGATATATAATTATAAAGATAAAATTAATATTTTGTGTTCTCGTATTCCATAGTTTACCTATTTATTATTCTATCCATATTTTCACAATACAGGTCGACCAAATGCCAGTTCATGAATTTCCATACGAACATATAAATTACCATACGAACCTATGTCTGATTTTTCACTCGACAGTAATACAGAGTTCAATATGCAGCTATTTAAAATATAATGCAGGGCTTGAGGCGATTACGATCGAATTTCATTGAGGATTAATATTTTAATAAATCTAAAAGTGTCCTCGGTACAGTAGGTTTTAGTTACAAGCGAGTGACCTTTAATAAGACTGTACAATACTGTCATGATACAAAGTTTTGTACATATAAATATTTTGACTATTTTCCAGGTTTCCTATCAGTGACAATCATAATGACGAAAACACAATCCTTTCAAAATGACGTCGCTGCATAACAATAATAATTTGTGTGTGTTTCATCACATACATGGATGGAAAAATAAGCAATGATAAAGGGATGTATGGGGATATAGACTATTTTAAACCAAGAAAATAAAAATATTCCAATACTCTGCCTGATTTGTAGGCGGTTAATAAAGTCTAACGCAGCACATTTTTCATAATAGTGTTTATCCATGTTATTCTTTTTTAAATCGAACAAAACATTGACAAGGTAGAAAATAAAAGGACGAAAGAAATGGTAATGTAATTATCAGGCCAGAATAAATGAAAAGTATGTGAAATATACATGTTAAATTATTAATTATGAAACGAAAGAAAAAAATGATGAATGAAAAAATATGTCATAATAATCTAAAAATGTATTTTTTTTTTTGTCAGTAAAACCCCACAATGTCAGTTTTATGATTTGTTTAATGAGAAAAAATGAGTGACTATGTATTACTAATATTACTCCTTTAACTTCACTAAATGGTTATAAACCATATAATCACCTATCTAGCTTTATTTCATAACCACTAACTGGTTATAAACCATACATTTTCATATAACTAGCTTTATTTCAAAGCGAAAATTACATCTTCTAAAATGAACCATAAACATATGTAAATGTAAACGATATCCCTTAAAAAGGCAGTAGAGCCTTCGACCGATTCGTCCAATAAAATCACTTGAATTCAGCGCGCGCACGAGTGGCCGTAAATAATAGGGCAGCTTTTCCATTGTTACCGGTATTTTCTCTCGTATACCTCCACCGCGCTCAGCTTTCTATTAATTTTCAATAATCTAAACAGATTAAGTACTGGTGTTTGTCTGCACACTTGGTAATTTAAAGCTATCGAAGACCAAACATGCTAAATGAAAACTATTGAGTGAATACGGTTTATCATATATAGACTCGTGTTACATTACAGTTATGTTGGCTTGTTGGCTAGAAACGGACATCGGTTGATGAGGAGGCGAGGATGTGACATATCTGTGTAGAACTAGTGTGGGTTACCTATAGGATATCAGGCATAATGAGGATACCATCACAGGAGATTGTGATTTACCTATTAATACAATGGATAAAGCCTTCAGGTATGTACATTAATTTCAGTTATATGATTAAGAATGTTTCCCTGTCTTTGATTCCGTGATTAATTGAAAATAGGACAGTCGTTTCCAGGCAACGATAAATGCGTTTTCTGTTTCTTGTCCTGGACATTTTATGTTGATTTTAAAACAGAATGTGTTTAATATTCATCACCAAACCATTCTACACGTTTTCGTTTTATCGACTTTCAAATCACTCAATGACATTTTAACATTTTTTATATACTTTGATATGTTCTTAATGTTGATTCACACGGTATCACACCTTTATGAAATCAGTTCTGCATTGAAAAAATACCATACTATTTGAATGATTATTGTTCAAAACATTCATGTCTCAATAAGTGTTTAGTAATATCAGCTTAGAAACAATACTCGACGCTTAAAGTACTACAAAAATACAATTGACGGTAGATGGAGTTATTTTATCACAGTTGATATTGCAGTGCGTATCGCCTACATGTTCTACAGGTCATTCGGCCGTGTGTTACATTTACGCTTGTCACCAAAATGGCTACCATGACGTCATAATGTAGACAATGGCGTGCCATCAAAACCTTTTGTTTAGCGTTTGTATTTCGACATTAAATTGGTGGACGGTGTTATTCTAGGACGTAGTAGGCAGTATTTGATGGCGACTTTATGTGCGACTTACAAAACTAGACGATACGCATTTACACTTTACGCTTACTTTGGTATTCGGTTGGTTAATATAACAAGCATCTCAACAACCAACTTCATTTAAGGATGTACTCACTTGCATTTTTGTTATTTAAACATGTTTTATTTGCAATTTTTACAATGCAAAAAGGATTGGGCACAAGTTAAAAAACTTATATTAAGCCCGTTCCAGTTATATTTTAACATATACAAGCAAATGGATGACCTAAGTTATATGCAGATTAACTTTATTAGAGATAGAGAGAGAGAGAAAGAGAAAGAGAGGGAGGGAGGGAGAGAGAGAGAGAAGGGGAGAGAGATTATAAGTATTTTGATATAAAATATACAAACATATGATATAATAATAATGATTATAACACTAGAGTAATGGGTCTTTTCCAGCTCAGGTGACAATCACATCTGGAACACTAATCCTCATATCATGCCATACAAACTGATCTAATGTCTATCACATGCCGTGCTCACTTGCAGGTGTGTTAGGTTCGGTAAGTGTATAGGTTTTGGGAGACTGCGGTATGTTCGGGCTTTGATTACATAACTGTGAAACATTTTTAAAAGAACTCTTGCGCCATATATACATCGAAATCTCACACAAGCACTGGACACAACCATTCGTCACATTATACTAACATCGGAAGTTTTGACGTAATCAAAGGATGAAATAAAATGCAGAAATAAAACTATTAACTAGAATTTGCAAGTTTCTTCCCTTAAAACAACTTGCAAACCTAATCACACATGTATTAGGCTGGAAACACATACTGCATGCATTGGCAAGTTTACTCTCTTTGCAAACTTATGTGAACCTCGCGGGTAATGTAGCGTGATCTATTCAAACGAAAAATGTTGTTATAAACGGTGACAATTCACTTAGAAACACAATATAAACAGTATTGTTGTTTCTCTATGAGTTCTCTTTGATGGGAACACTTGATTGCATGAAAGAGAAACTTAATTTGAAATCGACCAGGCAGATTTGACATGATTATAAAAAAAATGTTGCATGATTTAACTATCCAATTCAGATGAGATATCGGCCTAACAATTAAATGCGTACTTATCGATAACAATGCATGACGTATACAGTCGTGATATGAAAGAAAACACAAAAGAAATGAAGGCCCGATGTTAGCCTGTAGATTATCAATAATACTCTCTGGCTTATTTCAATTATCAAACCATAATTACACTATACGAAATGTTATGATATGTAAATGACAATGTATTTATATTTCATGTGGTAGAGTTAAGAACACAAAGGTGACAATTTGCCAATAATGATTGTGGGATGGTAAAATGGTTTTAGATTACAATATAATCGCCAATAACTTCTTTCGGAACTGCACACAGTTATGGTAAACTACATACAGAAGTTAGATAGCGTAAGCATTGTTTAGTAATAAGTTTTAAAATTGGATCAAATTGCTCAAATCTTTATCTTTTTAAGTTGTACAGGTATAGCCATGTAATGTATCGTACAACGTATTATTATTTCATAAATATTGTTATAAAGGTAAAAGACGTACAAGACGTAAAAGACGTAAAAGAGTCGATTGTGACGTCAGTAATAACGATGTGATGACATCATAACATTGTTTCGATTAAATATGTTTCCGTTACTTGAATATGCTACTAGGTTATCTTACCGGAATATGGATAATGTGCGAATTGTAACATATTTGAGTTAATGGAAACATTAGAAACATATTTTTGATAAAATGAGATTTTTTTTTTCTAAAGTCAACATGAAATAAATTTCAGTTATAAAATGCACAATGACGATGAGCTCATGCATGACACAATGACGTAATGATATGAGTATCGATCGATGCAATGAAATAATGTGGTGACATTGTTAACAAAACAATGACATACTCTTCAACGGGATACGCATAAGGGGATGATAAATAGCGATGACATTTATCATAACTTGTTGAAAGTCTTAAACTGACAATATTCTGCACAATGTTAATATCAAATTTCTAGCTAATCAGTTACAAATAAAAGTTTTGTCATTATACGATGTATAAAGCCTAGTGAATCATTCCAAAACGCTCACTTATTATTTGAAAAGGCGACTAACTGACGAAGTTCTGTGTCCCGACTTGTTGTATACCAACACACCCCATTAAAGTGTATTTGTATTGTGATGACATCGCTACCTAAAGCCTCCTATGATATACCAATAGAGTGCTGTTCGGAATAATCGGGTTTGTTTATTATGATGTTGCTCTAACATTGTATCGTTGGGTATGCAAACATTCTCGCCCATGGTCCATTTTATGAATTGCTTGGTCATGTGATTTAATATTTTATATTTAAACTATAATGGGTATTGATCCCTACAATGTGATGGATTGCTATGCTGACTTTAATGTGTGGAATATTACCATACTGTCTGAAGTTTGAATACATGTGATAATGTACTATGCCGTCGATATCATGATAATAACGTTCAGTCAATAATGATAACTTTTATACAATTTGAAATATCAAATATGCATTTTTGGCTAAATTTAATTCATTTCATGAAAGTTATTTTGATTATCTTTAATATTATCTGATAAAAACCCCACAGAAAATGTATGCGTTTTCCTGTTCCTTTAACGACCTTTGTTATAGTTTCTTTCCACACTTGATTTTCCCTATGTTTATAATCAGGTATGACAATGCTGTCCTATTCCATTGTTTGTGTTATTATATAATTTAACATACAACGATGTATCAATGGATATTTACACACGTTACAGTCAGTATACAGTCAACCCTCGTTATACTGTCAACTTTCGACCAGGGAGTTTTGACGTTATATAAGTGCTTGTTGTGTGATGTATATCGCCTTGATTTAGGAAAGATTTGTGTACCATTAAGAATATATAATATATGAAAATGTAAACCTTGGTACTAGAACACAAATCACTGTTTGTCTCTCCTTGCCCATGCCAAAAGTTCGCTATAAATACATTGATAGAAATATGGTACTATTTTTTAATATACAAATGGACAGTGGATTGCATAGAATGAACAATATCAGCATGTGAATAAATTGCCTCCCACCATCTCTTAACTGCTTCGATCTAAAGGATCACGCTGGTTACTTTTGTTGCGGAATTAAGACAGATGTAGGCTCCAGGGAAAATTCACTGACCAACACTATTAAGAAATCTAGAGTAAAACCATTGTATGTATCAGTTTTGTGTATACGTTACTAAGCGCGCTCTGTAGTGCGTCTCTACCACATGTAAAACCCAGTATCCTGGTGTAAAACCCAGTATTCTGCTGTAAAACATAGTATCCTGCTGTAAAACCCAGTATTTTGCTGTAAAAATCCGCGTAAAACCAGTGTTTGCTGTAAAACCCAGTATCAGTAAAACCAGTATTCTGTTGTAAAAACCAGTATCCTGCTGTAAAACCCAGTGTCCTGCTGTAAAACCCAGTGTTCTGCTGTAAAACCCAGTATCCTGCTGTAAAAGCCAGTGTTCTGCTGTAAAACCCAGTATCATGCACTTAAAACCCAGTATTCTGCTGTAAAACCTAGTATCCTGCTGTAAAACCCAGTATCTTGCTTTAAACCAAGTATCCTGGTGTAAAACCCAGTATCCTGTTGTAAAACCCAGTATCCTGGTGTAAAACCCAGTTTCTGCTGTAAAACCCAGTGTTCTGCTGTAAAACCCAGTATCCTGCTGTAAAAGCCAGTGTTCTGCTGTAAAACCCAGTATCATGCACTAAAACCCAGTATTCTGCTGTAAAACCTAGTATCATGCTGTAAAACCCAGTATCTTGCTTTAAACCCAGTATCCTGCTGTAAAACCCAGTATTCTGCTGTAAAACCCAGTATCTTGCTGTAAAACCCAGTATCTTGCTGTAAAACCCAGTATCTTGCTGTAAAACCTAGTATCTTGCTGTAAAACCCAGTATCCTGCTGTAAAACCCAGTATTCTGCTGTAAAACCCAGTATTCTGCTGTAAAACCCAGTATCCTGCTGTAAAACCCAGTATCTTGCTGTAAAACCTAGTATTCTGCTGTAAACCCCAGTATCCTGCCTCTCACCTGTAATTAGAAGCACTGCATGGTTATTTCTGAACGTTTTCGTCACCATCCTGCTGATGTTGTAGATAACCTTATTGATTAACATTAGATGCTTATCGGAGCCCGTACAAACAACGGTGCCACATGCTGAGGGCAAAAAGTGGCACGGCGTGATAAGCAGACCTATTGTTTAGCACGCGGAAAGTGTATGCAGTATGGACAGTTGATCAGCTAAATTATATATATACATATTTGTTTTCCCGATTTACAACATGTTTATGAACGCTTGCACAATACAGAAATCACAATTGCAATTTAAATGCGACACCAAAATAGAATTTTTTATATCATCAGGAATGTTTCCATGTTACCATCGGTGCCTCTTTTTGAAAAAAATCTCATATCTGAAATAATTTAGACCTATATTTTGCAGTTGTGTAGTATCTTAGCACAGTCATACTTTTGCAGTCTAATTTTAGTACAAATGCGAAAAAAACTTTAGATTATGATTATCTTAGTCGGACTCTGATATATTATTGTGTTAAGTCTAGATTTGTATATGGAGATCATTCTTTGTTGAAAATACCGACAATATGTGCTTTGCCGGAGCACCTGGTCCTCTTCATCTTAAGCTTTTCATAGTAGCTTCATAGTCCTCCGTTTATTGGAGAATGGATCACTTGTTATAGTCGAAATTGCGACTGACGTTATATCAGAATGTGTTCGTTTAACAATTGTACAGCTTTAGTTCATTTGGGAGACTTTTTAAAACTCAACATATCACAATGCATATCATCTTCACTTAAGTGACATATGCAGGTTATAAGATAAAAATAAATGTGTATTGTTTTGAAAATGCTTTTATTTCATCCGACGTACGGCGAATAAGACAAGCCTTCTAGTTCTTTAGTTTTACGTTGGTAGGGAAGTTAAATAATATAATCATTATACAGTAAATGCTGATTAACACGCAGAGGACAGACATCAAACTACGAGAAAATTGATGAAATGTTGAACATACGAAAATGTACTTCCTACATGTCATTACTTCATCTAGCTTCTATACAAAGTACGGTACCATTGGACCGCCATTGGGAGCGAGGCTATCGACAATAGTCTCTAACAAAAGGTCATATGTTGACAGGAGTTTCTAAACAAGGAAACGGCGCTGCCTTATAGATGCGTATAATGGTAAATCGATCCGGAAATCTGCTCCATGGTAACATAACTTTCGGGTGATAGGATCGGAATGCATTCTAACATTCCGTTAGAACAGAGAGTGCAGCCAATCCGGATCGATTAACTGGGTAGATTATATGATATAATGGTACAGAAAAGAATACGTCGGACACTTGGGTGTCTGTTTATATATATCTTTGCAGCTATGCTGTGCAGGAAATACTAAATCAATACCACAATTTATATGTCAATTTACACGTTTTCTTGTTAAATAATAGGTTTTATCAACTAACTAGAGAGCCTTCTGTATTATGTATATCGATATTTGCTCTACTATACTATAGTGTCTTTGCCCAGTCAGATTTGTTTTGACAATTCCATCGACTAATTGTCCTGAAATACAGATGATTGGGTAATTGTGTTGTCCGGGTTCTTTCATCCTGTGTTTTCAAATTTATAAAACGTGATGCCTTTACAATACTGTGTGTATTGAAGTTTTCTGAAATATATAATTAGTTAATGCACTCAAACCTCGTTATATTTTAAATCATTAACTCGAATGCATGTATGTCGAAGAATTCTTAGGACAAATATTTGGATGCAAACAAATATCACATCACTCAACTGGGTTATGAAGCATCGCTTCAGTTATTGATAGTATCTAGATTCTAGATTCTAGAAGTTGAAAGAACAATACCCGTCAGCTTTACATACATATCCATATGAGTCTCGCCTTTTTCATCCCTGGTAAATGCACCTGCTAACGTTTTATTGGTCGTAGAACCTGAACATAGTTTCTCCCTGTGTATATATACAACAATAATTCAACGCTCGTCAAAACAAACCAACAATCTTGCATTGATTTCTTTTATGCATTTCAAAATGTTAATGTGAGAATCATGTCAGCCATCATATTTTATCTATGATTACAGGTATGCTAGGTTATCGTCAGTAGAGCACATGACATTTTCATTGTCAGATTGTGTAGGATCTCTTTCTTCGCCTAATTGTGAAAAAGGGATCCCTTTTATTCTAGTTTTATCCTAGGACAATTAAATACCAAAAATAGAATTCCATGGTAAACGAGGTCATTGATTTGTTCTCATTTTCATATCGTTTAAAGGTCGTGAACCTACAAGGCAGAATTTCTGAGATTTAACGACGTACATGATGTCTACAAAACACGTGTGATTTTAATTATGATTTAGGTTTGTAATGTGAAGCATTTTTCTTTCCATGAGTATCAATCTAAGGATCAAACTTCCATACATTTACAGAATGTAGAAGATACTGGATAGTTCATGACAAAAACTGATGTATGATTGTTATAAAAATATTGAATATTATTACAATTAAACGAAAAATGAATAAATTGCGTTTGTATAAACGACAGTTTAAGAGAAACTATCAGAGTCAGAAACTTTCAGCATTACGACCTCTGTAAACAACATTAAGAGAAGGCTATATATGAACTCATTGCTGGTATATATGACTTCGGTACATGCACCTATAATCATTTATATGTTAAAAACCTTGTTCTTTACTTCTAACACAAAAGCCTACCAGACGAATTAGATATTTTAATCCTTTTATGTTTGGAAAGCTTTCTCCAATTTAATTGAACTGAATCCGATGACTGCTTTAATCCCTGTATTAAAGTCCTATTCCGACAAGAGTTAAAGGGTTGTACCATTATATAAACGTGATTCTCACCGAACATACATTCACATTCATATAGATGTACATTATACAGAGTCACTTTTGATCTTTAAGTCACTTTCACATTGGTGTCAAAACGTCATTCAGATATCTTTGGTGCTAGAGCAAATTAATTTTTTGTACCTGTTCTAGAGATTTTAAATAATGTTATAAGTAGATCCACTGTAGGGTAATGGAAACACATTGTTAATTGTTAATAGTGGTTGGTTTTCTGCGGTGATAGGTTGGGGAGATGCACTAACATACTATTCATTCAAGATGTAATATTAAATGATAAAATGTTTTGTTGACAATTGTACTATCCCGAATTTGTTCGGAGATTGCTAATATAGGCTTGGCCTGATAACAAATAATTGATATAGTGGTTGGTTTCCCTATGAACTAGTGAAAATATCTGATCATTTGAACCCTTGCTGTCAATACCGAGACTTCACTGTAAAAATCTAAAGTTTATTAGAGTTATAATATCAGGAGATCTGAATACTTATGACTACTTTAGGAAACCAATGTTAGGCTCTGTGATTGATACATGTTCAATGAGGACCCCAAGGCCTTCTCTTCCGAAGATGGTTGGTAACCTCTCCGACATCTGATCACCAAATATATTTGGTGCAGACGATAGCCTGTAGACAGTGCGACCCACCTCGCGTGTTATTGTGGAGAATAATAGTTCTAATGAACGCCATTACAATGCGTTCAGGGTATATTACAATAATTGAAATATATAGAACAATAGCTTACACAATTTGTCATATTTTGGTTTAAACTATAAACTATCAAATACACTGACGATCTAACAAGTTTCAATGTGGTGAATATGTCACATGCACTGATCACGTGCTCTGTTTAATTCAATTGCACCACGATGTATATGTCATTCATATCAAGAATACGTCAAACGTCATCAGCAGAAGTTTCACGTGTTAACATGATTCCTGCACAGAGCATCGTCGTTTTCGTGTACAAGAATAGGCTGTCAACTAACTCCATGAATCGCACGTGTTTGGTTTCCTGCACGGTTCATCGTCGTTTTTTATGTGCAAGAGAAGGCTGTCGCCTAACTCCCTAAATTTCACGTGTTTGGTTTCCTGCACGGACCATCGTCGTTTTTGTGTACAAGAAAAGGTTGTCAACTAACTCCATGAATCGCACGTGTTTGGTTTCCTGCACGGATCATCATCGTTTTTGTATGTACAAGAGAAGGCAGTCACCTAACAACCCGAATTTCACGTGTTTGGTTTCCTGCACGGATCATCGTCGTTTTTGTGTACAAGAGAAGGCTGTCACCTAACACCCCGAATTTCACGTGTTTGGTTTCCTGCACGGACCATCGTCGTTTTTGTGTACAAGAGAAGGCTGTCACCTAACACCCCGAATTTCACGTGTTTGGTTTCCTGCACGGACCATCGTCGTTTTTGTTTACAATAGAAGGCTGTCACCTAACTCCCTGAACACCTAATCAATCAAGCAATCACATGAGATACCTTCATAAAACTATTCTCGTCAGGTAAGCTTGGTTATAATTTGAACTCCAAAACGTTTTGCCTTTCCAAGTTAACTGAGATAAAGTTAATGAATATATTGTTCGAATCTTCTCGAAATGTTATTCTTATCTCTATACTCGTAATTTGTTGTTTCAATTATGTAATGTAAATATCAACTTTACATTGATGATCTATGTTAAATTATGATAAAACATTGTTGTAGTTATTTCTTATATCTCGGCTGTATACATAGAACAATTTACTGTTCGGTATATTATTTATAAAAGTTTTACTAATACTGTTTAAATGAATCTCTGGTTAAGAAACAATCACTAAGTTATAAGCATAGTTTGTTATCATCATATCATCACAGAGATATTAAAGAAACCTTGTCGGAGAATGAAAGGTTTTACGTTATAACATTAAATTCCTCGTAAGCGTGGTCGCAGTAATCTTTGAAATGCGGCATACATCAATGATTAAAGTAATCACATCTGTTTAACTATATATACTACTTGATGGAGTAAATTTGTAGCCAACAAATTGTTGTATTATTGATGCTGAGTATCTGTATTACAGATGCGGCCTGTAACTTCCCCGACGAAATCACTGGTGTTTGGTACAGCGCTGACAAAGGAGCTCTCAGCTTTAACTCTACAATGATTGACAACTACCCGATCTTTATGTCCTACAGTGTTAATTCTCTCGACTTTGTTTGTGAGCAGAATGAAGGCTATAAATATTTACTCAAGTAAGTATAATACGGCACGATGAACCATTGTTCTGGTGTATAGAATGTTTATGTAAATAAACATGGTTAATGGGGTGATAAAATCGTATGGCTGTTTTGAAGTGCCGGTAGAAACGCGACAAAATAAAACAAAGATAGAGAAAAGAGACGGTCTCTTGGATAACAATAAGGTTCAGTTACGATTTTATTGTCATATCAATTTTCGTTATTCATATAGCAGTTTGGCCTAATTAAAGAAAAGAGTGTTGCATTTTCGAATTCATTCAAATCATCAACAGTAGTGTGTTATTTGTTGGCCGAATTAAAGAAAAGAGTGCTGCATTTTCTAATTCATTCAAATCATCAACGGTAGTGTGTTGTTTGTTGCTGATCACACATGCTCATCTTTTCATCTTTTGAAACACACATCATACCAATGGTAAGGATATTTGGAACTCTATGTTAAAATATATGTGTTTATTGAGGGTACCTGTCTGGACTATCATCAAATGTGTGTATGACGCAATCATATTTTCTGTATAGTAGGTCAAGGTCAAGTTTCAAGATATGCAAAGAACCAAAAGATATGTTAAGAGCTAATAAAATGTTAAGGGTAAATGTTTTCTTTTTATATTTAAGCATTTCAAAAATATATTGATAACAACTGTATTTATTTTCTTTGTGTTGAAGGTCAACAACGACAACTCTTGTATTCGGCAGTTATATCTATGGCTACATTTGTATAGAGCTGAAGCGTATATCTCCGTATAAATATTACTATTACTTAGGAACAAGTAAGTTATATGTATTCCGAATTTGCATATTACAGAGTTATCTGCACTTGCGGGTAGGTATTGATTGTGACGACATGTGTTTGCGAGCGTAACATCATACGTTTCGGAGAAAACGACGTGAATTGTGCTCACAAAATAATGACGTAACAATCGATACCTACCCGCAAGGGAGCTAATTCTGTAATATGCAAAGACGGAATAGTCTTCATACAATAATTACTATTACTTGGAAACAAGTAAGTTGTAGTCTCTAATATCCAAACAAATATTACTACTACTGTGCAAGTATAAGTTGTATCTGATCCGCTCGGATTTGAAATGATCACTCTTAATGGTAGTTAGTCATCATTTATGACTAATTTTCCAATTATAGGGACTCATTAAAATTGGCAATATTTGTAATTAACAATTAATTATTCTTAAGCTATAATCTAAGGAAAAATCATTGAAATTTGGACATAATTCATAAACATATCACATCAGCAGTATTGTGAGACATATACACGAAAAAACTACCACGTGACAATAACAACTAGATCACGTGACAAACTACGCAACAATTTAATCTCTAGTTCGTAACACCTTAATTATATTCATATGCTAGTTACATTTAATGATAACACCACTGAAAGCATGTTATATCAGAAACAAAATCATAGTTGTCAGAAATGTCTGAAAATCTTGCTTTGTTTTCGTTGCACAGCGGTGGAACAGACCGTCAATGAACATGTATATGGACGTGTGGCTGCCGTTACAGTGACCATGACCGATGTCTGTAACAGAGCCGAGCCATACGAAGACAGCTCATTTATCATGCTGGTCAAGGATGGTAAGGTCACAGAAACTGGCACTTATTTTGTAATTTTAATGTAATCTTTGGATCTCGTATCTTCTATTAAGTCTCCTTCAAGCATAAACAGTAATTCTTTCTCAATTTCGTTGACAATTATTGACGTGATATTATTTTCTTTATTGTTTTATTAATATTCTGTCACCTTAAGTATTCGATACTAACTTTATAATTCAATTATCAAAGAACCATAAATCATTTCAATACCGTAATATTTGATGCCGTTATTTTTTCACTTAGAATACAAAGAGGCTGTAGAAAACAAAAAAGAGAATGATTTGATACAGTTTGTACTGATTATATAAAGTACTCATAATGATGTTTTGAATGTGTAATACATACTGATTTGGTATTGCACGCAGGTCATGCCTTCTCCAGCTTTGGCGAGGCGTCGTGTACGGGATTACTAGCTAACTATGGCAGTGTAACAGTCAAAGACTACACCGCCACTACTACCTGTACGGGGTCGTCATCGGTCGGATGTACGGACAGAACACGACAACAGTTCACGTACGCCTCATGTGCAACCAGCATGATGTTTTCTAGTGAGTAGTATGCTAACGTTTGGGTGAAATAACTACATGTTCTGTAAAGATGTAAACTCTGTATGTATGGTCTATCCAAGAGGTATAGCCCCAGATATGTCGTTACTTTAATATTATACCCATACACTAGTGTAACTGTTTTAACAGGGGTTAACACCTTAAATACGAGCTGACCTATAGTTTATAAATGACGTATAATTCAAAGTTGACGTTCAGGTTACAGTTGACTTAGTTTATAGACAGAGTACGCTTACTCTTTAGGTGTACCTGGATCTCTGTTCCAATCTACACAAAGTATTTATACTTGGTGTCATGTCGATACATTTACTTTGCACTTGTCACAATTACTACATAAACTAACCAAGTAAAATTTTTAATTTTTATAAAATTGAGATATAATTGACCTCCAATACATGACCATTATGACTAACCACCGTTTAAAAATGGATTAAATCTTCGTTAATAAGAGAACTTTCTTGGTCTAACGCGCATTATAAAATTGTTTGCAAAGCTCTGGCATCTATATAGACCATATGTTTTATAAAACTAATGTGTAATGTTTATAAAATCTTCCCTTGATACCTTACTTATTTTGAGATGGATGATTTTGTCAGGTTTACCGTTACTCTTATTACAAGATGCTTACTTCGAGAAGGATGGTTATCGCCGTAATGTTAATTTGACGTAATTAAGTGATGTCTATATTTCCAGGTGACGGATTGTTTATGTGTATGAGAGCCATTACCTATGGGGATTATATCTACCTGTCACTGTGGAACAATGATACTACAGTAGACGACTCGACTACATTCAGATTTACATGCATGGTACGTAACATGTCCAGCATGAACATGTCCATGTTCTACAGTACTAATTTGGAGCGATAATCTGTTATTGATGCAAACCATTACAACATCATCAGGGTATTTATCTAAAAGCTTTAACATTTTATAAATTCTTATGATGGTTCTATAATAATTTTGTTCGTGGACGACCCTTCGAAACCAGAGCGTTCATGCCTTTTAGGCTTTCCAGTGTTATTGCAATGATTCTTTTGTAAGACAAACACAATCTTATTGCACTTTTAAGGCCATATCAGAAAGTGGAGGCGTTGCAAACGTGACAATGCACCCCCGATACTGTAAGGACGCCTCACAGACAGCTACGTCAGTCCCGTCCCCCGGGGTCATCATGGAGCTCAGTAGCCAGACAGGTGAGGGACAGGTGTCATAGTGTATATATATCTATCTATGTAATGATTAGCTTTATGTTAATATTTCTAAAAGACTCAATTTCAGTATAATTCAAATTTCCGTACATATTTATGTCATATTCTCGTAGAACTGTACAAACGGTAACACCATTTTACTTACATTATTGGAAAAAATGTAAATTACTATGCCATTAATATAATTTACTAAAATATATAGACGAAAGACATATCTCAACCCTTTAAGAGGAAGGCATTTCCCCCCCAAAATGTAAAAAATGTTATATGGATGGATTTTCACATGAATAACTGAATTCTCTTTTTCTTTTTTCATTACATTTGCAGAAACGTGTGGTAAGTATGAATATTTGAATTAAACGCCTCTTTTTTTACACGCATGCATATAACTGCTTTTATGTAATTAATCACAATTTGAAAATTTTGAAGAGGCCAGACCTATCTGATATGGAATTGATTTCCTTAGACAAATGTTAGCGATTTCTTGCGCGAAATATTTTGCTACCATATTTCAAATGTTATTACTTTATCCTACATGTCTTAATTATTGTGCTTTGTTTAAATGAATCGTATTATATCAACAGAGCAAATCGTGGACGGCGCCACGTATCTGATGTACATCGTCATCATACTTATCGTCGCACCTATACTCATACTAGGAACTATAGTGCTGGTGTGTTGTTGTAGTTGTAAAAAGGGATGTCCCTGTTCCAAGTCCAGTACGTGCTGCAAGAAGAAAAATGGTGAAAATACAAGTCGAGCAACATCCTCTTACTCAGAGAGGCAGGACTCTGTCACAAACACTGTGTTTAAGATGAAGAGCTTGCCCCCTATCTGGATTAAACACAAGCGCCCGTTTGGGCCTATAGTCGAGGCTAACATGATTAAACCGCTGCCGAAAGTGGAATCCCTTTACAGTAACACTAAGGGAGCCAGACTCATGTCCTCCAAATCCAGGAAAGGATCACTAGGCAGTATATTTAGCTTCCATTACAAAAATTGATGGACACAAATGAATTTGCTGAGGATTTGTTTCTGTTGCGTTTTTGTAACTGAAACAGCTGGTTATATTTAGGCATTTTTTACATGCTTAAACTAGTGATATTTTCTATGCATATAAATCTCTTAATATTATACTATACTTGAACATATCTAAGCATAACAAAAATGTTTATATATCGTATAACTGTTTCTTTAATATTTTGTTTAAATTTTGATAAAATATACCAAAATGTATGTTTCAGAAAAAATCCAAGAGGCACTGAATATATTCCTGTCATCAAATCCTCATGCTTAATGTTTACTAGTTTGTATAGCAGATTTTTGCTTTGAATTGATTTAAAAAAAGTATTATGCCCCCTTTTTACATTTTTTTCAATCGATACCAAGGCACCTACATGTATTCAATGCTATTGTGACACCTGAGAATAGTGAATGAAAGGTTTTAAGAAAAATATCAAAATTATGAGTTTTCCCCACAAATCTGCATGTTTTGCCCCACAAAACATGGGGTTGATAACTTAAAGACCCGCTACCTTTCCGAAACGGCTTAAACGAGATCGATAATGTTGTAGAGTCTTGAGAGTTAGTAGCCTACCGTTAATACTACACTTATCATTACCGGGTTTCCTGCCCTCTTCCTAAATACCGCGCGTTAGTTAATTAGGTGTAATATATTTTCGACTGGCAAAAATACTGATGGCGGATTTGGCGATAATATGCACAAAATGGCATATGATCATTTAATCCTATTCGCCATTAGTACTTTGTCATACATTACTTAATATAATATATATGGTTCTGGCGCCTTGTTAAGTATTATGTTGTCTTTTTAGAAGTTAAAACAGGGAGACAAAAGTATGATAATTTAAAGTATCTGAAGCTTGTATTCATTATTATGCATTAATATGAATTTCCATATTATTCTTATTAGGAGCTGATATTGGTTAATGTTGTAACAGAGTGCCCTTTCAACTTGAACGGAATGTAGTCGGATATAACAAGGGATGTAACTCAAATTTTATTTAACGAATGGCTAATGTCATCGTTAATGTCGTCGTTTGCTCTATACAATAGATCAGTAAAGTGTATTCCAAATTTGCATATTACAGAGTTATCTGCACTTGCGGGTAGGTATTGATTGTGACGTCATGTGTTTGGTAGCGTAACGTCATACGTTTCGGAGAAAACGACGTGGATTGCGATCACAAAATAATGACGTAACAATCGATACCTACCCGCAAGGGAGCTAACTCTGTAATATGCAAAGAGGGAATACTAGTGGTTGCATTCGAATCCCACCGCACATCGCTCTACCTAAAGGATGTATTATATATTATATAGAGAATACATGGTTAGTATCTTACAATACAAGGTTTAATTTGGTGCGAGACTTATAGGCTATTGGGAAAGCCGAGATGACGAGGCTTTGGCGAGTCATCTCGGCTTTCCGTGTCAAGCATCTAAATAAAACTTTTGTTGTAAGATACTAACCGTGTATTCTGTTTATCCTGCAACCGATATGACATTCAAAACGAAAGCAAATTGCCACTTATTTACTTGGTTTCGCTCGAAGCGTGAATCATCTTTGATGCGGAGGAAAAGATTTATTTACTAAACCGAATGAGAGTACACTCTTTTTTATTTCCGTGGGAAATATATAAGTGCATCCGCAAACAGTACCATATTCTTTTTAGTGTGTAATAGCGCTGAAACAATATGGAAATACTAAAAAACCCAATAATTACCCATCAAAGAATTACTTTACAATGTATACCTTTACTATGAGCCAAAGAAACGATGCCACCGCCATAGATTTTCAATGTCATAAAAATGACTTCACCCGGGGAATGTGACGTCACTTTATAGTGGGATTGAATGACGTTTCATTCACTGGAAGTTCAAAGTTCGGGGTCAAAATAGAATACGTTCCGTCAGATTTGGAACGAATTCACGTGATAGTATTGACGGATAATGTATTTCGTATTGACGGATATAGCACAAGTTTATCCGGCAGAACTTATCCGTCAGTATGTGGGGGCAGTTGCAGGATAAAAAACCTTATAACATTTGTATGATAGTATTCTTTATATGTAAATCTCATTATGTTTAAAAATATTTCTTTGTGAACAATGCTCAATTTTATTTGAATTCCTAATGACGATACCAGTTTATGAAAAATGCAATAATTAATTAGGCTTGTAATTAAGACGGGGACAGGAATACCCGAGAAATACCAGAGTAATCCCGAGCTACTTTGACACTTTCCGTCATCTTACTTTAAAATATATTTTGAGACTAGCGAATCAAAAACATTCAAAAGCATTAAAAGTTATCATCTGAGATGGAAATCGAGCAACACAAGTGGAAATAATTACTAGTAGTGTCTCTGTATTTGGAAGTAAATGTTTGTGCACGAGACTCACATGAAATATAGATATATAATATATATTTGAATTTAAAGCGAATAGTCGGGCAAAGGAAACCAGTCTAAATACTTTCTTTGGCCTTCCAAAAGTCCTTGTATACCATAATGATGGTCAAGTTCTGATTACGGTGTCCAGTTTTGACCATTGGAATTATGGGGAAGCCCCGTGTAAATTTAGCACAGTTCTAAATATAAATTCGCCTACCTCTTTGAAAACGAGGCTGCGTGGATATGCGTTAAGAGTGAACTTCACTGATAGCCGGTCGGGAAGACGTATTAGGATTCCTATAATATATATCAATTTCTTCGCATACAGAGCGATTTTGATGGGAGATTTTATTCTACTATTTCATAAGAAATTATACTGGATATATTAACACCATTTTTACCGACTTAAGCCTTTGTTTGTCCGACTATTCGCTTTAAAAATGAAAAATAGATAAATTAACAATGTTATCCTTTTGTGGATATCTTAAAATGTGAACAAAATAATACTGTATAAGGTATATGATAGATTTGCAAAATATGGTAACATGTATAATATATAATTTTTGGTTATATGGTTTTGTATAGGCGTCTATCCTTGATATTCCAGGGATTACTTTCACTGACGTTATATCTACCAATGGATTACTATCTCATAGTATTACTGAAGACAGAAAAATAATAAAATGACCAATCATATTTTCGCAGCAATTTAAGTTTTTCGTTTCAGTTTCAAAGCCACACATGCACAATCAACCAAAGTGTACTTGGTCACATTAGTGAAATTTCATTTCTCATTTTCTGCAAATTTTGTGATTACATCTTCAATAAAATCACCAATTAAGTGAAGAATGCAGTTCTTACGATTCTTATAAGACTTTTGATTTTAAAAATTTTTTTTTTTCGTGATTTAAAGATGCTCCACCACCGACAGAGCATAAATGATATTCATCATTTGAACAATAATTGGTGTTTAATCGTGTACATATATGTCTAATTAACACAGAAAATAACATAAAATAATTTATTTTGCCTTTGGTGCATGCGCAATCAGTACTTCATTCCATATAGGATATAGTGTCACGGATTTTTTTCGGGATGCAATTAATTATTTTTCATACTTTTAATTTGAAGTAAAATTAGAAGCTCAAACTTTTCAATGGTGGTAATGGTGTAAAGTAAGTATTTTTTGTAACCGAAGAAAAATACTAAATCGTCTGCTCCTTTTTTAGATAGTGAAAAAATACCATTTGTCAGCGGTGGAGCATCTTTAAAAAATATCGTTAAACTGTGATAAGCCTACTTATCTTTTGAACTTCTGGGCCCTGTTCTTTAATTCTGTTGATAAACATCAAAGGCCAAATTAACTGTTCATTTGCTATCACACACAGAGCCTTCAGGCTTTCTATGACATAGTCCAGTGGTATAACGACAGTGCTAATAACCCCTAGACTATCGAGGATGGGTGCCTTCACAAAATGTTTTATGTGAATCAGTGCATCGAAATACGTTTATACTGTATAGTAGTTTTATGAGATGATATTAAGTTTAATTGTGATACTTGTTCTGTTATCGAGATTATCATTAAATCTACCTTGGAGTTAAAGTCGGTGTGTTGTGGTGTTTATATAAGACAGGTTAAGAAAGAAAATTGTTAAGACTTGTAAAAAGCTTAACTACATAGGAATATATCAAACTTGTTTTAACATGATAAGTCTACACAAGTGATGATTATGCATAATCTAACTGAAACATATTTCATATATATCGCTAACTCGGTAACTGTTTTTTTTTCGTAGAATTACTAATCATTCTACCTGATAAAAGAATAACATATACTATTATTTTTAAGTTATTTATAAATCCAAATGTATGATAGATAATAACAAGAAGATCAAATATCGCGACTATTACAATATCCGTAAATACAGTCGTGGTCGTATAGTGGTTAGTACTTCGTTTTGTGGACATCCCAGGTTCGAATCGTGGTCACGGCAGCGAGCTATGTCAGTTACTGTTATGGCACGGCCGATTGCATTTTTTAAAATCTTTATTTTTCTTTTTTATAAAAAAATGGTATTCAAATTTATTTTGTATATTTTTATCCTGGCTATGCTGTGATTTCGATCGCATGCAATATTTTTGCATATATGACATTTGCATTATGACCTGGAGCCCTTTTCATTGGCTGGAATCTCATCGTGAAGTCATTAAAGACACACTAAAATGATGTCAGCATAGATGATGTGACGTCATGTTTTTGAGGAGACTGAATGGCGGCCACCGTTGGTGATTCTCACAATTTACATTTTAACTGAGATTCTTCGAAATGCAGATTGTCGTACTTACGGTGTGTGATAAAAATATATTTTCATATCTGATTTTATGAAAATCACCAAGGCTCGCAAAAATGAAAACTTCTTAGACTCGTTTTACAAAATTTCATATGATGCACACTCATTCAATATCCTATATATATCTCATAGCGGTATCCGATAGATAAAATCTACTACAAAATTAACTTATATTTCTTCATCCATATATTCACTCATTTATGAATGGTGATTTCCGATCGCCTAACATTAACGAAAAGTATTTCTGGTTTCTGTGTTTTATTATTTAGTAAAAACGATCTGTCCTTGATTAATTGACATTTAATAAACAAAACGATATTCTAGATTTTGATTGGTGTAATATTACTTGCAATAATTATACTTGACGGGGCTTGAAATGCGTAAGCGGTATTTCAATGATCAATTAAGATTGTGGAGACAAGTCAGTATTTTGTTTATTCTTTATATTGTCCTTCCTATGGATTTTCTTTCACATTAAATGTTCGCTGTAAAACAGGACGGTGTATTCCATCTAATGTTATCCTTTTACTGAAGATTGTAAGAAATTCCTATCGAACCTTTTTCACATGTTTATATACAGATAACAGTTTGGTGAAGAATGTTAATCTATTAGAAAGTTAGGTTTCATGATTGATAGGAATCACAAAAAGGCATTCTCATTAGAACACCAAGGGTACACAACTATGTAATAATTATATACATTTGATGAATATTGTCATTCGTCTATTTTATACACATGTACATACACATGTTGTGTATATAATAAAAGGTTCATACATTAAAACCAATACATCATTAAATCTAATCTGATAAGCATATCAAACATGTTTAAAAAACGTCTTTTTGTTCGGTATTCACGGTTCAAAATCAATTACAACGGGTTAAATTTCGGCGCCTTGCGATCATTGTTAAGTATTTCTTTATCGCAAAAGTTACATATCCGCCAATACAGCCGTGATCGTATAGTGGTTAGTACTTCGCGTTGTGGCCGCGACAACCCAGGTTCGAATCCTGGTCACGGCAGCGAGCTGTGTCAGTCGCTGTTACGGCACGGTGGATTATTTTTAGCAATCCTGTTTTATCTCAACATTATAGGAAATAGTTATTCTTTCTTTACAAAGTTGGATTAAATTTTGTCTTTTTACATGCTTTTGTTATCCAAATGCCTAGATTAAAACGTTTATTTGTTTTCAAATGGATTACTTTGACTGTTCTAATAATGTAGCATTCATCAAATATGCTAAGTCTTCAAAGGACTCCTTTATCTAATGTCTTTCACAATTTAAAATTCCATATTTTGTTTTGCTTCATTTTAAAGTCTGCAGCAATGGTAAATTGAATAATATTATTATATTTAACATCCATTCAACCACTAACAATCTTCTCTCGATTACCCTCGATGATATATAATTTTGAAGATAAGACATATTTATACAATAGAATAACTTACTGTCATTATCTAAAATTATTTAAAGATGCTCCTCCGCCGACAGAACATAAATGATATTCATCATTTGAATAATAATTGGTGTTTAATCGTGCATAAATATGTCTAATTAGCACAAAAATAATATAAAATTTATTCATTTTGCTTTTGGTGCATGTGTAATCATTACATCATTCCATATAGGGTATAGTACCAAGGATTTATGTTCGGGATGCAATTAATTACTTTTGATATTTTTACCTTGAAGTAAAATTAAATGCTCAAACTTTTCAACCGTTGTAATGGTGTTAAGTAAGTAACTTTTGTAACGGAAGAAAAGTACTTAATCGCCTGCTCCTATTTTTGATGGTGAAACATTCCATTTGTCAGCGGTGGAGCATCTTTAAGTAATTAGTCTTATACTGTACATAGAAAGGCATCTGATGCAATGGCTATTATGGTTGGAGTCCCACAGGGGTCAATATTGGACCTTTTTTTATTTTGTTGTTTTTTATTTTTACTTTTTACTTCGCTTTATGCTATCGCTGATACTCCACATGCATTGACATATTTGTTTAAAAGTAAACTAAGACAAACAAACATCTTGTCTGAAAGCTGGTTAGTCAAATGTTAGTCAAATTAACTTTTGAAAAACAATTAATCTTTCTTGATTCGTAGAAAATAAAATAAGTCAAATCATATTCCAATGTTCAAGAAAAGCCTTCACGTTAATGAGGTCAAATCACACAAATATCATACCAAACAAATAAATCTAGTCTGGTTTTAAATTTTAAGTACCAACAATGCTGATCAGTTTACAGGAATTAACAATCGTTTTAGAAAAAGATTAAATGCTAAATCATGCTCTGGGCTTCCTATTGTCAATATGATAGATCCGCTAGTTATCAGTATTAGGTTAGGGCGCCTGATAAAGACACTACATCCATGTTCACTATATGTTAGGTAATAGTTCTAAACTGTTTATCAATAGTGCTAGCTTCTCCCTCGGCAATCTATCAGGCGTTATGCATTAAACGACAACCCTTTATATAAGTTATTAGAACAAGCAAATAGTATAATAGAAATGTTATTGTTTTTTTACTCTTCAATGCATACTGACGTTGAAAAAAGCAAATATCATTTAAAAATTCAAACATAGATGCTATTCAATGACAAACTGACGACAAAATCAACAAAATAACCTACAATCATTTAACACTAATATATGTTTATATTAGTACAATCGACGGGAACCGTGGTCATGCAGGTCCTGCCACCAACATAAAATGCCTGCAGTTAAGCGAAACATTTTTAGGTGGTTTTACCAAAGATATATGATCAGTGTTACATTTTTTAATCTATACAAGATATTACTTCTTATTCACCAGTCTGCAGGCGGTATGATGAACCTTAACCGAAGTGAAATATTATTTGATAAATCAATAATACTTGAGAACTAAATCGCTTTGTTGATTCGAATCCTGGTCACGGCAGGGAGCTGTGTCAGTCGCTGTTACGGTACGGCATATTATTTTAGCATTCCTTTTTGTTTTATCTCAGCATTCTCATTTTATTTTTGTTTTAATTCAGATTTTCCAAAATAAGATAGAATTCATAATTGATATTGTGTGTCTGTATTGTCCGTATATAACAGCTATACTTATATGAGTCATCAGCGGTACAAAATACGAATTTACCAGTTGTTATTGCATAGGAAACATAGCGATGCTCTATTGTAAATTTGTATTTTAACTAAACGTTGTAAATAAAAAAGTCGTAGATTCGTATTCGTATGTTCTGAACATACCATTTATGTTAATATGTATTTAATTAATTTACAGTGGCTACCGATTTAATTCACGGTTAATATATTTTCGAATTGCATTGACAAATTTATTCTATATTTACGTTTAAGGTTTCCCGTATGTAACGTTAATTCATTTAATATATTGTTTATAGTAGATCGATTGATATGACATTAAACTTAGTAAATTTGTCGATTTTAATTTAGGATTGACACCATTCCCAAACGTGTTCAGTACATCATACTATAATCATACAACAAACATGGTAGACAGCAGTTAATATAACTAGCCAATCACAGAAAATGTTTATTCACAGTTGAGACTAACTTTATCTTTATTGGTAACAAAAATAATTTTTTAAAGATGCTCCACCGCTGACAAATGGTTTTTTTTCGCTATCAAAAACAGGAACAGACGATTTTGTATTTTTCTTCTGTTGCAAAAATTACTTACTTTACACCATTACCACCATTGAAAAGTTTGAGCTTCTAATTTTACTTTAAGTTAAAAATATGAAAAATAATTAATTGCATCCCGAAAAAATTCCGTGTCACTAAGGAATGAAGTACTAATTGCGCATGCACCAATGTCGAAATAAATTATTTTATATTATATTTTTGTGTTAATTAGACACATATATACACGACTAAACACCAATTATTGTTCAAATGATGAATATTATTTATGCTCTGTCGGCGGTGGAGCATCTTTAAACAATACTGCACATTCACGGTGAAAATAAATTACAAGGCCACTCCGTGAATGTTTTGTCTCGACTACTCACCTAACCTACCCAGCAGTTTGCGTTCATTTCTCGTCGATGTGCTTCTACTTAGGTAGTTTTAAGTGTCCAGAATTTCCATCATTATACCTATCAGACTGTGTCGTCTCTGCCTTTAGGAACCAGCTGTATCTCCATGGCATGTGATATCACTAGTTAGCGCGTCACATTGTGCTTCCAATACTCTGTCATCCAAAGGTTCTGTTTTATATTTTAGTGGAAAAAACTCTCGAACAAGCAATTAATTAGCAAGTAAAGGGAAACTAAATACGTTGATAAAAAATATAAAGTATAATTATATACCGCATGATGGTATTAACAAAGGTTAACATATTTCTATATACATTGTATTTGTAAAAATGCATCTGTAACAGCTTTTGAAAGACGTTTAGTTAAAACAATACAGATTGAAGACCATCAATTTTAAGCGTGTAAAAAATATTGATTCCCGAAAGAATCATATGTCGTATGCATGATGAATACATTCAGTACAATTCACAGCAAGAATAGGAAAAAACTTGGATAGGAATTCACTTAGCAATTTTACTTTGACCTGATTATTTAGTTTAAAAATAATGTGTTTGTAGTAAATTATGGATTTTTAATCAAGATTTTGAAAGTTATTTACTCAAATATGTCATTCTCATAGATTTGCTTAGAATTTGACTTGGATATTTCTAACCTATAGCATCCTCCTGTGTGATCTTTGTATGGGCATACATCGAATTTTAGCTATCTTACAGAAAATAGTAATATTTCCTGTGGAGTATTGGTCAGACATTTGAACAAATATATAATTCCATTGAACTACAACATGGAGTAGAGGAAGGAATGCTATTAATATTGTCCGGATCTATTCCACGTAATCTTTTGTTTTCAAATTTGTTTGTGTGTTTTTTCAATACCGAAAGTACATTGATTGCTGTAATTCTGTGAGGATTGATACAGAGCTGTGGGATATAGTTTTAAAAACATGTTTTAAATCATGCAGCAAACACTTAAGGTTGATATTTGATCGAACGAATTCAATATATTCCATGACGTGATTAGGAATGGCATGCAATACAAAGTCGAGTCATTTGAAACATTTTGCTTTCAGGGAGCTACCATAGAAAATATAGAAAATATAGCATGCTCGTAATGTATCACGATTTATATAGTGTGCTAAATTCTATAATGTTATTCTGATATAATTGTTATGTCTCATACACTTATCAGTTTTTTAATGTAACATCCGTAAAAATTGCATCGAATGTTGGAAATCAATTATTGAGTGAGTTTGAAGTGAAGCAACATAATATAAAATCCTACAAGTCATGTGCCGAAGTATAGTAATTAATCAACATTTTAAGCATTGAGGAAAATATCCAGAGCTTTCTCATTCTTATTTGTGTTAGCAGCAACGGGTTATAATCAATTTTACAGCAAATGCTAGTATCGTATGTTTTTCACAGTTGAGTCCTATTAGAAACATGCCTCCAAGGAGCTACCATAGAATATACATAGGGGGTGGTTATAGTATTGTTTGTTTTGTTACCAAAAAAGGTACATGTATTGTATCATACTGTCTGTACTGTGGCTAAGTCTACATTGTAGAACAACTCTATTATCTTATCGTTATGTCAAATGCCATTATCAGTTAATATCAGTTAATATTCATACGTTATATTATGTGACGTTTGTTTAATAAAAACCCTCACACATTTAGGTCATTATTTTATAAGAAATAATATCTGCTTCAATTCACTTATTCAATTATCAGATATTTAATGGATAATTTTCAGGTCGCTGAGGGCGATGGTCTAAGAGACATATCGAAACATGTCTTGCATATCCGCCAATACAGCCGTGATCGTATAGTGGTTAGTACTTCGCGTTGTGGCCGCGACAACCCAGGTTCGAATCCTGGTCACGGCAGCGAGCTGTGTCAGTCGCTGTTACGGCACGGCGGATTATTTTTAGCATTCCCTTTTATTATATCTTAATAACAAAGTATTTTTTTTTCAAAACTATGTATTTTTTAATGCTTTGTCAGTAAGTGCCTGGTAAAACGATAAAACGTACAGGCCTACTATACTTCATGAGTTCTATCTGATGTATATCAGACTTAAATATAATGTTTTGTACTTTCAGAGGGGGCGTGTACGTTTCCTGCCGAACTAGATGGTGCTTGGTACAGTTCCCACAAAGGGCTACTGACCTTCAACTCAACAGCTCTGACGGGCTACCCCATTGCCATGTCAGCTTTGGTTACCTCCCTTGATTTCACGTGCGAGGAACAGAACGGCTACAAATATTTCCTCAGGTATGTCATGTCAACAGAACCTGTTTTTAGAAGCAAGGCAACTATCTTTTGATGCTATAAGACTCATTGCCTTCATTAGAAATCAAATCTCAGGCGAGCAAGCAAGCGAACGTGTAATGTAGATGTCTTAACTAATACGAATGTCAACAGGAACAAAAATCTGTGTAATGTTTCATGTCATGCTTTAGCATATAATAGTTCATATTTTGTTATCATCTATTGTCTGAAGGTTCGCATTGGTTTGTTAAACTTTGACGAGACTAGTTCTGGTTTTAAGGTTTCTTTTCTATTTTTTCACTCTATTTTTTATTTGTGTGCTTATGTTGTTGAATGGATTGGTATTTTCATTCTATGTTTTATATTCACAGAGCCACAGAAACAGCGTTTATTTTTGGGAACGACTACCGGGGCTACCTGTGTTTACAACTACGCAGAGTATCCGCGTACAAATACTACTACTATATAGGAACACGTAAGTACATATACTTTGGACATGTCATGTGATGCAGTTTATAAAATTGTTCACCGACATAGTTTGATGCATGTACCAATTTCTGATTGATAAGGTGGGATTTTTGGTGTCTTTGGAAGCGTGGTTCCGAGAGAGTTCATGTGTGCTCCGAGAGAGTTCATGTTGTGCTCCGAGAGAGTTCATGTTGAGTCGAGTTCAGTTGTGCTCCGAGAGAGTTCATGTTGTGCCTCTTGGTAATAGTTGAGTGTTTTGCCCTCTCTCACTGCTAACGACACCGAAAAAACAGTTATGCTTACACCAAACGCTCGAGATACAAAACAGACGAATAATAACAAGCATTGAACAACAGGCGCCTCAACACAAAACATAATATTTCAAAATAGTATAATTCCTAGCATCAACTTTGTTTTTTACAAATAATAACCCACATGATGATTTTGGTTATATTGTAGAACTGAGTACCACCAACAACGATTACATATATGCCCGTGTGGACGGACTTGCTGTGTCCATGTCGGACGCCTGTAACGCACCTGAGCCGTACCACGATGGCTCATTTATCACGCTAATAAAAAACGGTGAGACAATTTACTACATATTGATCGCCTTGTCAATAGTACATGAATATTAACCCATGTTTCCAAAATATCATAACAATGAATAGAAAGTATCCTTATTAACAAAGTCATAACAATTAAATATGTCTGAGTTCAGTTTATGTGAATGGGTTACTTTTCAATAAAATTCAGGAAACACGTAAGCCACGGACAGACGGTAAATGCCACTGGCATTGGATGACTATCATTCTTTCATTCATAATCTCTATACATAGCCAAGGTTGATAAACTGGCTGAAACTGACAAATTATAAATGATTTAATCTATTATGTTTTTGAAAGATACTGTGAGACAGTCAGAATCTTTAATTTATATTTTCAACTATTTATTTAAGTTTAAAACTTATATAATGTAGGTATTTTTGAAAAAGACATGTGCATGGATATTTCAACTGATTTCACAACTAATTGATTGGTAGGTTCTGTTGAATCCGGACATGCGCAGGCAACTTGTCCAGAGGCTTTCCTGGCAAAATACGACAATATAACGGTATCGAATGCTGCCGGAAGTACTACATGCACCGGAAACACATTTGACGCATGCTCTGACAAAACACTTCTTAATCATACATATGCCTCTTGTACATCCGGTCTTATCTTTTCAAGTGAGTTAAAATCTATTATTGTTTGTTCCCGAGAGATTATTTATTATTTTACCAACTCTAAAAATTTCTCATTTTTTCACAATCATGATCGAATAAAATCTTAATAATAAAATAATTCTAACACCATATATTATATACATGTATATTTGTGTTTTAAAAATGTTATTGGCTATTATTTATATAGAAAAATGTATATCGGAGATTTCTTTGTTTGGCAATTTCTTCTAAAATACCGTTTTAATGGAAGCTCAAATTTTCATTTTGACAAATCAAAAACTAAGCACCGTGCATAATCTAATTCTGTAACTGATGTATTGAGTTGTATATTTTGGGTAGCATTTAACATTGCCAAATATTCTATAATATCACAAATATGCATACTTTCCATGATAACCCAAGTGGTTACTTTGACATTTTCAAATAAATCACAATCAATTTTCAGGCGGGGGTTCATTGACCTGCCTCCATTCCATCGCTAACGACAGCTACACATTCTTATCGGTGTGGAATAATGACGTCACTGTAGACGGCTCCACCACACACCGGTTTAGCTGTTTTGTAAGTAGCTTTTATATTGTATGTATAGGAGGTGTGACAAACAGAGAGTTTCTTCAATTTTGTGATCACTTGAGTTCTACTTAATCAGTTCACGTTTGAAATTTCTTGAATACACGGATGTTTACATAGTTCCATGTCATTATTTCCGGATTTTGGAGATTTTCAAATGTATCGGACGTCGTTTCGAGGAACATGTACAAACACAGGTAGGCCCACTACTGTAAACGTTTACCGCTCTCAAAATGTTAGCTTATATTTATATTGTTGTTTCAAACACTTCAATAAATATTAGAGATATCTATTACAAGTATTGTAAAGCTACAATTGTAGGATTCCGTTTCATTGATATTTCGAAACACCCAAACGTACATTGCGTATGTAAGGCCTACTCTCGCCGATTCACAGTAGATAACGTATTGTATGTATGTATACATGTTGTGTTGTCTGGCATGTTTTTATATAAAAACATGTGTTCCCATAAAGATAAAAAAAGTGTTAATTTTTCCATTTTGTTCACGTTGAAATAATAAATGAATAACAAAATAATGCGAAAGAAGCAAGCATAGATAAAACACACATGGATAACAAATATAACTGACGTTACTGGGTAAGGAGAATAGAACCAGGCACTGGGGAGTAGTGAGGGTTCTCCTCTCCATTGAAGACACGCCATTATGTATGTTAACTCTATGGTGAGTGAGACTCAGACAATGATTAACATCGATAACATTAATAGAATTAAAAGTCTAATGATTTAAAGAATGAGAATTATATATCACAATGCCTTATTTAGTACAATATTAAGTTTATTAAAACAAGAATTTATGATATCAATTCTAGATTATATCTCAGACTGGTGATGTGACGTACGCTACTGAGGTTCCTAACTTCTGTTCGGACACCTCCCATACATCTACATATGTTACCAGCCCGGGAATCTCTCATATCTACTCTTCTAGAACTGGTGAGCGAATTATGACCGAATTTATTGCAAATTTTGTGTTCTGTAACAACTCGTATGAAGTGAAAGACATTTACCATATAATCTGCAACACCAATTAACATCCTAATTATCAGCTAATTGATAAATTTGGAATCTTTGTTGAAGACAAGGTGTAGAATATCAACTTGATAGAATCAATTGTAAAAATACATACCAACCGAATCACATGTCCTTAATACTTAAATTATAACTTGTTATCTATTAAATTATCACAAACATATTATTGCATAACATTTAATTGAATAATATTTTTTTCTTTCCATAGAGACCTGTGGTAAGTACACCATTTTTCCACATTCTTATAATTTCTTCTATTTTTTTCGATTTTCAATTATTTATTCTTAATAATTTAAAAAGTGCGATTACTTCACAGTAAATTCTATGAAAAATTTAAAAGAAAAATCTAAACTTTTATTTTTAAATCCAATTTGGTTTTATTTGTCTGTTTCATGTAAAATCTTGATATTGATATAATGAGATATCATATTTAAAATTACATTTCAGTCCCAACATCCGCCTTACCCGACTATATGACATACATAATCATCATTATAGTTGGCGCTGTAGTGCTCGTCATACTTATCATTGCAATGATATGCTGCATTAAGAATCGACATAGACTCAAACAGTGCTGCAAGTCTTGCTGTTCACGACAGAAAGGACAGCGAAAGAGTTCGGGTTCTAGCTGGAGTTCACAGAAGGGGCTTACACCGCTCGACCCAAAACGACGAGGAGACTGGCGTATAAACAGAATAAGTTTAAATATGATACAACCCGTGGGTAAAGTAGAGTTACTATATCACAAAAGTCCTTCCGTAAAAAGCACCACATCCAGACGTTCGTCGTTAGGCAGCATTGCTAGTTTTGGGAGCATGTTCAGTCTTAACTTTAAGTCCTGAATGTATTATGGATAAATGACAATCAAGGTGCTGTAGAAATTATACAATGTATGTGAATACTGCGTAGAATCATTTCACATTTAGTCTAATTATTAAATGATACCTGGAGATATGTACAATATTGCTTAGCCCATTAAAAACATCATTTGTGAATACATGTAGTTATTGAAAATTCACATTGTGTATATGATTTTTGTTAGAGATTTCAAAAAAGCGTGTATAGAAATAAGTTTTCCATTGCTCCAAACCTATTATTTAGAGGAATATTATTTTCGCATATCTTTCCATTTAATCCACATCTTTGAACTGAATGTTGCCATTATTCTTATGGACACTGTATGGTTATCCGTTATCGCTCACGATTTGTTTTGATGGAATTTGGTAAGCATATTCTTAATTTCGGTTTTAATTTGATTCTTAATTTCGGTTTTAATTAGATTCTTAATTTCGGTTTTAATTGCTTAGTGTGCATCAGTCTAACATCTATCGCTATGAATATCGGTGAATAATTAGATAACTATACTTTATATGATTTGGATATATAGACACCATCTGCCGCATGTACCACAAACATGTAGTTTTGAACATAAGTAGACAGAAGCGAATGTCGGATGTAAATACGGGTCCTGTGAACACGGAAACTGTTAGATTGTATTGTGAGAAAATATATTTGTTTTTTTGTACACAGTATCTAATCACAGTTGTTGATTTGAGTGTTTCAAGTATAACGATCGACAACTCCCTGTAAATTGCATTGCACATTGTTTATAGGTGTTAAGTAATATAATGTAAAAGTGAATGCATAACAATAGCTATTGTACAGACATGTATTGACAATTATCTGGTGATTTCTCGTCTTCCCTATCTGTCTGTGTGATGCTACACTACACCTTAGCTAGCAGCTAAAAATTACCAAGAATTATACCATGGAGGAAATGACAATGATAAGAGAGATAGATATTTTCAAATAAAAGTATTGTAGATTTTTTGTTTTTACATTAGAGTATTTCATTATGCCGATAACGTCAAAGAATTGTGATATCAATATATCTTCCTAACTGTGATAATGTTAGATGCATCTAAAACGAAAGTAACGATAGGATTTTTATTACCATGGATTGATGCCATTCTGTTATGTTTTTGATGGTTGATACATGTTGAATCTGTGATATTTATTCATATTGGCAATCGTCGGTAAATTCTACGAAATTGCCTAAATGTTCACATTTAAAAAGTACCGGCGATTCCATATTGTCCTTTGACACTTTACGTTTTGTTTGAATACAAAATACAAAACGTATAATACATTATTGATAATGTTGATATTGTGTGAAATTGAATATAATTGACATACGTATGCTCCATAACTGTTAACCAATTGATATGCTCTTATTCAAATGTGAATGATATTAAACATTCATTTATCAGAGCGAAATACATTCTTTTTACATTTTATACATTTGAGTTTTTTTAAAAATTCGGTGATATATTTTCATATACCATTTAACCATGCACTTAACTAGTTTCCTTTTTAGCATTACTTACTAAAACTACATCAAAAAAGATGTTGAAAATCAGCACAAATTCTTAAAATAAATTCAGATCACCTGTAACGTTCCATTTACTGACCTTTAACAAACTTTTGCTACCTCGGTCAAAGTCTCTTGTTCAGTGACAAATTCTGCATTAATACTAATTTATAATATTTGAGGAGAAGCAATGGCCGTGATAATATTTAATAAAAACTCTGCAATCAAATTTGCTGAGTTGTCTTTCTTTGATCAGCTGACAGCTTCGTAATTAATATTTGAGAATAAATTCATTTACATTCCGAAGATGATTCAGAAGTAATTTTTGAAAATAATGACACGATGAATATTCAAGGGCTGATAACTCCACACAACAGTGCTTAATGGCAGTGATCAAAGTTATCTCTTTGTATCCTTGACGATGTTCCGAACACAAAGTATCCGAGCATTGCCCCGAGTATAAGCGCTGCACAAAGCCACGTGTTGTAGGTCATGAAGATCAACATCATACTGTAACTCCACAGCATCTGTATCATGTGCAGGATAGACTGTAGGATGTGTCCATAGGTAAACAAATCTCTCCTGGAATAGCAACAAATAATTCTGGGCATTTTGGACAGGAATTGCTTTCAATTTATTCCTTTGTATTGTTGTGTTATATATTTTGAGAAATCGGCTTAATTTGCATTTAGGAAAGCTTTGCACAAGAGAAAGATCAACAATTTACTTTTTTCAACCATGATGTTGCTACATTCCTATCTCCATTTGGTGGAAATATTATCGAAAAACTATAAAACCCAAAAATCAAATAGAATGCAAACCGAGACTTCCAAAATTAATATAAATGATTTTTGTTCATGACATATCAAAATGGACAAAGATATCACAATGTCTCCCTCTCATGTTTAAGTTATCTTTAACACGACGATGATTATGACACATGGCGTACAGAAAAGCCAATGTTCAAACATACTTCTTCATACGGCTTCCTTATCACTGATATCTATAAGGTTATATGCGATCACGCTTACAACGTATACATATACTTTTCTGATACAGAGTATAGATAAAACTGAACTGTGGTACCTGTG